>NW_020954557.1:22696988-23281041 GCF_900497805.2 Vombatus ursinus
GAGAGAGAGAGAGAGAGAGAGAGAGAGAGAGAGAGAGAGAGAGAGAGGAAGAAACAGAGAAAATGCGATGGAGGGAACTACAGTTAGTAATCATAACTATGAATGTGAATGGGATGACCTCACTCATAAAATAGAAGCAGATAGCAGAATTCAACAATATGTTGTTTATAAAAGATACACACAGAATTATAATAAGGGGCTGGAGCAGAATCTAATATGCCTCAGCTGAAGTACAAAAAAAGCAAGGGTAGCAATCAAGACCTCAAACAAAGCAAAAGCAAAAATAGACCTAATTAAAGGAGTTAATCAGGGAAACATTATGCTAAAAGATACCATAGACAATGAAGTGATATCAAAACATTTTATGGCAAGTTTCTCTGATAAAAACTTACTCAAATATATACTGAGTATAGAGCTCAGTCAAATTTATAAAAATAAAATCCATTCTCTAATTGATAAATAGTCAAAAGATATAAGCAGGCAGTCTTCAGAAGAAATCAAAGCTACCTACAGTCATATGAAAAAATTCTCTAAATCACTATTGATTAGAGAAATGCAAATTAAAACAACTCTGAAGTACCACCTCACACTGATCATAAATGACAAATGCTAGAGTAGATGAGGAAAAAACAGGTATGTTAATGTATTACTGGCAGAGTAGTGAACAGGTACAACCATTCTGGAGAACAATTTGGAACTATGTCCAAAGGGCTATAAAACTAAGCAAACCCTTTGATCCAGCCACTACTAGGCCTATATGCCAAAGAAACTAAAGACCTACGGTACAAAAGGACCTATGTGTACAAAAAATATTTATAGCAGCTCTTTTTGTGGTGGCAAGGAATTGGAAATCGAGGGAATGATCATGATTTGGGGAATAGCTGAACAAGTTGTGACATATGATTGTGATGGAGTCAGGAGGACCTAAGCTCAAACCCAGCCTCAGACACTTCATACTTCCTAGCCGTATGACCCTGGGCAAAGCACTTAACCCCAATTGCCTCACCAAAAAAATAAACAAACAAACAAATAAATAAGAAAAGAAATTATGAGAGAGGTGGTTTCAGAAAAACATGGTGAGACCTGAACTGACGCAAAGTGAATTAAGAACTGGGAGATCATTGTGCACAGTAACAGCAATGTTGTAGTGATAATCAACGGTGAAAGACTTGGCTACTCTGATCAATACAATGATCCAAGACAATTACAAAAGATTCATGGTGAAAAAATGTTATCCACCTCCAGAGAGACAGAACTGATGGATTCTGAGTGCATACTGAAGCATAACTCTTTATTTTCCTTGCTTTTAAAAAATATGGCTAATACACAAATATGTTTTGCATGATTTCACATGTATAATTGGTATCATATGGCTTAGCTTCTCAGTGGTTAGGGAAGGTGGTAGGAAAGAAGGAGAGAATTTGGAACTCAAAATTTAAAAAGAAAAGAATGTTATAAATAAATAATAAACTAGAATGTTAAATATTACTTTCATAACCTAAGAATGTGTGCCAATTCCTTCTACTTTGTTAGTTTTCAACAATCAGAATGCTATCAAAATATTAGAAGAGCAATATCAGCATCTGACATTTATCTGTAGTAGCAGTAAAAAGCTTATTAAAGGTAGATTCTGAAGACTTGTTTTTAAAGAGTGTTTTTCCTCTCATCTCCCATCCTAAAAAAATTCTTGTAACAAATATGCATAGTTAACAATGCAAATTTCTATATTGTCCATGTCCAAAAATCTGTTTTATTCTTCATATTTTGGGTAGCATGCTTTATTATCAGTTACTTGCAATTATTATCTGTAATTTTGACTGGTCACTTCATTGATCAAAGTTCTTAAGGCTTTCAAAATTGTTCATTGTTGTAGTAACAGTTTAAATTTTTCTCCTAGTTCAGCTCACTCTACTCTGCCTCTTTCCATACAAGTTTTCCCAAGTTTTTCTGAAGCTATCCCTATTGTCATTTCCTAAATCACATAAAAATTCATATATCATAATTTGTTTAGTCATTCCCCAGTTGATGAGTACCTCCTTAATTTTCAATTCTTACCAATGTAAAACGGACTACTATAAATATTTTTGTATAAATAGGTTTTTTTCCTTGCTCTCTTTGGAGTATGGGACTAGAAGTGGTCTCACTCATACAGTTTGGTAACTTTGGGAGCAAATTACTTTCATCAATGGCTGTACCAATTCACAACTCCACTAACCATGCAATAATGTGCCTATTTTCCCATAGTCCCTCCAACATTTGTCATTTTCCTTTTCTGGGTGGAACCTCAGAATTGCTTTAATTTGCATTTATATAATTATTATTGACTTGGAGCATTTTAAAATATGGTTATTGCTTATTTTCCTTCTCAGTCTCTCTTTTAGCCCTATCCCTGTTACCTTATCTTTTCCCCTTACCCTCTTATTCCTTAATTTTCCCACTCCTCTAAAAGTCCCTCATCTATTCACTCCACCCTCCTAATCTTAATCTATATACCCTTCTAAAAATCCCTTCCCCAGCATATTCCCCCAGTTTTCTTACCTCTCTATAAGTTCAGAAGACTTTTAAACCTCTTCAGGTATATATGTTGTATCCTCTTCAATCCAGATGAGAGTAAGGTTCCAATATTACCAGTGCTCCATCCCCACCTACTTTCTTTCAGGCCCTGTTTTTATGAGATAATTTCTCCTTTTAACCTTTTCCTACCCAATTTTGTTTTTTAGAATCACCTCATCATAAACAACTCAGCCCCAACCTTTCTTTCAAACTACCTTAGTAATGATAACAGTTTTAAGAATACTATTACTAATAATAATAAATAATATTAATAACATCTTTATATATCAGAAGTAAATAGTTTGTCCTTAATCAGTGCCTTATAATTAGTCTCTAATGATTTCCTTATATTTCTTTTGGGTCTTTTATTTCGAGTTTTCCATTGAGTTCTGGTCTTTGGATTAAAGCATTAAAGCAGGGCAGCTAGATGGTGCGGTGAATAGATCACTGGCCCTGGATTTAGGAGGATCTGAGTTCAAATCCGGCCTCAGACTCATAACACTAGCTGTGTGACCTTGGGCTAAATCCCATTGCCTAGCCAAAAAAAAGCATTAAAGCAGAATGGATTAAAAATCAGAATCCAACAATGTTGGATTACACATTACAGATAAAACAATGTTGTTTACAAGAAACACATTTAAAAATGAGAGATACACACAGAGTTCAAATGGAAGGTTGGGGTAAATTTTATTATGCTTCAGTTGATGCAAAAAAAGGCAGGGGAGGGGCAGCTAGGTGGCGCAGTGGATAGAGCACCAGCCCTGAAGTCAAGAGGACCTGAGTTCAAATCCGGCCTCAGACCAACACTTGACACTTAATAGCTGTGTGACCCTGGGCAAGTCACTTAACCCCAATTGCCTAAAAACTAAAAAAAAAAAAAAAAAAAGAACAAAAAAAAGGGCAGGGGTAGTAATTATGATCTCAAAGTTATGGCTAAAAGAGATTTAATTAAAAGAGATAAACAGTTCAGCTACATTTTGATAAACCATAGACAATGAAGCAACATCAATACTGAACCTATATGCATCAAATATAATAGTATCTAAATTTTTAAAAGAAAAGTTAAATGAATTACAGGTGGAGATAGATAGCAGTACTATAACAATAAAACATAACTCCCCCTCTCAGAACTAGATAAATCTAACCAAAAAATAAATAAGAAGTTAAGGAAATGAATAGAATTTTAGATAAACTATTTGGAGAGAATTGAATGGAAATAGAAAAGAATACACCTTTTTCTCAGTGGTTCATGGTCCCTTTACAAAGATTGACCATATATTAGTACATAAAAATTTTATGGTGAAAAGCAGAAATATCAAAGGTATCCTTTTTAGATAATAACACAATAAAAATTATAATTAATAAGGCACCAAGGAAACATATATTAAAAACTAATTGGAGATTAAACAATCTAATCTTAAAGAAAGAATGGATTAAAGAACAAATCATAAAAACAATTAATTTCATTAAAGAGAATGACAATATTGAGACAACATATTAAAACCAAAGGGATACAGCAAAAGCAGTGATTAGAGGCAAATTTATATCTCTAAATGGTTCCATCAATAAAACAGAAAAAAGAACAGACTAATGAATTGGATATTCAATTAAAAAAAAAACTAGAAAAAGAATAAATTAAAAATCCCCAACTGAACACTAAATTGGAAATCCTAAAAATTAAAGGTGAGATTAATAAAATTGCAAATAAAAAATTGAATTAATAAATAAAACTAGGAGTTGGTTTTATGAAAAAGCAAATAAAATAAACAATTACTTAATTTGATTTTTAAAAAAGAGAGAAAGCCAAATCACTGGTGTTAAAAATGAAAAGAGTGAATATATCATCAAGATGAAATTAAACCAATTATAAGGAATTACTTTGCCTAATTATATGCAAATAAATTTAATAATTTAAGTGAATTGGAAGAATATTTACAAAAGTATAAATTGCCTAGATTAGCAGAAGACAAAATAGAATATCTAAATAGACCTATTTTAGAAAAAGAAATTGAACAGGCCATAACTGAGCTTCCTAAGAGAAAAGCATCAGGACCAGATGGATTTACAAATGAATTCTATGAAACATTTAAAGATCAACTAATTCTAATGTTAAATAAATTATTTGTAAAATAGGTAAAGAAGGGATTCTACCAAACTAATTTTATGAAATAAACATGATACTGATCCCAAAAACAGGAAGAGTAAAAACAGAAAAAGAAAATTATAGACCAAGTTCATTAATGAATATGGCTGCAAAAATCCTAAATAAAATACTAGCTAAAAGATTACAACAATACATAACAAAGATCATACAGTGTGATTAAGTGGGAATTATCCCAAGAATGCAAGAATAAGGAAAACTGTTAACATAATTGATTACATCAGTAATAAAGTTTAAAAAATCATATGATTATATCAATAGGTGTAGAAAAACTTGTGATAAAGTTCAACACTAGTTTCTATTAAAAACACTTGAAAGCATTGGTATAAATGGATTTTGTCTTAAATTGTTTAAAAAAAAAACCCCATTTATCTAAAACCATCAGCAAGCATTATTTGTAATGGGAATAAACTGGAGGCCTTCCAGTAAGATCAGATGTGAAACAAGGATGCCCATTGTCACTGATATCATTCAATATTGTATGGGAAATCCTAGCAATAGGAGAAGGAAAAGTAATTAAGGGAATCAGAATACAGAATGAGATGATAAAATTATCTCTTTTTGCACAATTTCTTTTTGCAAGAATACAATAATATTCTTGGAAAATCCCAAAGACTCAACTAAAAAGTTAGCTGAAACAATTAATAATTGTAGCAAAGTAGCAGGATATAAAGTAAATCCACATAAATCATCAGCATTCCTATATATCACAAACAAAACTCTGCAACAAGAGATAGTAAAAAATGCCCCATTTAAAATAACTCTAGACACCATAAAATACCGGGGAGTACACCTGCCAAAACAAACCCAGGAACTATATAAACAAAATTATAAAAAAAAACTTTTTATACAAATAAAATCAGATTTAAATAATTGGAGAGATATTAATTGTTCATAAGTAGGCAGGGCCAATATAATAAGAATGACAACTTTACCCAAACTAATTTTTTATTCAATGCCATCCCAATTATATTACCCCCAAAAAATTATTTTACTGAATTAGAAAAGATAATAACAAAATTCATTTGGAAAAACAAAAAGTCAAGAATATCAAAGGAAATAATGAAAAAAGTATAAATGAAGGAGGATTAGCAGTATGAGATGTTAAACTGTGTTATAAGGCAGAAATTATCAAAACTATATGGTATTGACTAAAAATTAGAAAGGTAGACCAATGGAATAGAGTAGACATAAAATTTACAGCAGCAAATAAATATATTTAACTAGTGTAAAGACTTAAGATTTTGGGATAAGAATTCACTATTTGGTAAAAATTGTTGGGAAAATTGGAAAACAGTATGACAGAAACTGGGCGTGAACTAATATTTCACACCATTTACTAGGATAAGGTCAAAATGGATACATGACCTACATATAAAGACAGATTTTGTAAGAAAATTAGAAGAACATGGAACATACTACTTATCAGATTTAAGGATAGGTGAATATGAATAAACAAGAGATAAAGAGCAAAATTATGTATAAAATGGATAATTTCTATTACATTAAATTAGAAAGGTTTTATACAAATTAAACAAATATAGCCAAGATTAGGAGGAAAGCAGAAAATTAGGAAAAGATTTTATAGACAGTGTCTTATATAAAGGTCTCATATCTAAAAGATATAAAGAACTTTGTCAAATCTATAAGAATACAGGTCATTCCCTAATTGATAATGGTCAAAGGATATGAACAGGTAGTTTTCCAATGAAGAAATCAAAATAATTTATACTCATATGAAAAAATGCTCTAAATCATTATTGATTAGAGAAATGCAAATTAAAACAGCCTTGAGATATCATTTTACACCTACCAGACTGGCTAAAATGATAAAAGGAAAGTGACAAATGTTGGAGAGGATGTGCAAAAATTGGGATACATTGTTGGTAGAATTGTAAAAGTTCTAACCATTTTGGAGAGTAATATGGAATTATTCATAAATAGTTATTAAACTGCCTATACCCTTTGATCTAGCAATACCACTACTTGGTCTATTTCCAAAGAGGATTAGGGAAAAAGGAAAAGAACCTCTCTTTCTCTCTCTGTACATATGTGTGTATATATATGTGTGTGTGTGTGTGTGTGTGTGTGTGTATGTATATGTATATATGTATTTATGTAATATTTTTTGCTTTAGATAGTATTTTATTTTTCCCCAATTACATATCAAGAAAATTTTTAGCATTCATTTTTACAAGATTTTGAGTTCCAGATTTTTCTCCTTCCCGTTCCCCTTCTGAAAATAGTAGGCAGTTTGATATTATTTATACATGTGCTATCATGTAAAACATGTTTCCATATTAGTCACAGTTGTGAAAGAAGAAACAGATCAAAAAGAAAAAAAATGAGAAAGAATAAAATAAGTGAAAAAATATGCTTCTATCTGCATTCAGAGTCCATCAGTTCTTTATCTGATATGGAAAGCATTTTCCTCCGTGAGTCCTTTGCACTTGTCTTAGATGACTGTGTTGCTAAGAAGAGCTGAGTCATTCATAGCTGATCATCACACAAAGTTGTTGATACTATGTACAATATTTTCCTGGTTCTGTTCACTTCACTTTGCATAAGTTTGTATAAGTCTTTCCAGGTTTTCCTGAAATCTGCCTGTTCATCATATCTTATTGCACAATAGTATTCCATCACATTCATATGCCACAGCTTGTTTAGTCATTTCCCAACTGATGGACATCCCCTCAATTTCCAACATTTTGCCACCACGAATACGTTCACAACAAATATTTTTGCACATGTATGTCCCTTCCCCCTTTTTTATAATCTCTTTGGGATACAGACCTAGTAGGGGTATTCCTAGATCAAAGGGTATGCACAGTTTAGTTGCCCTTTGGGCATAGCTCCAAATTGCTCTCCAGAATGTCTAGATCAGTTTACAACTCCACCAACAGTGCATTAGTGTCCCAGTTTTCCCACATCTTCTCCAACATTTATAATTTTCCTTTTTTGTCATATTAGCCAATCTGATAGGTGTGAGGTGGTACCACGGAGTTATTTTAATTTGTATTTCTCTAATCAAAAGCGATTTAGAGCACTTCTTCATACGCCTATAGACAGCTTTGACTTTTTTCATCTTAAAACTGCCTGTTCATATCCTTCGACAATTTATCAATTGGGAAATTGACTTGTATTTTTGTAAATTTGACTCAGTTCCCTATATATTTGAGAAATCAGGCCTTTATCAGATTGCTTCCCAGCTTTCTGTTTTCCTTCTAATCTTGGCTGCATTGGTTTTGTTTGTACAAAAGCTTTTCAATTTCATATGATCAAAATTATCTATTCTACATTTCATAATGCTCCTTATCTCTTATTTGGTCATGAATTCTTCCCCTCTGCCTACATCTGACAGGTAAACTGTTCCCTGTTCTTCTAATTTGTTGCTTCATTGTCTATGGTACCTTTTAGCAAGATTTCCTTCTTTTAATTAGGTCTATTTTTGCTTTTCTTTTGTCTAAGATCAGGATTGCTACCCCAGCTTTTTTTTTTATCTTTAGCTAAAGCATTATAGATTCTGCTGCAGCCCCTTGCCTACACTCTGTGTATGTCTCTCTACTTCAAGTGTGTTTCTTGTAAGCAACAAATTGTAGGATTCTGGTTTTTGATTCACTCTGCTATCCAAGAACCTATATATTTTAAAATGTTTATAGCAGTTCTCTTCGTGGTGGCAAAGAACTGGAAACTGCAGGGATGTCCATCAATTGTGAAATTGCTGAACAAGTTGTGATATTTGATTGTGATGGAATACTACTGTGCTATAAGAAATTATGAGCTCAATGATTTTAGAAAAACATGGAAGGAGCTGAATGAAATAATGAGGAGTGAAATGAGCAGAACCAAGAGAATCTATACAAACAAGAATTTTACAGCAAGTTTCTCTGATAAGGATCTCATTTCTCAAATATATAGGGAACTGAGTCAAAAAAAGCAAAGGTAGCAATCTTGATATCAGACAAAGTAAAAACAAAAATAGACCCAATTAAAGAGATAAGGCAGGAAACTATATCTTGCTAAAAGGTACCATAGACAATGAAGTAATATCAATACTAAATACATATACAACAAGTGGTATAGCATCCAAATTCCTAAAGGACAAGTTAAGTGAGTTACAGGTTCATGATCAAACAAGAGATAGTGAGCATTACAAAATGTAAAATAGATAATTTTGATTATATTAAATTAAAAAGCTTTTGCATAAACAAAACCAATGCAACTAAGATTAGAAGGAAAGCAGAAAGCTGGGAAACAATCTTTACAGCAAGTGTCTCTAATACAGGCCTCATTTCTCAAATATATAGGGAACTGAGTCAAATTTTTAAAAATAAATGCCATTTCCTAATTGATAAATAGTCAAAGGATATGAACAGGCAGTTTTCAGGCAAAGAAATCAAGACTATAATAACAGCACATGAAAAAAAGGTCTAATTCACTAACAATTAGAGAAATGCAAATTAAAGCAATTGAGGCACCACCTCAAACCTATCAGATTGGCTAAGATGACAAAAGGAAAATGAAAAATGCTGGTGGAGAGGTGGGAAAATAAAGACATTAATGCACTGTTGGTGGAGTTGTGAACTATTCCAACCATTTTGGACAACAATATGGAACTACACCCAAAGGGCTACAAAACTGTGCATATCTGTTGACCCAGCAATACTTTTACTAGGTCTATAACCCAAAAAGATCAAAGAAAAAGAACAAAGACTCATATACACAAGAATATTTATAGCAGCTCTTTTTATGGTGACAAATTAGAAATTGAGGGGATGTCCATCAATTGGGAAATGGCTAAACAAATTATGATATATGAATGTGATGGGATAGTATTGTACTATAAGAAATGACGAAGGAGATGATTTAAGAAAAACTTGGGAAGACTTATATGAACTGATGCAAAGTGAAATGAGCAGAACTAGGAGAGCAATATACACAGTTGTAAAAATAGTTAACAGTGAAATATTGAGTTACTCTGATCCTTACAATGATCCACCACAACTGCAAAGGACTTATGATGAAAAATGCTACCATCTTCAGATAGACAATTGATGAGGCATACTTTTCTTCCTTTCTTATTTTTCTTTCTTTACCATCCTGGAACATGGCTAGTGTGGAAATATGATTTGCATGACTTCATATGTATAATGCGTATCATATTTTTTTTTTTTGCTTTCTCAATAGGTGGGGGAAAGGGTGGAGGGAATGAAGAATTTGGAACTGAAAATTTAAAAAAATTCTAGTACATATATGCTAGTAAAATGGCCAATCTTTGTCCAAATCTATTGTTATTTGCCTGCCTTTCCAAGAGCACTATAGGAATTGCCCAGGATTCCTGCCTTTGTCAACATTTAGCTTCAATCTAATAGGACCCAGCGCCTCTCTAATTCAAGGTTCCACCAAAACTTGCAAGATGTCCACCTTGAAATTTCATGTTTATTCACCTAAAATTAGGAAACAACAAAAAATAAGACAGCCTAAAAACAGGCTGAGGTTTACTTGTTTTAAGTTTTTGTCAAAAGCACAATTGTAAGTGTTATGTGTTTAGCATTCCTTTTCTGTGTACTAATAAATTGCCTGTCCCATACCCAGTTCATATTGTACAATGAGCACCTTTCTATTTTTCCCTTTTGGGAAAAATGTCATTTTGAGCCATTCCCTAAGTTATAAGTAAATTTTCCCTGGGGTTGGGGACTTAATGAGCTAAAGAGCAGAAGAAAAGGGAGGCTAACCTTTTTTTTTTTTTTTTTTTAAAGACAATGTTCTGCTGATACTGAACATGGTTCAAAATCAATGCCTGGATCCAGAGTAGAACTCATTAATAGACATATAAGTGATGTAGTACCTCAGCCCCTGTGGACCTGATAATAGTTCAGTTAGACTATGATCTTAGGTTTCAAAGTCTTTTAAAAATAAAAGCTTGGTAATCTCAAAGGAGAAGAGTATATCATGGGAGGAGGTTTAGAAATGGAAGTAAAGGGCAGCTAGATGGCACAGTAGATAGAGCACCAGCCCTGGATTCAGGAGGACCTGAGTTCAAATCTGACCTCAGACATATAACACTTACTAGCTGTGTGACCCTGGGCAAGTCACTTAACCCCAATGCCTATCCAAAAAATAAAAAAAAAAAGAAATGGAAGTAAGTTACATGAAAACTACAATAAATTTTATTAAAATAGATGAATAATTCCTGAAATAAAAGGAGACAAAGGGAAAAGGATAATTTGATATGGCCTAGTAAATTGCTTTCAAACTGAAGATGAGCATTTTGGTTTTGATACATAGGATGAGGTGGGGAAAAACCTCTATGAGGTGTTTAAGAGGGATGGTTCCATAATCATGAGAGGACAACTTTGGCAATAATATTAAAAATTGCTAGGAGAAATGTACAAGAGGTGGAAAGTCTCAGAATAGATGTTTCAAGGTCCTAGACTAAATATTCCTAAGGACTAGAATAGTAAGGAATAAGAACAACCAAACCTGTGGTACAAAAAGCAGAATAATTTGGAAACGTATTGGAAGTCAGCCAGTCAATCAATATATATTGAGCACCCATATCCTACTAGATAATGTGAGAGAAACACCAAATAAAAATAAGACATGGTTAGAAGCTTAAAGTCTAGCTGAGGGAAGACTGGAGGGTTTCAGGAGAAAATGGTAATATATGGAACAGACTCATAAAAAAAACTTAAGGGTATTTATAAAGTAACATAACTGCATGACCTTGCACTAGTAACAACCTCTCTTGGTCTCAACTTCCTCATCTGTAAAATGAATGTGTTGAATTAGGTGACCTCTTAAGCCCCTTCTACCTCTAAACCTATAAATGTGAATTTGTTTAAAAAAAAAAGTCTAGGAGCACAAATTAAGAGCACAAATTAAAAGCACAAGTCAGGTGGTATTAATCAGGGAAGGATTCCTAGAGATGTTTTAAGATGGGCATTGATAAAGATAAGGATTAATAGAAAAGAGGAAGAAGGTATCACAGGATGCAAAGGTACTGAGGTAATAATAAGCAATTTTTGTATCCATCTTTTGTGATACCAGAAAACATATTTACTCAATTCCTTGATCATTATTAGGCTTCCTGAAAATGTCAGGGTATGTGGATAAGGCATGTAGAAGTTGGGTGATCTGCCTTCCATTTGGGTAGCCATGTTGTCTGGAGCTATCAAATATATCTACTTGGAGCAAGGAGTCATGTTAGGGAATGATGAGGGGAAAGTTGTGAGAAGGAGAAGACAGATCTGGAAAACCTGGAGTTTGAATTTGACATGAGAGGACAAAGAGAGATCATACAGGTTTATAATCATTCTTCAAATGACACAATTATACATGTATTTAGAGACTGAATTTCAAGATCTCAAAGAAAAGAAATTTTCAAAAGAATGGAATCCTATTTTAACATTTGGTTATAACAAGAATGAGGACTTCCGCAAGTCCTTAAGGCAGGTTTGTCTTCATGATGGATTTAATTAAGCTTCTGGGACAAGCATAAGAAAATGATATGCCTATGTATGCCTATAACTATAAAAATGCAATGTAGCTTTAAGACTTCAGCTGAGATATTTTTTAAAAGTCACAATATCACTTCCTATCAATATGGCTGCCTAAACAAGATGCAGAATATCCATCTCCCACATATCTCCTCCAGCAAAACCCTGATGTTTTGTACCACACCAAATGATGATCAAAAACATACAAGAAAACTACAGTGACATCTTCCACTTCAAAACTGCACAAATAGTCAAGCCTGAAATCAGTAAGAAAGGAAGCCTCTTCAGCAAAGAAAACCATCACTATCAGGAACAGGACAGCCTCCAAGGCTCTATGTCAGAGAGTTTCTCTGAGAAAGTGCCAGGGTAACAATTTTGAAGCTATAGGGAATGGCAAAAGGCAGTAATCAGTCTGCCATTTCTTGCTGTCTCATAGCCAGCTTCCTCAAATGAGAAGACCTCAGACCATGGCTGCACTAGTACCAAATGTTCCATTTCCTCTTGAGCTTGGCATATGTCCTGAGGAAAGGCTTTATGGGACCAAGTTGGGTGACTTCCATCTGCTCCAGAGAAACCACTTTTATCTATACCAGCACAAAACATCTACCTCCTGCTGCCAGTCCAAGCTCCCAACTGGGATGCAGAGAACCTCCAGTGGAAAGAAAAGCAATTCTCCCTTCAACTTCAGGTCTCCAATCTTCTGCTCTGCCTGTCCTTTGAAGACATATTAATTCTCCCTCAAACACCCTAACCACTTATTTCTTCAACCTACTCACCTTCAACGAACTACCCCTCCAACCCACATCAGCCACACACAAAGATCTTTGATCTTTTCACTACCCACAAAAGTACTCCTCCATGTACAAGAATATTTAAATCCCCTCATCAGACTATCTATCTATTATTTACTTCTCCCTCTGCTTTTCCTTACATAAACCTACTTTCATCTGCACTATGACCTCCAATTCCTTGATCCCTCAATTCTCTCCTAGACCATCTTCCCTGTACCTGCCACTCTCTCTTCTTCTCTCCATCTTGACTCCCTGATGAATCAATTCAACTCTAAACTGTCCGCCTTTCTTGAATTCCTAGCCCCATTGTCATATCATCAATTATGACCAGCCAAGCCTCTTCCTTGGATCACTCCCAAAATTTGTTGCCTTCATGCCTTATACACATGATGCTGAACAAAGGTAGAGAAAATCATAAAAATGTTTTGATTGCGTCCACTACAAATTTTTGTTAATACAACTTAAACTGGGCTCTCACTGTTGCTAGGCAATACTACTATACCTGTCTTATTAACTCAATATCCCACTCTCCATAGGAGTTCCTCCAAACCTTTTCATGTCCCCTCAAACCTCTCATGGCTTCCCTTGCCCCTACTCTCTCAGCTGAGAACTTTTCCTCATATTTTACAGAAAAAAATTGAAGCCAATACAACCTTATTACTCTACCAAAACTGCTCTCTCCAAAATTGCTAATAATATTTTACTTGCTAGATCCAATCTTTTCTCAATCTTCTTTCTCCTCAATTCTCTATAGCCTTTGACATTGTCTCTCTGTCTCTCTCTCTGTCTCTGTCTGTCTTGTATGTATGTCTCTCTCTCTCTCTCTCTCTCTCTCTCTCTCTCTCTCTCTCTCTCTCCCCTTGATATTTTCTTCTCTCTAGGTTTTCAGGACACCATTCTCCCCTGGTTCTTCTCTTACCCATCTGATCATGCCTTCTCTGTCTCTTTTGTAAAATCCTTCTCCAGATCAATCCCTCTAACCACACATGTCCCTTAGGGTTCTGTCCTGGGACCTCTTCTCTTCTACCTCTATACTACTTCACTTAGTGAGTGACACCATAGTTTAATTACCACCTCCATGTTGATAATTTTCAAATCTACCTTTCTTCCCCCAAACTCTCTGCTGACCTCCAATCTTGCATCTCCAGCTGCCTTTCAGACATCTCAAACTAGATGTCCAGTACACATCTTAAACTCAATATG
This sequence comes from Vombatus ursinus, assembly GCF_900497805.2. Taxonomy (NCBI): domain Eukaryota; kingdom Metazoa; phylum Chordata; class Mammalia; order Diprotodontia; family Vombatidae; genus Vombatus; species Vombatus ursinus. The sequence goes on from NW_020954557.1 coordinate 22,711,196, forward strand.
TCCAAAACAAAACTCATTATCTTTTCCCCTAAACCCTTCCTCCCCACCCCCACCATCTTCCCTCTTACTGTAGAGGGCAACATCATTCTTCCAGTCCCTTAGATTATCAATGTAGGAGTCATCTTGGATTCCTCACTATCTCTTACCACTTCCTCCCCTCCCATATCCAAACTGTTGCCAAGGCTTGCTGAAGTTATCTTGTCAATATCTCTTAAATATGTCTTCTTTCCCCTGGCACTGTCACTATTCTACTGCAGGTTCTCATCACCTCATACTTGGATTATTGCAATAGCTTTCTGGTTAGTCTCCCTGCCTCAAGCCTCTTCTCACTTCAATCCATTCTCCATTCAGCCACTAAAGTGATTTTCTTAAAACACAAGTCTAGTCATGACACCCCACTCCCAACTCAATAAAATCCATTTACTACCTATTGTCTCTAAGATCAAAGACAAAATGTTCTGTTTGGTATTCAAAAACCTTCATAACCTAGCCCCTACTCCTAGCTTTCCTGTCTTTTTACATACATTCTTCAATATATACTCTTCGATCCAGACACACCAGCCTCCTGTCTTTTCCAAGAACAAGACACTCTATTTTTTACTTCTGGGCATTTTCTCTGATTTCCCTCCCCCCATGCCTGAAATGTTCTCCCTCCTTCATTCTGACCACTGACCTCCCAGGCTTCTTTGAAGTCCTAAAACCCCACTTTCCACAGGAAGCTTTCCTTAACCATTCTTACTTCCAGTGCTTTCCCTCTTTTAATTATTTCCTACTTACCCTGTATATAGCTTGCTTTGTATATATTTGTTTGCATGCTGTCTCCCCAATTCGACTACAAGCTCCTTGAGGGCAGGGACTATTTTGCCTCTTTTTGTATCTCCAACACTTAGCACGGTGCCTAGCACATAGAGGCACTTGATAAATGTTTATTGAATTGAAATTGAATTGATTATAATATTACAAAAATAAAAAGATGAGGTTCTATAGCTAAAAATATCCCATAGAGCTGACTACAGCCCTATAGGAAAAAAATGAACCTTTAATAGAGGACTTTCAAGCATTTCTAATAAAAAGACTGCAGTTGAGAAGGTGTTTTGAATAACAAACTATTCACGAGAAACCTAGAAAGTTATGTTTACATTTGAGCACTTTAAAGAAGTTATAATGTAGTAATAGAGGGAGAAGAAAAACCAAGTAGACTTTCAGGACTCTAATATCTTTAAAATGTATTGAATGAAGTAAATAAGAAAAGGTTAGGTAGGTGGCGCAGTAGATAGGGCACTGGGCCTGGAGTCAGGAAGACTTCTCTTTCTGAGTTCAAATTTGGCCTCAGGCATTTAAATGGCTAGAGAAGGACATGGTAAACCACTCCAGTATCTTTGCCAAGCAAATCCCAAATGGAGTCATGAAGAGTCAGACATGACTGAAAAACAAACTAACACAACACAAATAAGAGATCCTGGAGTTAAAAGGTTCTGTTCCAAGGGCTTTAAGAAATAAAAGTGAAATAAGGATAAAGGAGGAGTACAGTAGTGTAGAAAGGAGAAAGACAAGGGCGCTATTTTTCATAACTGGCGTGCTGAGAACAGCATACAAACATGGAGAAAAAGGAGTAGTGGTCATTAGATGAATCTTACTCATCTAAAATGGACATAGGAAGGTTGAAAACACATATAAAAGAGTTTGATGTAGAAATACATTAAACTCAACAGAGAAACGAGTAAGGATAGAGAGGGGATTGTTGAAAGGGAGGATAATACCAAGAAGGGAATAGTAATAAGCAAAACAAACTTCCTGATCCTGAAGGGGAGATGAAGAGAAGGGGAAGGGAAGTTAAGGGAGGGAATTAGAATCTAATGGAGTCTTGGATTGCCTTTTAGACAATTAGAGAATTGCTGAACAAATAAATCATAGTATATGAATGTAAAATAGAATGTTTTTGTAACATAAGAAATTATAAAAGACAACTGCAGAGAATTCTGGGTAGTATGAATTGGCTCTGGGTGAAGTGAAAAGAACCAAAAGAACAATTTACACAAGGACAGCATTGCAAAGAAAAACTTTGAAACATTTAAGCATGCTGATTAAAGCAATGATTAATCATGACTCCAAGGGACCTACGATGAACCAAGTTACCCACCTCCTGAAAGTGATAGACATATGATGCAGAGATATGCTTTTTGGACTTGGTCATTGAGTGGATTAGTTTTGCTTGACTACACTTATTTGTTGCAAGGCCTTTTTTCCCTTTCTTCCTCTTGATTAATGAGAGTGGTATAGGGGGTTGGGGAAGTTAGCACTAGTGATGCCAAGAAAAAAACTGAATTTTTTTAACTGAACAGAAGTTCAAAAAGAAACTTGACAAGTAGGGCAGTTTTGAAAGTACAGTATTATATACTTAAAAACAAACAAACTGTTGTCAGTTTGTTCCAGAACTGGAACCAACCTCTGGGAAGCCAGAGCCCAATAGAGCAACTTAGAGATAGGAGAGTCAGGACACAAATAGAAGTTTAATTTCAAAGTGAGGCAATACTTGTAAGTGGAAGTTCTGAGGAGGAGGAATTAACATGCAAAGGCAGTGCTTTATATACATAAGTGGGCTGGACCATGACAAAATTATTCTTAGCCATTCCCATGACAGGCTTATGCATGGACAATGCAGACATTCTTGGGTCCTGTGGGAACAGTCTCCAAATTGATTGTCCAACACATACAAACAGAACCAGAGTTAGTATGGCAGGGACAGGAGTGCAGTACCTGGTTGGGTTCACTTAGCTGTTACAAGAAACAGGGATTGTAAGCACGTCAAAAGGTATGATGGATGATTCTCAAGTCCTTGGGAAATAGGAGGAGTTCCAACTAAACAGTTATTGATTAAACATAAATCCCTCAGTGACCAGTTGTGCTGGTCAAAGCAATATACTTTGCCAGAGGGTGAGATCATCCAGAGAGCAAGGAATTGTTGTTATGCCAAGCTCAGGGCACAGTCTACTTGCTGGGTCTTAGCTCTGGGAAATAGCGTGTCTCCAAATATCTTGACACTGTGAAATAGACATTCACAGTTTCATAAAGAATCCTCTTTCTGGAAGGAGCTAGGCGACACACTGAAAAGAGTTCTGGGCCTGGAGTCAGAATGACTCATAGATCTGAGTTCAGACGTGATCTCAGACACTTACTAGCTGTGTGACCCTGGAAAAGTCATTTAACCTCAGTTTCTTCATCTGTAAAAAGAGGATAATTAGGATTGTTGTGAGGATCAAATGAGATAATATTTGTAAAGCACTTAGCACAGTACCTGGCACACAGTAAATACTGTATAAATAATAGTTATTATCATTATTATTATTATTATTTGTTATGTGTATAGAAATATACTTTGGTGTTTAAATTCAAAATAAAAAAAAAACATAGAATGTGAAAGTTATTTCAAGTAGGAAAATTGTTTCTTCCCCAATGTATCATCTGTGAATCACTCTCTTTTAATTAATGTTCTTCATAATGTGGCCTCAACCTACTTTCCTAGTCTCACTACACATTATTGTATACTGTAATTATTGTATATGCCCCTCTATAAACTGGCCTTCTTACTACTACTCACACATGACATTCAACTGACCATTTCCATGACTTATACAGGCTATTTTCCATTCCATGAATGCAGTCCTTTCTCCTCTCAACATCAGAGAATCCCTTACTTCTTTCAAGACTCACTTCAAAGTACCATCAAATGAAGCTTTTCCTGACCTCTCCACAGCTGTTAGTCTCCTTCTTCCTAAAACTACTTTTATATTTATTTTCTATATATTAAGATTTTGTTTTTTACTCTTCTAATTAATAGGCATTTATTTTTTCTTCCTTCTACCTCCCCACTGGAAAAAAAGAAAAAGAAATAACCCTCGTAACTGATATGCATAGTCAAATAAAACAAATCCCCACATTGGCCATGTCCAAAAATTGGACATACCAAGATATATACATGTTGTCTTCCTTAATAAAATACAGTGTCCTTGAGGATGTGCTGGTTTCATTTTTATCTTTTATCCCCAGAGCCCATCATTATTGAAATCTCACAATTATAAAGGCATTTAGAGATTGACTTTCAAGATCTCAAATGAAAATTTCGAGAGAATAGAAAGCACAGAAAGTACTGTTGTTGTTCAGTTATTTTTCAGTCATGCTCAACTCTTCATGATCCCATTTGAGGTTTTCTTGACAAGGATACTGGAGTGGTTTGCTATTTCCTTCTCCAGTTCATTTTATAAATGAGGAAACTGAAGCAAATGGGGTTAAGTGACTTGCCCAGGATCACATAAGTGATCTGATTAAGTGTCTGAGGCCACATTTGAACTCAGAAATAGGAGTCTTCCTGACTCGAGACTCAGCACTCAATCTACTGTAATACCTAAATGCTACACAACAGAGAATATGTAAATACAACTCTCCCATGTATTTACTTTCTCATCTCTTTAAAACTTTTATGAGTTTGGTCATTCCTACTTTGAGGATATTCTTGATGAAAATATGAGAAAGGAATCAGGGAGGCTTTAATTCTGTATAGCAGACCGTATCTTCATAGTCACACAATTGACATCGAGGTCTAAATAATACAAAATCAAAACCATCACAACAAACATAATTAGTCATTTATAAAGCACTTTAATGTTTAAAAAGTCGTTTACCTATGTTATCTTTATTTGAGCCTCACTTAAAGCCTTTGAGGCTTAAATAGATCTTGATCAGTTTATTTCTTACCTAAATAAATGAATAGATAAATAATCCCAATTCATCAAAACATATCCCTTTTAAAGCTTTCCAGGCTCTCTTCTAACAAGATGTCTTTAATACATGTGGTAAGATCATGTAAAATTCCTGATAGAGACAAACAATCACAGAGGACTTTGTTCAATGATCATATAATTATCATCACCAAAAAAAGCATAAAGCAGAGGGAAATAATTTGCCAAAGGTATTAGTTTCATGAAAAATGTTTTACATGGTGTCCAAAATGAAGATGGTCTTCTTGTAGATGGTAAAGTTCCACACATACTGTTTGTGGATGACATTATGCTTACTTCATTCAGTCCTTAGGATTGTGTCACCTCAATGAGCTCCACAACTGCTAAAAACAAACAAAAAACAACTCCAACAAACTTAACAACCCATAATATAAAAAGCAAGTGGATAATGAATGTATATTGCCAAAATTATGATACCTGTAGGGTGGGCTGCTGAGTACTAGTACATATGCACTATATAGGCCCTGAAGATCGATAATGATCTAGGACCAGAAATGGACAAGAAGAATAAAACAAATTGATCATTTGGGAAACTTGGAAGTACTTGCAGTAATTTTGCAGCCTCTTCCTGCTGTTGAATCAGCTTTTTAATACCGTATTTTTCTGACTGAGAAGCAGTGTTGTCTAATGGATAGAGAGCTGACCTTGGCGTCAGGAAAATCTATAGTCAGTTCAGCATCTAACGTATATTGGAGCTAGATCTGGTGAAGAATGTATACTTCTAATCAAGAAAGGCTTATTGTATCTTGCTTATTAATATCTGCCCCAAACTAAACATTATACAAATCCAAAGTAAAAGACAGAAGAGGCTACTGATGTCATTAATAAATAAAAGTGACTTAAGGCAGATATATGGTAGGTCTTACCTGTGACCCTTTTATTATTATAAAGAAATCTATAATGATACAAACATGGTTCTTTTCCACCAGTCACTTTCTGCTATGCTGTTTTTGGCTACTCTACTCCACCCTGAGGTTGAAGAGCTCTGTTCAGTCATAGCAAGGCCACCATGAAATGAATGAGTGAGAGGAGAAGGACTTTCCTTCCCCTGGTCTCTCTTCTATACCTCTGCTCCAAGAAATGACTCTGGAGAGGATAGGTTTACTTCTGTTCTGTGTTATTTGTTCTTCTTGGTTTCAGATGCCAGAGGTGATCCTTATGGGATCCAGGAGTTCAAGCCATGCAAGCTTGGATCCAGGATTGTAGACGGGATGGTGTAGCCAGTTAGCCCAGCATGGAAGCCCTGGGAAGCCAGGGTGCCTGGATCTTGATCCTGAAGAGGTTTTGGACTTGGCACTAAGACAGTGTTATATTGGAACTAAGTTGTGAACCGGGGGACTGAGATATAAAGAACAGAGGGTATTTCTCCCATTTTTTGTAGCACAAGTTTGTATATTTGTGATTATACCTTTTGAAGTAAATATTTCTGTGTAAAAGATAATCTGACTGTTAGTGGCTAAATGGAACTGGAGTGAAGAGGAACAACACCTACACTTGTGAGCAATACCACTGGTGGGAGATGAAGCCATTTGCAGAGAGGCTAGACACCCCAATCCTCTTAAAGATGCCAGAGAACACTGGGAAAAGAACTGAAATATAATTTACCTGGCCTTCAGGCAGTAGGGACCAGAGTAGGCTGTTTTACACATGGGACCTTGTCTGGCATAAAATTGGGTAGCTTACTTTTGAAGGTATCCCTGAAAAGATTCTCTGCATAAAACTTGATTTTTTGAAATACCCTTGCATTTTTAAATGCAAGATCCTAAAGAAAATTGGGGAAAAATTTTTAGGCTGTAATACTACTGAGTATTCTCTCCCAAATCAATTCCATTGGTGTAATTTTCCAAAATTTTCATTTGTTGATTGCTTGACTGTTAAATATATAATTGTACAAACTTTGTATTACTGAATTCTGTATAAGGTTTGATATGCTGATACTGAATCCTACTGAGTCCCATATAAGTGCTGGTATTAAGTTTGCTGTGAGAAATTTTGAATCACTAGATTGCTGTCTAGGAAAAATACTTATATTGTACTTTTTATATTTAAACATACCTGTACTACTTGCCTTTTGTGAAAGCAAAATATCCTACAACTTCATAGGGTGAGAATGTGTGTGCTTAAAACCCACAAGTACTGATATTCTCTTGTTACTTCTCTAACTGAGGCTACTTGCCTTTTTGTTCTGACAGGTGAGTTTGCAATTCAATTTGGTTTGCCCTGGCAGTAAGTAGCATGGGAGAATTTGGGGTGTCCTTAGGGATGAGACCTTGAGGAAATGGCCTGGACCTCTATGGGGATTGGATCACTTATATTAGAGGAATTCTTACAGAATCATAGTGTGCTGTGGAGAAAGAGACCCTCTTCATGTAGAACCCAGAAGGGTGACCTTATGCACTGAGGGAATCATGGGAAGAAGTTCACTCAGGAGAATGTTTTCAGTTTGAGAAAGGAGCAATGCCAAGTTGATCCAAGTCTGAAATCTCTGCAAGTAGAACTCCACATTTCTTGGAAAGCTAAGTGTGGACCAGGTTTCTGTTTGAGATGGAAGCAAGTTTTCTTTGTCTTTGCTCTTTCTTTTGCTTGTAGATTGAGAAAGACCCTAAAAGGTTAAGACTAAGTAAGCAGAGATATTTAGTAAACTTTATAAAATGCTTATTTTGTTGGCTTATTTGGAGAACTTCATGAAATACTGCTTGTTCTGTGAATCTACAAAAACTTTATATTTAGAGATAATTGTGACTTTTATTTGTATATGAGGAACTGAACACATTTGAGACTTTATTGTATGGTACTGAGAAACAAGTCAAAGGACATTGCTTATGCTGCCTCAGAAATCATAGAGAACTGTTTTGCATTTGAAGACTGTGTTAAAAAAAATGCACCCCGCCTATTTGCCAGAGACTGCAAATTTCAAATGGGGAAATATGTACTTGAGCTTTGGTTAACATGGAGGTGCCCTCGAGGGGCTTTTGAAACATGTTTAGATTGCCCACTATGGAGGCCTCTGGTGGTATAGCATCCTTTGATTGGCTGCCTGTATCTTTAACACTGGAAAACTGAATAAGTCTTTCTTTCCTGCTGCTCTTTTCTTTCTCTCTACTGTGCTCTTTTTGGCAATTCTTACTGTGTCCAGAGAAGGAAGATCCCAGTTCACCCACAGAGATCTTCAGGAACTGAACCAGTGAGAGGGATCAGTTTTTCTTCCCTTGTTTCCTCTCTTTTACCTGGGCTCCAAAAAAATGGAACTGGGAGAGTTTGTTTCTGTTCTGCATTATTTGTAATTCTCAGTTTTAGGTGCCATTAGTGCCAGAAGTGATCTCCAAGGGATCTGGAAGTTTGAGCCATGCTTGCAGGAAGGGTGGTACAAGCCAGCCAGCACATCATGGAAGTCTTGAGAAGCTAAGGTGCCTAGGATTTGATCCCAAGTGGGGATTTGGACTTGGAACTGTGCTTTATGGGAACTGAGCTAAGCTATGAACCTAATCCCGTTCTTCTACCCAAAGACTGAGGTGGTAATATTTGTGATTATACCTTTTGAAATAAATATTTCTATAAAAAAAATGTTAATGGCTTTCTTTCCAAGTACTTTAAATAAGGACAGATATCTTTCTCTACATTCAAATGTATTAAAACGTGTCAAAAAATTAGTTACATTTCAAAAGGGACTGATATTTGAGATGAAGCTGACTCCCAAATAGTTTTCTATTGAATTCTGTCACTATTTTAAAAAGCACAGTGATACGTATGTACCCTGATGATGAACTGAATGAATGAAAACATATTCAGGTAATCCATATACCTATCTGCACAAACCTTTTAAAACATGAGAATTTGTACAGAAATGTAAAGTTGCTGCCAAAAAACCCAAATAAGCCCTAAATCTCACCATCCTCATCCTTAAAGAATTATGTCTCTGATATATGGTATCTTTCTGAATAGGTCAAGAAAACTAAATGAGTAGTTACCTGATTTTCACATGGTCTTTCAATTCGAAGAAATTTTCAATTAGGATATATAATATATATATATCCAAGTATGTGGAGATATATACATATAATTTATTGAAATAACCAAATGACTTCACTTTAAAAATTCATTTTAAAATAAACTGAAAAAATTAAATTAACAAACACTTTAAAGAGGGGAATTGGAATCTGCTTCAAACATTAAAACATTTGTGCTTAGGAACAAGAAATTAACTAAGAAATTCTATAATTGTAAGTAACAGCTGCAATACAGTTAATATTTAATCACTATATTGTGAGACAGTTCAGAAGTGGAGAACAGGATTAACATATTGCTTTAAAACATTCCATTACTTTCTGCATCTGTTTACTGATAATAAAAGACACAGCTGTTCTAAACGAAACATACTAACAGGTGTAAACTGCTTATTTGGCATCCTAAATAAAACTTAGTCTTCATTTCCTTCTAATATACTTCAAAATTATATTCTTAGCACAACTAATACCTTAAAGAATTGAATAATTTGAGGTTACTCTATTCATTAAGAAAAATAGATCTGGAGCATGCTTTCTTCCAGATTATTGAAAACCTCTGTTCCTAAATAGTACACATCCTGAACTAATTATCCCAGATGTGTTCCATAAAATTGTCCCACATTTGAGCAGTTTTTCTTAAGCAACTGTTCTATATCAAATTTACTACAGAAAAGCATCAAAATTAAGAAGCAACACTGTATCAAATTCATGGTACTAATATCACTATGTTTGGTTAAGCAATGAATGATAATCAAGCTTAAAATTGAATATTTACTTTGACAAGTACTCCAGATAATCTGTAACCATGTGTATTTAATTCAAGGCCATTAACAAGAGATATAATATATCCATGAATAAATTCTTAATAATTATATACCAAAAGCATTAAAGTTAAGCAAAGATTGTAAATGACCACTATAAATACAAACTAGTGTTGAGTAAGTGAATGCATTAAGATACAAAACAGTCATCCCAAAACAGCATGGGTGAGTAGAACTGACTTCACTCCAATTTAAAAATCTTTTAATTAATCTAGAAAAAAGATTTGAAAAATGTATAAGTGTACAGAAGTGATGCTAGAAAAAATACGATTACAAAAAATCAAGGACAAAAAAGAGCATTACTAAATATTTTAATATCTTAATAGAAACATATAAGCATTTCAGCCACCATTACTATCCTTACTTCTGATACATAAAACTTGGGGAGAGAAGGTTAAGGGGAATATCAAAGGACTCCAAAGCGTTCCAGTCTCTTTCTTTTCTTTTCCTAAAATAAAGATATGTATGAAATTAGCTACAATAAAATTTTCTTTCACAAACTCACATATAAATACGTTGAGAGTAGGCACAAATTTCTTTACATTTGAAGGAAAATTTACACAAAAGGATGTAAAAATATTTTGATTTTTTCCAACGTTAAACAAAGTACTAATATTACCAAATTCAACATTTCCTTTTCTTCTTTACCTTAGTTATAGCTTATTTTTATATATAAAGGTAGTCTTTTTTGAGAGCAGAGAGTCATAACTGAAGGGAGGCAACAAGAGCACTTTCCTGAAAGCACTTTCAGATCACTTCCATAGACCATCTCTACTTAGTAATGAGTATTAATAATTAGGTAAAATAAGGAGACAGTATTTTTCTCCACTTGGTGGTAGAATCCCAGGTGAGCTTTTCCCTAACCTGGTTTCCCCAGTGGCAGCTGTATAACATCCCCCAGTCTCTCCTCTAATACCTCCTAAACTAAATTTTCCTTAAGAAGTTGATTTGAGGTCATGTTTCCTGCCACTTACTCAAGGTACAAAGATTGCTAGTTTAGAATCTAGCATAGAACACACTTACTAAAGCCTTATTAAAAATTATCACCCAGAGGCCAAGAAGCAAAATCACGTGATAGACGTAATAATTCTATAACAATATCCTTCTTTCTGATACTTCCCTCTGATTAAATAAAAGACAATGCATTTCATAAGTACTCTATTTTATTACAGAAATAATTTTCTACTTTCAAATATTAATAGCATCACTGTATTGAAGGAAGAAAAGCATAATGGAACTGAAGAAGCCTTAGGGAGATGATAAAAATTTGTCTTCAAACTCAGCAAAGATCCTTTACCTTTAAAGAGAAAAATCTGTATTTCTGTTTCAGGGATTCATGTGATTGCCTTACATTCATATACATAAACTGGAAACTAAATGATGTGGTCAAGAAACCATAGATAAGAAGCATGTTTAATCAGGCAGTGTCCAACAAATGAATGGGTTATATTCCAAAAATGCCTTTGTAGGTTATTTCGAACATATTTTCCAATAGAAATATATTAGGAATTGGTAGTTTAGCTGTTAGGCCAGCCTCCAAAAACCTAATTAACCCATGATTAACTGCTATTATACTAACACCACTCTTCACTGTACCAATCCTGCCAACACAAACTCCCAACCTAGACAGCTCTGGGGTAAGTTGAATTTTAAGGACTAAATAAGGGAATAGGCAAAAGTTCCCAGGACACAGGGAAGAAAACAGGAGGGAAAGGAGGAACCAGGGAGGAGAAAGGTAGTTTTTAAGTTTCCTGATATTCCAGGTAGCCATTCAGTGACTACATGCATTCTGATTTATAATACTAGTCTTTTTCATAAGCTTGATCTTTAGAATGCAAAAATTTAACCAAAAAGTAATATATACACCTAGACTGACCAAGTACTTTGCAAATATAAAAATCTGTATAATCCAGAGAGATGTGATATCTTTCTTCTACTAGATCTCAATTCAATACACATTTATTATGCAAGGACTATGTTTCTATGAAGAAATTCTATGAATAAACGGATAAACTGATTTAAATCCTCTATAAAATTATAGTGCAAACACATTTATTTAGACACTCAGTCCAATCTCTAGTTTATTCAGAATATTTTACCATTCAAATTAGGTTTTATGAGAGGATTGTTACAACCTCAACATGAAAACAGAGTACTTACAACTTCTGAATTATATGCATACTAACAGAGCTATAACAAGGGTGAAGCAACCAAAGTTTTGTCCCAGGGTGACAAATACAGAGCACTTACAGTCCTTTAGCAGCATAAAAACAGAGATTAGCACCTAGTTAGCAAGAATAATTAGAAATCTACCAAATGGTGGGCTAAAGTGAGCTCCTTTCCTTCTTGCCCTGCTCTGTTTCCTTGACCATACCTTCCTTCTCCCCAGCGTCCCAAGCATTCTATCTCCTCTTAACAGGGAAGTATTCCAGGCACCACTCCTCGGTCCCCTCAACTTAGGACTTTCTTCAAGTTCATTGCTTCAAGATTGTTGTTTGAGGTGTAGTTTGTGATATTTACTCTGGGCATAAAATTCTTAATTACAACTCTTCATGCTGGAACAATCAATGTGTATGTATGTATATGTATGTATATATATATATATATGTATTGCTTTTAGTTGCTTTTCTAATCAGGTTTGTGAGAGAAAATACTAACATTTAAAAAAGCTCAAAATAATTTAGGGAGGGGTGAACGCAAATAGAGGAGTCTCTCAGAATTAGATTATTTATACAGTGATCAAAGGACCAGTTAAGTTAAATTAGGAGTTTAAGTCAGATTATAATCAAAGTAATCAAAATAATAAGCCTGACATAGCCTTAGAAGAACTGTAAAATCAACACTTCCATAGATCATATTGTTCCTTTACTTTTTCCTAAATCAGATGGCACATGACCACTTTGGTCATGTATGGAATTACCTGATTTAACTCCTGAATACTTTCTAATAATATCAATATTGCCATAAAAGTAGAAACAGAATTCCTAGCTTACATTGCAGGGCTTTACAATTTCATAGATAACTGGACAACCACTACTATCTATGCATCACCTAAGTAATGAATCATTATTGTGACTGCTGAAATTTTAGATTGAGTAAGAATTAACCACTGGACAACTAGGTGACTCAGTGGATAGTGCACTGGGACTGGAGTCAGGAAGACCTGAGTTCAGATCTGACCTCCAACCCTTAATAACTGGGCAAGTCACTTAATCCTGTTTGCTTCAGTTTCCTCATCTATAAAATGAGCTGGAGAAGGAAATGGCACTCCTGCATCTTTGCCAAGAAAACCTCAAATAGGATCACAAAGAGTCAGAAAGCAATTGAACAACAAAGAATCGACCTATTATTATGCCCTCTTTTCTTTCCACATTCTATTCACTTTACCAAGTTGTTATGAGGAAAAGTTTGTAAATATCAAATCACTGTAAATGAGAGCTGTTATCTTAAATGACACATATCATCTCAATACCCTATGCCACAGGTAACTCTGTGTTCCATCCTCTCTCACTACTCTCTCACTCAGAGCAATCTCCTCCTGAACTGAAACTAGTAGTTCAGAAACTTATTATAAAGATATACTATAGGAGAAAGAATCTCATCTTAGTCTTTAAAATATATATAGTTCATTTAGCCAGTACGTACTGCATAGCAAGAGATGAAGAGAAGGTAAGAAAAGGATAGGAGGTTCCTCGGTGCTTCAGTGGATACAGTGCTGGGCCTGGAGCCAGAAAGACCTCAGTTCAAATCTCACCTCAGACACTTACTAGCTGTGTGACTCTAGGCAAGTCACTTAACCTTTGTTTGTCTTAATCTACTGGAGAAGGAAATGGGAAACCATTCCAATATCTTTGCCAAGAAAACCCCATGAACAGTATGGACCATGGGATCACAAAGAGTCAGACATGACTGAACAAGAAGAGGACACCAGTAAAAAGGTCACAATTCCATTTCTGCATAGAATCTTTTTCAAACTTAGTTCCATAACACACAACCAGAACTCCTGGGTTCAGAGCTCCAGAGGGCTAGAATCCATTGACTCACTCTCTTAATCTCCCATATACAACCACTGAAATGATCCTGGTACTCAAATCTCAAACTCCAAATTCCAAACCTACTTCAGTATAAATGCAGAACATGCTCTTACCACAATTGTTAAAACTTCCAAACTCAGTTCCTTCACTCACAATTTCTGGACTAATCTCTTGACTACCAATGACCAAAACAACTTCTGAAGCTAATTCCTAGTACTTATACATAAGGCCAGGGAACTTCAGGCACTTGCTTTCCCTTACAGACTCCAGAGACATACTTGATGCTTCTTCCCCTTCTTCCCCTCTCCTAAGCCCCTCAGTGCCCTAAGCTCCTAACAACTCTTTAATATACTTTCTTCAAACTCAGTGATACTTTAAAAATAGGCATTTATCTTTCTGTATTCAAAGAATGAAATTAAATGGATCAAAAAAAATGGTAGGAGTAGCATAGCCTATCTTTTCTACTATGCGAAACTATCCTTGAATAATCACAAAGTATTGTTTAGGTAATTTGTTTTTAAACTATGTTATACATGATGCCACTTGGACCACTATAGTTATGAAATTTTCTCTTATCATCAAGAAGGCACTCTTCTGCACATTTGATCAAGTAAGCTGACTAAGAAACTAAAAAAGAAAGTCTTTATAGAACTACCACACTACAAGAATATTATACAATGAAAAGACAAGATAAAACTAGTTTTAAAAAACTAGTTTTCTTTTTGTTACTGAAGACAATCTGGTGGCCTTCAGGGTTTGCATAGTACTATGGGGTGCATATCTAAAGATAAAATATAAAGGAAACACAAGAGTATAGGTATACCATTAATATACATAGAAAATAATTAGTCATAAAATTTTATATGCTTTTTAGTGCTATATAAGTATGCATTTATTCTTGTAACACAAACCCAATTAAATTAAATTAGCAATTGTCTATTTGATACAAAGTTTTCATTATTTTTCTCAATTAACAGATGGAAAAACTGGGACACTAAGAGACTTGTCAATTATCACAAAGTTAATAGAAGACCATGAAGCATATCCTGATCTGTTTATTAGATTGCCTAATAAATTCTGAATACATCTCTTAGATAATGAGTCTGGGTCTTCCCTTTCTGCCTCAAAGGATGCCACACATCTCCCTAGATGGGAGAAAATTCTTTTAAAATAATGGTCCAGATTTCACAGCTACAGACTAATTTTCCTGTCACTCTGTATAGAGGACCCAAAGGGCTTTCCTCTGAAAGATTACTGTAACTCCTAAATTTAATCCATGAAATTAGTTCTCTTTCTTTCTGTGAGGGGGGAAGAATGCTTTAATAAAGGCTGGGATGGGACTAAAGTTTGCTCTTGTGCTGTATCTGGAGAGATTGCGAAGTAAATGCATACTGAAAGCAAGATTATAGGGAACATGTTTGGCTTTAATTCAGCTCAATAAGAATGTTAAAGTATCATTTGTTAATTGAAAATCATTAACTTTTGAAAAAATTGTAATAGGTAAGACTTGGACCTAATTGTTGTTATCAGAATCACTTGGAGTCAATATAGATTCCTTAAGCTGTTCTAATATTATTTCAGATTCACTTTTCTTCCAGCATGATTTAGTAGAGTTTTAATGTATAGTCACTAGTAAGTAACTAGTGAGGTAGTTGTTATTTTACTCGAATTCTCAAAACTAAAGAATGATACTTTTCTTTAATATATATCAGATTCTAATAGAAAACTAATCCAAACTGTCATAAATTCCAAATTAGTGGGGCCTGAATTGATGCAATTTTAAGGTATTTCTAACTCCTATACAGATGGGTAGGGGATTATCCTGTAAGATTTCTTTGTGAAAAATTTGTAAAGAATTGAAAGCTTAACTGAAGAGGTATGATAAGAAAAATATTAAACTATGATGACTCTTTTTTTATATTAACTTACCTTAAGTCAAGAAAATATTTTAATTTATTTCAAAATGATTTATGCATAGAAAATGGACCCATTACGGTACTCATTGGAAGTTATGCAATTACTGCTCATTTTATTAACATCTCTTCCAAAGTGTTTTGTGAACCTTAAAGTATTTATATGTTACATACTACGACTGTTACATGCTGTCCAAGAAACAATTATTAAGTCTTTCTTTATTGTTTTCTTCATGCAAGTATATATGGTACAGAGAGGGAAGGAGTACATACAGATCTTACTGCAGCATACAATCTTCTCAGATTATGGCTTAATGGCACAGCCAGGCTTCAGGCTTCACCAGTTCCACATCTGTCCTAGCACTAAATGACTCAGTCAGTCACTCTCATTCAGAACCTGCTTCCACTATCCACCCACTCTCCACATTCCTTTGATCAATCTACCCGTTCTTTGTGCCAAAATGCTAATTTTCTTCTGGCCACAATGCTTCCTTCACCACTAGCAGACACGTCTCTCAAACTCTAATAACCAACTACTATCCGTTAGGCTCTTTATTGATAGTCTTAAATAGAACCAGTGAATCATGGGTAACTGTGTAACCCTAAAGCACAGTTGTTCCGTCTTCTCTCTTCTAGCCTCAGAGCATACTCAACATCTGCCAGTTGCACACAAAGTAGATTAACTTCTAAAAAAAATGTAATCTTCTCTAATACAAACTGCTAACAACACTATGAATTTTAGTAGGTTTTAAGAACTACAACATGTCTCTAAATAGAAATTTTATTACATGATAAATACTTTAGAATTCAATCACTAACCTAAGAACTTAGGATCACAGAAATTGTATCAATAATTATTTAAAAATAAATCATCTGAAAATGTATTTAACATTATAGCTACTACATGTTTGTAGTGACTTCCTTTCCTATAATGAAAAGATAGTAGAGAAATGATGCTCTTAAATAATGGAACTGGAAAATAAGATGTTCAATCTAAAAATTAAAATTCAGAAGAAAATATATCCTACAACCAATATTTAAGCTGTTACTTAAAGCTGTTTTTTATACAAAATTTTATGTTTGTATACTTCTGAGTGTTTTTATATCCACAATATTTGATATTTAAGTGTTTTATTATTTATAAAATATATTTAGATATTTATATATTTATACTTTTCACAAACATTAAATTGATTGTACATTAGTTTCATATAAACACATCATACTCAAATTTTTGTTGTATTCCTTCCTCCTATTTCTTCCGTTTCTTTAGGTAAGTCACTTAACCTCACCTGGTCTCAGTTTCCTTATCCGTAAAAATGGAGGTGTTGGACTACATGACCTCTAAGATCCCTTTTGGCTCTAAATCATGCTTGGTCCTTCTTTCTCCGGTGACAGGCACATGATCTCTCTACTGATTAACGGTCTCCCTGTTGTTCCATAGGTTCATAAAAATGTTCTTGCCTACCATCCTCAAACAGAATTAGACACCTTGTTGGTGGGAGCTCACAAAATTACTGGGTAGAAAAATTAGCACTAGGAATTTTTTTTACTAGTCTTACCCAGTTTTCTAAAAACATCTCAGTTCCCTTCAGGTTCATTTTTTTTCTTCTTCCTTTGATCATCAGTTTCACTTTTACATCTCCAATCTCATGCCATTTATTTTCATAACCCACACTTTACCTTTACATTTTAAAAATCAACATTTTCCCCTTTTCCTCTCATTCTTATGACTTTGGATTTTATTTTGACTACTGCTTTTGTTCTGTTTTGACAAACACTTAAATGTTTTTACCTTAAACCTTCAATATGTAGCCATGTGCACTGAATACTCTGCCAATTATTTGTTGTTTTTTCCTTCAAGAAACATTTCATAAATGATTTTTTACAAATCTCTTGTGTGCTTTGGTAGACTGATTTCCGAGATATTTTATGCATTTTGTATTTTTCTTTGGAGTGGTATTTCCTTTTCTAATATTAATCATTGGGATTTTTTATCATATAGAAATGCAATTGATTATTGAAGGTTTTGTTACTTGCAACTCTGATAATTATCTTCATTAATATCTTTGTTAATTTCCCAAGAAGTAGTCAACATATCATCAGTACAAAAGAACAGTTTTATCTCTTTACTTATCTTTATGCCTAAAATTTCTCTCTTGCCTTACTGCTATTAACTAGCATCTCTAGTACTGTCGCAAATAATAGTTGGGTGTATATTTCCCTTTACTCCTTTATAGAAAATATTCTAGTATAAAGTCATTGCATATGATGCTTGCTTTTGGTTTTAGAAATACATCTTATGATATTCTGGGAAAAAAAGATTCCTCTATATTTACATAGGTTACTTTTTATAGTTTTTTTTTAGCATAAATGAATGTTTTAATTTGTCAAAGGCTTCCCTTCAACCCCCCATTTACTAAGGTAACCATATGGTTTGGTTATTCATTATACTGATTGTTTTCCTGATGTTGAATCATTCTTGCATCCCTAGTATAAATATAGTTTGGTCAAAATAAATGATGTCTTGGAAAAATTGCTGATTAACAAGACTGTCAGATGTGTGAAAGATTGTCAATCTGACAGGATTTTATTCAAAATTTTTGAATTGCTATCCATTGGTCTATAGTTCTTCCGTATTTTATTTTTCACTGATTTAGGCATTAGAACTGTAATTGTCTCACAAAGAGATTCTGATAGAGTGCTTTCTCAATTTTTGAAAATACCATGTGTAGCATAGGTACAATTGCTCTTTAACATGTTGACAGAATTCTATGAATCCACCAAGTTTTTTTTTCTTCCTATGATATTTCCTTGTCAGTTAATTCTGTTTCCTTCTCTGACATTGGACCATTTAAGATCTCTATCTAGTCTTCTGATAGTTTGAGTATTTCATATTTTTGAAGGTATTTCTCTCTTTTGTATTGTTTTGTATTCTTAGTTTTGTTATCATATAACTGTGTATAATAGGTTCTGGTTATTCTTTCTATTTCTTCTGGTTTTGTTGTGATTTTTATTCATGTACTATTTTGTTGATTTGGTTTTCAACTCTTTTCTTTTTAATTAGAGTAGCTACAGTTTTTATCAATTTTGTTGTTTATTTTTTAACAAAAAAATTAGTCTTATCACTTATATTTTTTTAGTTTCCAGTTTATCTCTCCCTTAGTTTTTAATATTTTTTCTCTCTTTCCCTCTCTCCTTTTTTTTTGTTTTTAGGTTTGTTTATTGGCTAATTTTTAAAAATGCCTATTCAGTTCATTAGTCCCCTCTTTTTCTATTTTAGTAATGTTTGTAGGGACAGGACTTTTTTTTTTTTTTTTACTAAGAACTGCTTTATCAACATCCCAGAAATTTTGGCATATTGTTTCATCATCATTTTCTTTTACATAATTGAAAATTATTTCTATGATTTGTCCTTTGAAAATCATTGTTTAGGATTTTATTGTTGTCTCCATTTTGGTCTCTTTTTTGTTTGTGGTCCCTGACCCAAATATTTTTATTGTAATATGGTCTGTAAAGGATGTATTTACTATTTCTACTTTTTCTAACTTTTTTTTCCAATACCTCTTAGCCTTAATATATGGTCAATTTTTGTAAAAATTTCATGTGGTACTGAGAAATACAATTATTTTTTTCAGTTCCATTTAGAAGATGCCATAACTGTTTTAAATTTGTTACTCCAGCAATTTGTTCAGTTCTATTTATCTTTGTTAGATTTACCCAAAATTGAAAATGGGACACTTTCAATCCGTCACTATTGTGTTAGTCTTTTTGTAATTCAGTTAATGTTTCCTTTATGAATTTATATGCTAAAGCACAATGTTTTCTTCAACATAATGTAGTTTCGTTCTTTATCCATTTTTGTTTTGAATGTTTGTTTTTGCTTTCCTTGATAGCATGGTTGAGACTCTCATCTTTTTTGGCTGACTTGCTGGCTAGTAAATATTTTCCAGCTCCTCATTTTTATTCTGGATAGATCTTTATTTTTTAAATGTATTTCTTGTAAGCAAAGAATTCAGGGATTTTATTTTTTTATCCAATCTGTCACTCTATCTTTTTATTGGGTTGTTTAATTTATTCACATTTAGAGTTACGTTAGGCTTACATTTTCCTTCAATGCCTGATATTTTTCCCCCAAAACTGCGACTTTCCCTCCCACTCTGCCTCTATAAACACAGGACTGTCTCTTCAGTTATTTTAGCTTAATTTTAAGGCAATACTATTCCCTCTGGCTTTCATACCTCATCCCTGTCTGTTACCCCTTTCCCTAGTTTTAGAGTTTTGTTTATTGGTTCTTTTTTCTTTCTTGATTTTAATGAATTAATTCTTCTCCTTTTTTGCCCCTCTACATTAAGAAGTCAGGTGGAATACCTCTTCCTTTCCTCCCCTTCAATTTGTTTCATTTGTTTTTAAAATGTCATTTTCAGAAGTTTTTTCTTAAAGTGATTTTTCTCTCTCACTCTTCATTAATCTTCCTTTTCTGTCTATTCGAGAGTTCTAGGGCCCTTATACTTATTTAATCCTTCAGTTTCTATATTACTCATTGGAATTAAAACTTCTAAGGTACAAATTTTGGGTTCCTTTTTCTAAATATTTCCTATGCTATTATCTTGTAGATCTTGCCCCTAGCCTTTTTTTCTTTTGTGCCTCTCTTGGAAATACTAATTCTTGCAGGTGATAAGGAATATATTGCCCTATGACAGGAATTTTTGTATGTACCTGATTGTGCAGTTCATTATTTAACTTTGCCTACCCTTGCTCAGGGCAGCTAGGTGGCATAGTGGAGTGCTCGACCTGGAGTCAGAAAGATCTGAATTCAAATTTGGCCTCAGACACTTATTACCTGTGTGACCCAGGGCAAGTCACTTAAGCGTGTTTGTCTCAGTTTCTCATCTGTAAAATGAACTAGAGAAGGAAATCCCAAAGTGTGAGGGATTGTCTGATGTTGGCTACTGACAAGTGAGGGTTGTGGCAACTTGGGGTGGGAACTGGGTATTAGGAAGTAACCGGAGCTCACGCTCCCGAGGCAGGGGCTGTGCTAGGCGGAGTTGTGGTGAACTGGGATGGGAACTGGATATGGAGAAGTAACCAGAGCTCACGCTCCCGAGGCAGTGGGCAGTGCTATGTGGAGCTGTGATAAGCTGGGGAAGGAACAGGATACAAGGAAGTAGCCGGAGCACGTGCTCCTGAGGCAGGGGGCTGTGCCACGTGGGAGTGGGACGGCAGAGAACGAGTTCCCTTTGTCTAGTCCTCTCCCTAGGTGCAGCGTTAACCCCAGACATCTCCTTCCTGTGTCCAAACCTGACTTTCTGGGTCACATACTCTCCCTTTGTGTAGCACTGACCCCAGACGCCTCCTCCTGGTATCTGGGCCTGACCTCCTGTGTCACGTACTCTCCCTTTGTCTATGCACTAACCCCAGACGCCTCCTTCCAGTATCTAGGCCTCACTTCCTGTGCCACATACTCTCCCTTTGTCTAGGCACTAACCCCAGACATCCCCTTCCGGTATCTGATCCTACAATCAATGACTAGTAGGCGGGCTGAGAAGGAGGGGCTAAGAAGGTACTTAAGGAACAGTAGGGATCGGAGCTAGCTGTCTTTTGCTCCTGCTCTCTTGCTCTGGCCTTCCTGCTTGGCCTTGCTGTGATGGCCTCTGAATAAAGCTCGAGTGTTTGCACCTCCTGATCGGCTCGTCTCTGTGTTTATCTGGGTGGGCACCGAAGACTGGTAAGTATGACTCTGGCAGCCTGCTCCTTATAGGAGGAGAGTGCATGGCGTGGCCGGCACACGAAAGCACTCCAATATCTTTGCCAAGAAGGCCTCAAGTTGGGTCATGAAGTGTCAGAAACCAATGAAGCCAAGCAACAACCCTTTGGTCATTTTTATCATTTACCTTAAAAAAATCTATTGCATGGATCCATGCCCTTGCACTCCTCTGGGTGTCAGTTGCCCCCAGGAGCTCTGATTCCTCTTCTTCTAATGCAAGATCAGTGTTAGACACGTGCTTAAATGCACCAAATCCTGGCACTACCAATTGTAAGGTTCCCACTTTATATATTATCTCTCTTCTCTTATTGAGAGTGGTCATCACTGGAACATTTTTCTACCATTGAAACAAGATTTCTCCCTTTCTTTCCTGCTTTTGCAACCCCTCCTTGGGCCTCCTTGTCCATTAGAACAAAGGAAACTACAGGATTTATTTTCATTTCATTGTTAACCTTTGACTTGATTAGTTTATACCACCTATTGACATTTATCTCCTTTCTCTTCTGTCACTTTTTATGTATTCTTCCATTCTGTAATTTAGCCCCACAAAAATATTAATTCATCTGAAGGAGAGGTACTATGAGATTTGGTCCATGATGTTTCAGGTGTGATTCTCCACAATCAGTTCTATTTGATTTCTGTTTTCACCTTTGTTTCCTCACGTACATTTAGAAAGAAATCTCTTCATGTTTTCGCTGTTGTTATTTTATTGTTGTTGTCTCTGTTTTACTCTTCTTTTACCTCTTCTCTGGGTGAAACTGAGAAACAATTTCTTCTGCCCTGGCTTTCTAAATGCTTTGATCATTTCTTTTTCATTGAACTCTTATCTTATTATTATTATTATTAGTTAGGCTAAGATTTACAGGGTAGGTCACTGTAGGCTGCATCTTGAGCTCCTCTGATTTCTGGAACACATCCCAATACTCTGGTTTCTCATGGCTACAGAACTCTACTATTCAATCTCCTTTCCCTTCTGTCAGGGGTTCTGTCATTTGGCCACGTACAGAATTTGTTGTTAGTGGAATTAATTAATTTAGCCACTATGTATATTGGAGTTCGTAACATACTTACTTTTTTTTTGTTTTTTCCTGTGGATTCTTTCGATTGGCATTTTGTCTTCTGTGTTTGCCTTCTGCATCCAGAAGTTCTAGACTGTTATTTTGTATTATTACTTGCATTATAATATTCAGGTATTTTGACATGTTCTTTTGGGAACCTTGTAATCTTTAAGGTATTTCTACTTATCTTTAGGATCATGTTTTACTTAAATGGAGATCACATATTTTCTTTAAAAGTTATTGCTTTTTGTTTCTCTTCTTCCAGACTGTCTTTCACTTTCACATACTTACATTACCTCTCTGTTGTTTCTTTGGTGAGACTTGCTATTATGGATTCAAGTATTTCTATTCTGCCAGTGATTTCTCCTGTGCAAGTCATAAAATTAAGAATTTTCTTTTCATTTTAAACATTAAACCATTGAAGAACATTCTGTTTTAGTTCCATAGTCTCTTCAGAAGCCATAGCATCCTTTGCTTCATCAGGTATTTATTTTCCTAGATAGAAATACCTATCTATTCATAGATGCCTAAACTCTTTAACCTAGAGGTTTTACTTCCTTTGCTATTAATATTTTCCCTGTTGGCTTATCTGCTTATACTAAGGGTCTTTTGTTTTGTTTTTGTTTTTTTCCTCCTGAGGTCTTTGGTAATTTCAATCATTTTTCCCTGTTTTCATTTACTGCTCACTTTCTGACTTCCTGTCAGTTTTTCCTTTTCATATCAATTTCCACAGAAGATAGATCTCAAAAAGTCTTTAGCTTCTTCCCACATTGGACAATTCATGATTCACCAGTCTTGGTCTCTGTCTGAAGTGATTTCTGAGAGAACAAAACTGGCCCTAGTTCAATGCTAGTCAATATTCCTCAGGTTTAGTGGCATGCCACACAGCCACATACATACATATCCTGCCTTTGTTTCCTCTGTTTAGCTCCAGCAGGACAGAGTACTGCTAAACTGCTATATAATCTGAGCAGATTTTTGCTGTTTGGAATTTGATTCTCTATGGCATTGAGAGGAGATGAGTTGGGGCATATAACTGAGTCCTGTTGCAAGTCCAGACATGTATTCTGCCCCAGTTATCTTAGTTTCTCCATTTTCTGGCTGAGTCCTGTTGTGGCACAGAGTGCTGACATGATGCTATTTCAGCCTGAATAAATTTCTGCTATTGTGATATCTGAGGCACTGGGAGGAAGGGGTTAGAATGGCTTGGGTTGTAGGGTTGAGCTGTCTTGCAAACACGTGGATTGGTTTACATGTGGCCCTGCTTCCAGAAACTTAGTGGGTGAGAAGTAAGAGGAAACGGGTGCTGAATGCTTGAGGGGTTAGGGATTTGCCTTCTTTGTTGATGGTTCATTGATTTTTTAACCTTTTTTGGTTTTCTGGTGTTCTTTTGGTTTTTTTTAAGCTTTTATTTAGTATTTTATTTTTCCCCAGTTACACGTAAAAACTATTTTTGACATTCATTTTTACAACCTTGAGTTCCAAATTCTCTCCCTTCCTCCCTCCCCACTCTTTTCCATTGAAAAGGCAAGCAATTCCAAATAGGTTATACATTTGTGGTCATGCAAAACATATTCATAATAGTCATGCTGTGAAAGAAACATGAACAAGAAAAAAACTCAAGAAAAATAAAGTTAAAAAAAAGTATGCTTCAATCTGTATTCAGACACCAACAGTTCTTTCCCTGGGGATGGACAGAATTTTTCATCATAAGTTCCTCAGAGCTGTCCTGGATCATTGTATTGCTGAGAATAGCTAAGTCATTCATGGCTGATCATCTTACAATATTGCTGTTACTTTGTACACAGTACATTTCACTTTGCAACTTGCTCATGCAAGTCTTTTCAGGTTTTTCTGAGAGCATCTTGCTCATCATTTCTTACAGTTCAATAGTATTTCATCATAATAACCACAACTTGTTTAGCCATTCCCCAACTGATGGGCAATCCCTTAACTTCTAATTCTTTACCCCCAGAAAAACCTGCTATAAATATTTTTGTACATATAGGTCCTTTTTCTTTTTGTCTTTTATCTCTTTTGGGATACAGACCTAGTAGTGGTATTGCTAGGTCAAAGGGTAAGCGTGGTTTTATAGCCCTTTGGGCATAGTTACAAATTGTTCTACAGAATGGTTGAATCAATTCACAACTCCACCAACAGTGCATTAATGTCTCATTTTCTCCACATCTCCTTCAAAATTTGTCATTTACCTTTTCTGTCCTATTAGTCAATCTAATAGTAATGAGGTAGTACCTCAGAATTGCTTTCATTTGCATTTCTCTAATCAATAGTGAGTTAGAGTATTTTTTCATATGGCTATAGATAGCTTTGATTACTTCATCAGAAAACTGATCACATATTTTGATCATTTATCAATTGGGGAATAGCTCTTACTTTTAGAAATTTGACTCAGTTTTCTGTTTGCGAAATGAGGCCTTTATCAGAGAAACCTGCTTCAAAATTTTTTTCAGAGGAAGTATCACTCACTGTATTTCCCTCCATCCTATTCCCCTCCCTGTTTATTCTATTCTCTCTCTCCTCTCACCCTGTCCCTCCTCAAAAGTGTTTTGCTTCTGACTACCTCCTCCCCCAATCTGGCCTGCCTTCTATCACATCTCCCTTACCCCCTTCTTTTATCCCCCCTCCTACTTTCCTGTTATAGGGTAAGATAGA
The DNA here is from genome assembly GCF_900497805.2 of Vombatus ursinus. Lineage (NCBI taxonomy): Eukaryota > Metazoa > Chordata > Mammalia > Diprotodontia > Vombatidae > Vombatus > Vombatus ursinus. The sequence goes on from NW_020954557.1 coordinate 22,736,262, forward strand.
TTTCCATACCCAATTTAGTGTGTGTTATTCCCTCTTTGACCCAATTCTGATATGGTTCACTCGCTCTCCCTCACCTCCCCACTCTTTCCCTCCACTGTTAAAGCTTTTTCTTGCCTCTTTTATGTGAGATAATTTACCCCATTCTACCTTGTCCCTTCTCTTTCTCCTAATACATTCCTCTCTCACCCCTTAATTTTATTCTTAAGATATCATCCCTTCATATTCAACTCACACCTGTGCCCTCTGTTTATATATGCTCCTTCTAACTACCCTAATAATGAGCAAGGTCTTATGAGTTACACACATATTAAGGAATGTAAACAGTTTAAATTTATTAAGTCCCTTATGTCTTTCCTTTCCTGTTTACCTTTTTCAGCTTCTCTTGAGACTTCTATTTTAAAGTCAAATTTTCTACTCAGCTCTGGTGTTTTCATCAAGAATGCTTGAAAGTCCTCTATCTCATTGAATATCTATTTTTCCCCCCAAGGATTATACTCAGTTTTGAGGGGTAGATAATTTTTTATTGTAATTCTAGTTCCTTTGCCCTCCAGAATATCATATTCCAAGCCCTCCAATCCCTTGATGTAGAAGCTGCTAAATCTTGTGTTATCCTGACTGTGGCTCCATGATTCTTGAATTGTTTCTTTCTGGCTGCTTGCAATATTATCTTCTTGACCTAGTAACTCTGGAACATGAAAACAATAACTGATTGCTCAGTAGAGGGCCAGTTTTCAGGTAAGATATATGGGTTGCTTGAGAGGTACAACTGTGAGAAAACTGCTTGCATCAATCTACGACCGGATTTCTGGTCAGCATAACCTAAGTCCTTAGTTAAGGGCTAGATTCAAACAATGCAATAAGATTTTCTCCCAATTCCCACAACTGAATAAACTTTTCTCACAAGACAGAAGTTGGACTAATGAGACCTATAATTAACTAGAAAGGGAACTGAACTAGCTCCAGAATTGAATCACAAGATGGAATCAGTGTGGTTGATTCAATTCCCACAATTAACCACTTAATTGTGGTTGTCCTAATCCCCTCACTTTCCTCAAAAGAACTGTTAAGTCCTCCATGTTGTTGACCATGTGATACTGAACTGCTTCATACTCATTTAGGGGATATAGGTGTTCAGGGTAGACTAGTACCCTCTGGTGTGAGGGCTGCTTTCCACCTTTGGTATCCACCTGAATCACTCTACTCTCACCTGTGGTTCCAAAAACCTGTAGCATGCAGAGCAGCCACATCCCAGTAAACCATTTTAGCAGACAGATTAAACCAGGCTGAGGGTAATCAAAAGATCTCAAACTCATCGGTGAATTAGGGAGGGTGTCTATCCCAAGCACACGAAGATATCCCCCCTAGGAATGGGTGAATGAAAACAGTTTGTTCCAACAGCCTTGAAGGCAGCTGAAACATTCAGAGCTTAGTGAGACATCAAAGACACCAAGGTCATCCACTGCATCCCAAGCCATCACCAATTGTCTTGACTTTTGTCTTGCCACTGGATTCCAATGACTCTGGAAGACAGAGAGAGGTGGATGACTTTGCGCAATTCTACCTCACAAACTCAATTTATGCGTGAGTCAAAAGACATCACTCATACCATTTCGCCATCTTTACCTACTCTTGTGGAAAATTACGGCAAAATTTGGCTGCCTGGAGAAGTTCATTAGTACTGTATGTCTGTTTCATGACAGCATGCTTGCATGGGTTCTGGATAATGGACAATGTCCTTGAGCCTTCCCAGTCACCAATGGAATGAGGCAGGGCTGTGTGCTTGCTCTCATGCTTTTTAGCACAATATTTTCAATGATGCTGTCAGATACCTTCAATGAGGACAAAAACAGCATCAAGGTCAGCTACTGCACTGACAGTAAATTATTAACTTGTAAAGGCTACAAGCCAAGACTAAAGTAGAGGGAGAGCTGATGTGTGATTTTTTGGTCACATGATTGTACACTCAATGCCATCTCTGAGGCTGAGATGAAATAAAGTATAAATCAATTCTCTGCTCCTTGTGCTAATTTTGGCCTAAAAATTAACATCAAGAAAACAGAGGTTCTTCACCAGCCAGTACCACACCAAAAAAACAAACAAACAAAAACCATCAGTTATACCAAATCAAGAAATTTTGAATGCTCTGGATATTTACCTTGGCAGTACACTTTCCAAGGCTTTCCACATAAATGATGGGGTTGATGCATGCATTGCCAGATCTAGTTCAGTGTTTGGGAGGCTCCAAAGAAAGTGGGAGAGAAGAGGTATTAGACTACCTACCAAACTGGAGGTCTATGGAGCTGTTGTGCTGACCTCATTATTGTATGTCTCTGAAACCTGGGCAGTCTACCAACCCCATGACAGGAAACTGAATTGTTTCATTTGAATTGTGGCAAGATAAGGTACCAGACATTGAGGTCCTTTCTCAAGCTGAAATGCCAAGCATTCAAATTCTACTGCACAGAGTGCACTCTGATGGGCTGGTCATGTTGTTCCAATGCCAAATGTACATTTGCCTAAAAGACTATTTTACAGAGAACTCACACAAGGCAAGGGCTTACGTAGAGGTCAGAAAATGTAATACAAGGACACTCTCACGGCATCTCTGAAGAACTTTGGAATCAATTATGAGACATGGGAGACTCTGGCACAGGACTGCTCAGCATGGAGTGCCTGTATCAAAGAAGGTGGTGTGAGCACAGCAGAATTTCAATAGCTCAAAGGAAATGTGAGATGTGCAAATTTAGAAACATTTCCACATTAAATGTTCATATGGATTATTTATGCCCTTCTGTGGTAAAGCCTTCTGAGCTCATATTGTTCTGAACAGTCAGTCAGACACATTATACCTTGATCCCAATATAGTGATGTCATTTTGGTCCTCTTCAAAAATGAAGGACAACAATCAATATTTCTCTTCTGGCCCATCTTTGTTTAAAGATTCCGGTAAAAATCTTAAGGCCAGTGAAAAATACTGCAAATGGCCCCTCTTCTTTCTTCTTTAAAAAAATGTCAGTACTCCCTGATCCATCATGCTGTTCATTTCAGGTGCCACTAACTGGCACAATGGTTAAAGTACCAGGCCTGGAGTCACAGGGACTCATCTTTATGAGCTCAAATCCAGCCTCAAGATCCTTACTAGCTATGTGACCCTGGGTAAGTCACTTAACCTTGTTAGCCTCAGCTCCTCATCTATAAAATGAGCTGGAGAAGGAAATGGCAAACTGTTCCAGTATCTTTGCCAAGAAAACCCCAAATGGGATCACAAAGGGTCAAACACAACTGAACAATAACTCTTCATTTCACCTTTTGTCATACACTATTTAAAACTATGACAAAGTAGGCCTCAAAGGTCTTACAGAACTCAATCATGAGGTCAGACCCAGCAGCATTTTTCCTCTTTCATGACTTGATAGGGCTGCTTGATTTTTTTGAGTAGTGATGCCTGCTGTTTTCAGTTCCTTTTTCATACTTTGAAAAGGTAGAGAGAGCATCTATCACATGTTCTCTTCGGGAGCTACATACCCCAGAATCCTGTGCATCATCACAGCAACTTCCAGCATTCACAATTTGAAAGAATGTTAAGAATCTTGAAGTGGGGTAAGAAGAGGCAATAGAGAGTGGGATAAAGAAAATTAGAGGGAACTTTCCCTTCAGCTGCCTGTAGATGATTCGAGGGTTAGTGCTTCTAGGCAGAATCAGTTTCAAAAGGTTTTCTTCTCTTCTGACACCTGAGGGGAAATAACAAGGCTTTTTGCAACGCTTTGAAATTCCTATGCCAAGAAACCTTAGGCACCCAATATTGTTGCCATAGACTAACACTGCTATGGATGATATATGCTTCTCTTCTCTAGCAGAGATAGTGTTAACTAGGAGGGAAGAGTTGTTCCTGAAATACACATGTGGAAAACAACAGTATTTAATTGGGAGCTGAGATAAGTACTTTCCTGAAACACATATGGGGAGATGGTAGGCATGGGAAACAGGTATTAAGAATGTTCACGTCATGATTTAACTCCTTACTATTTACCTTGCTTTGTTTTAAGTGCCCTTTGTTTTACTATGAAGTAACATGATTCATTTTGACATGGCCAGATTTAATGGAAATGGGCATCATGAGTTATAGAGTATCATGGAGCTAGGAAGAAGCAGCAGCAGGTTGATTAGGGGATCCATATGCTACATTTTATCAGCTAATTATTGTACTCCACGGCCCAGAGGGCCCCAGACAAGGGTCTATCCTAACATGGATCCAGATTTATCCTCGGAAGTTCTCTTTTTCTGGCTTTATAAATACTAGCTATTAATATTATTATGGCTCTGCTCCCACTCTACAGTAACTCCAAGAAAATCTCTAAGGCATCTCTAAGGAAAATCTCTTAACCATGTCCCAAAATGAGGAAAACAGAGTCCTTTCTAGAAAAAATAAACAATATACAATATAGCCATCAGGTGTAAGGCAAATGTTTATTTTCTCTAGCACCGAAAATGCTTAAGACACGAAGATTCACAGGCATGCATGCATGCATGTAGACAAGAAACATAAAGAAGAAATATCTCAAATGGTCTATTACATTCATTCCAACAGATGCTCAGTTGCCAATCATCTTCCACCAAATATCCCCCAATCACTGGGGACCAATCGGGAGTTGTTATGACATACCAGCAAGGTATATGTACCTTAACAAGGGGTCAGAGAATATGTCTAGTTCAGTAGAAGATGATCCAATCCATCAAATCACATGTGGTCACCACTGCTACAAGAGAATTAGATCAAATTTTTTCTTTTTGTTATCTCTTCTAGCTCCTGAAATAGGTTCCATGAAGAATTCTTTCGTTATCCATAGTTTATTTTTCAATGATATCTGAATTTGTCCATTTTCCTCTTTTAAGGTCATCATTACTTCTTACAATTTGTGGATATATGTACGTGTATGTAATATTTATATAATAATATAATTATTATCGATATAATATTATTGTAAATAATCATATAATTAATATTTACATATTTATATAATAATAATTAATGAAGAGCATAGCTAGAAAATACCAGGGTGAAGAAACAGAAACAGTAAAACTCAAAGAATACATGAGAGAAAGCATTATAGATAGGGTCAAGATGATGAGGGAAGACAAAGATCAAGTAAGAATAGTGATAGTAATATATACATATATACATACATACATGTATGTATGAATATGTACAAGGTGTTCTAAATTTTAACAGCATATGTGTGCTATAAAATATAAGACTGTATTATAACACATAATACATCTACACGATTAAAATTTTAAACTGCACTAAGACTTTTGGAATACCCTGTACATATTCATTCACACACACACAGACACACACACACACACACATACACACACATGAATGTGTTTATGTATCACTATCACTATCCTCACTTGATCTTTTTCTTCCCTCAGCATTTTGACCCTATCTATAACGCTTTCTCTCATGTGTTCTTTGGTTTTTACTGTTTCTGTTTCTTTACCCTGGTATTTTCTAGATATGCTCTTCATTAATTACTAATTATTCTTTAAATATCATATATATACATGTATGTGTAATACACATATACGTATACATAAAAGAGAAAGCTCTTGAAAACTTTTATTTACTTTTTCCATTCAATTTTCTTCATATAATTTTTTAACATTCCCTATCACCAGCATTTTGAAAAAGGAGGGAGCCTCCCTTTCTCTTGCTTCTTTTTCTTTTTAGATTCTTGATTTTCTAACAATATTTTGCTCATTATTTTTAAAAATAGAAATCTCTGCCAAATTTCCAAGCTTTTTATAAGTTAATTTTGGCTATCACCATTACATTATCAGAACCAGTAATATCTTTCACTTTCCATATCATAATCTCTACTATTTCTTCCAAATCTTCTCAATTTTAGTCACTTACTTCCTTATTTTGCAAATATATTCCTATCTGTTATCATGTATATCTAAATAAGCATCCTTCCGTGACCATCTGGAGACAACATACCATGCAGGCAAGCTCATTCCCCATCTCTCCCCCACCAGAAACTGGCCTCACCATTAGCTGAACTCAGTGACCATCTGGGAATGCCTCACTACGAAGACAAACACACCAACATTCTGTTTAACAAACATAATTGGAATCTTGGAACTGATCACTTTAGATCTCCTGTGGTTAAGCATGTCCCTCCAACCTGGTTCCCAAATCCCTATTATGCTGAACTATCAACCTTAAAAGAAAACTCTACTCCTTTGTAATACTTTCCTGGATTCCCACCCTTATTCAGCTCTGTCCTATCCTTATCTAGTCCCAATTAAACTACCTGTCTCTTTGTACATTTCTGGAAATTATTAGACACAAACTCTCACTGCACTGCATTTTGAATTAGAGGGCCTGTGTTTGAATCCTGGATCTGCCACTAGTTAGCTAAATGATTTCAGCAAGTTTATTAGCTTCTTTCAGTTTCATTTCATCTGCAAAATGAAGGCATTGACTCCAATGTTTTTCTAAGCTCTAAATCTATCATCTCCTTCCTTTTTTCTCAAACTCTCCAACCATCTCCTAATTCCAACTGAAGGACACCACATAGCTGGCAATTTGTTCCCTTACCCCCACCTCCACCCCAATCTCTGCCAGTTAAAATTCAACCCATTCTCCAAGACCTAACTCAACTTCACTTATTCCTCCCAGTCAGAATTAATCAACAACTTAATTACTCCTTTATGCCTTGCTTGGACCTCTTTATTTCTTTCCCTTCCACTCCTTTCTCTCTGAACTTATTTTCTTCCTTAATTCCTTAGTATAAGGAACATATTTTCACAAGTAGTAGGATCAAAAAGTAAATAGGCTGCTTCAGGAGATAGTTGGTTTCCCCTCACCAAGAAAGGCTGTATGACCATTTGTTGGGTACACTGTAGAGGGAATTCTTATTAAGGAATAGGTTGATCTAGAAGACCTCTGAGAGTCTATTATTATATTATGCACATTTTATAGATAGAGAAAAAAAGGCTGAGAGGTTGAGTAATTTATCGTAGGTCATATAGCTAAGTGATAAAACTGATACTAAAACTCAATTCTCTTGACTTTATCCAGTGGTCATGATAACACATTATGCTGTTTAGTTTCAAATTATATATCTTATATATCTCATAGGAGTTTTCTGTATTGAGCTTATCCTCCCCTTCCTTCCTTAATTTCCCTAGATACTCTCCTTTATCACCTCCTTTCCTATGTATCTTAGACAAAATAACTTCCTTTGAAGTAATACACCTCATTTCCTTTCCTCACAAGGAATGAGCAATGAGTATCAACCATAGGATCAGAGATTTAAATCTGAAAGCCATGTCAGATATTATCTAGTCCAATTTCATTTTATAAATGAGGAAAATGAGGCTCAGAGAGAAGTGACTTGCCCAAAATCACATAGGTACCATATTTAAATAGTATCTGAAATCAGATCTTCTTTACCTCAAATTTGGTTTTGTAGTGACTGTAGCAAACATGTAGTAAGATAGTTACTATGTACCTATCCTTTACTTGTTATTCCCCAGCCAGGATTACCATAAAATTAATATTAAAGAGAATGACTATAGGACCAATATAAAGTTACCAAGTTCCCTCAAAACTCTGGATTCAACTTTTCAACTAGACTATTTTCCCTTATTGAGGTACTATTCTCCACTCTTGCAAACTGCCTGTTCTATTGCAAGTATAGCAATGTACTCTGTGAATACAAAAGAAATAGAAGTTATAGTCTAAATCTGAAAGATTTAGCTGGGGAAATAAGGTACATAAACACAAAAACTATGGAACAGAGGTAAGTGAAAAATACAGGAACAATTTACATGTAAAAACTACAGGGAATACCTAGTAATCAGATTAAAATGAGGTTAATTATGGATTGCTTCTCTTTTAGAAGATGGTTTTTTAATGTATTCTTTAAATGCATTTTATGCATATATGCATACTTGGTTTAAAAAAAACTTACCTGTCTGTACTCTTATCTGAATATTATTACCAACTTTTAGTAAATCCCCTCCAGCAGATATAAACACACTTCAAATGCTTTTATATCAGAATGTCTGTAACTATAATAAATGTAAAACATAGGTAAGGACCTGTAGAATATTATTGGAAATACAAACATTAACATGTTATCTTCCTTCCATGAACTCCAAAGCCTCTATTTGAGGAGGGAACTCAGCTAGAACATCTACTTGTTTCTTACCTTATCACACTATTTTGAGATTTCTCTGACTTTTTCACCATGCCCCAGTATCTTCCCCCACCCTCCTCCTTTCAGCTTCCTTTTGCATATTGTCTTCCCCCATTAGATTCTAATCTTGAAGGCATAGACTGTCTTTTTTTTTAAATTTGCATTCCCAGCACTTTGCACAGTGACTGGCACAGATTGTTGGATGTGGTGAATGATTAGGGAAAATAATGAGACTGAATAAAGAAGAATTAAACTTGGTTCTCATCCCTTACATGATTCTGTCAGGGAGAAGGAATGAGAGTTAAATCTTTAGGAACATAGTGCACAGGTGTCTAATGAGATACTCTCTGGAAAAAGTGATAGTGATCATGGAGAATCATGGAAAAGTACAGAATTTTAAACCTGAAAAAGGATCTTAGACATTTAGTCTAACTCTCTTCAACAGCTGAAGAATCTAAAGCACAGATAAATTAATTTCTCCAAAGTCACCCAGGTAGCACAACTGTCAGAAAGATATAGTAGAATAAAGTAATAGAAACTCATGGCTTTTTTTTCAACCTAGCGTCAGACATTCTGTCCACTTTTTCTTGTTTCATGCTCTGTTGTTAGCATTAGATACTGTTTCTCTCTCTCAATTTTCAGCCCTTATGTTACTGCTCTCCATGCAATTATCTCCCTTTCATTCAATTAATGATATTGTATACTAGAGTTACTGAAATAATAAAGTTTTTTTTAATTTTCACAAATTACACATCTGAGGTAAAACACCTAAAGTGGTCAGTTGTCAGGATAAGGAAAGAGGATGTCACTCAGGAAGATTTGTAGTATATAATAACATAAGGACAGATGCCTATGGATCCGTGCAGAAGGTGGATAGTCAGGGATCCAATATCTAATGAACAGGAAGTCAGACATCAGTCCAAAAAATAGGAAGAAGGCCAAAAATCTGTCCCCAAGGAGACAGGAGGCCAGAAAGGCTGTCCAGAGGATCAGAGGGAAGCATTATGTTCCTATTATAGGTTTAAAGGACACAGATATAGTGAGCAAGTCCAGCATCTTGGCACTGTGAGGAAAATTCTAGTCGTGTTCACTTCACTCAGATTAATGTCTGTGAGTTCCTATCTGTGAATATCAGAGTTCAACAAAAACTATAGTCAGCTTTAGCTTCTGTATTCCTATAGAAGAATCAAAATGATAAATATTCCAACATGACTATATAGTGACCTTAATTTTTTGCTTACATCTAAATGAGTATATACATGATGTTCTAGTAATTCATAACACTTAAAATAAAATTTACAAGTCACCATGTAAAAATATAATTCAGAAATATCCAAAACACTATTCATCTTATCCATGCTTTAACTTCACTCAGTTTCTTGCCTGATCCTTATTCCAAGATGAGAGTTAATAATATCGCCTCTCAAATTAACACCAAATATAGCCTAACTAGCATTTTAACTAAAATAATTCCTTTAAATGAATAGAATTTATCTATTATACCTAAAAATTACAGAATCATAAAATTTTTAGGTTGAAAGGAACTGTATTAATCATTAATCCAATCCCCTCATTTGACACATAGGCAAACTAAAACCCAGAAAGGTGAAGTGACTAACTCACACTGAAGACTCAAGTATCTTAAATTCCCTTTCCTCATAGCTAAATCTTTACTTCAGGTAGAGATATCCAAATCTCTTTCCCTTTCTGATAGTTGCAGCCTGAACACTGGCAAAAAAATAAACATAAGAAATTTTGATGGCAATACAGAAACCGATCAATTCCTTCTAATCCTGTTAATGACATAAATGGAAAGCCAAATCATGATGTCAGAGAATTTAGAAGTGATCATACATGTAGAAAAAATGTTTTTTAAGACTACAAAAACCTAAAACTTCAGAAGTAGTCATGGATCGAAAATAATTTTCAGGCTACAGAACTTGAAGATAGACAATAAATAGTTCTTTTCATATGAGAGAACAAAGCTTCTTTGAACACAGTAGACACTAAACATTTTTATGAATAAATGAATGCTCCATAACGTTTGCCACCATTATCAGGTTCAGACTGTAAACCAAGATTAAGCTTTAACCATATCACTTTCACATCACTTTCATTTGTGACCTTTATCTAGCTAGTCAACAAAACAAAACTGCCCAGTCTTATATAACTTTCAAGTCAGAAAAGAAAAGCTGGAATTTATGATCAACACTTTCTCAAAGTAGTAACTAGAGCAGTGAACCTGAGACTCTGCTCCAGAGAAATCAATCAATCAATAAACATTTACTAAGCACCTATTCTGTGCTAGGAATGCATTGGGGATACAAAAAGAAGCAAAAGATAGCCCCTGCCCTCAAAGAGCTTACAATCTAATCTAGAGACTTGGAGAGATGGAGAATGTTTTCTGGGGAAGGGATGTGCTTCCTCTATTCCCATGCTTCATGGTCTAACACTGGTCTGCAATATATGACAGCACACCAGCCTTGGCCATTCCCTCCCTCTGCCTCAGCTGCCACCCAACATATCCCATCATCATCACACTCTTCTCTCATATTCAACCTGTGTGCCTCCTAACCCTCAGAACCATACCCTCAGACTATCCCCACAACAATATCCCTGATATCTGGTCCGTTGGCCTGTTTTGTAAATTGTTTCCCTCTCCCCACTGAACTGTCCTCTGCAGAAGTGCCAAACGCCTCAGGCAAAAGAATTACTATTTAAGGCTTTTATAAGCCTATTATTAATGTTAATGTCATAAATATTTAAATAAATTCAAGATATGAATGTGGTATTGTATTACCAAATAAAAGATAGTACTTTGAATTAAAGCAGTAATTTAGAAATATAACTATAGATGAGCTCTATTTTAGGAAAATATTAGCAAACATCCAAATTTACAAAGCAAATAAATTAGGAGATTATTTGCATGAAGAACATTCTCCTAACAAAGAAATTCACCAACTGCCTCCTTTAGATAGGAGCTTCCCTAATGCTTGACAAGCTTGAATTTAGAGCTATCTAATCCCACCTCTTTGAATGATGTAAAACATGCAGATACGTATAGACATGTAAGTGCATATTTTTTTTCATTTGTAGCTGCATATATGTGTGAAAACAGAAGACTGAGGCTTTAAATAACCAAGGCTAAAAGAACAATTAACAAATTCATTGTATTTCTTCTTAAACTACTTAATCCAAAACTAAAGCTTGTTTGTTTAATTAAGTTTTTGCCTTGAATATGCCCAGTTAGCTTTTGGAAAACAAAATTACTTTTGTAGCACACCTCATACATCAAGGAGCTATGTTTAGTCAACATTTTCATTTTTAATTAGGATACGCAAATTACTCAAAGAAATAATCTCTAACGAAAGTGTGAATGGAACCTTAATTCACGAATCTATTCTTTGTTTTTCCTTGCTATGGATATTAGTTAATATCTAGTTTTTAGTTATAACATACATAGAATACTTTACCTCATTATTGTATTAAACAACCTTTTATTAAAGCACAATATATTACTGAAAATTTATATAAATCACTCTATTAATATATGATGAAGCTATGCAATAATCTCCTATTTATGCAAAATGGGGTGTACTACTTTATTAAATGTTCAAATTAACAGTATTTTACCTATAGTAAATGTTCAATATTTGCTGATGGTGACAGCATGTATATATTACTCATTTTAAAATTATTAAATAAACTTGACTATAAATGAACTATACCTAACTAAATAAATGTAATCTTTCTTGGAAAATTCTGAAAATATCCTGCAGAGCCTTAAGATCATTATTTTGGATGTTACCATTGTATAGTACTGCAAAAATGATTTCTGATTATCTGAGTTTCAAAATTTATATAAAAACCTATTCTTACAGCTAAATCATAATAATAAAACCACATATTTGTGATAAGTTAGATGTAGCTTCATCAATTTGCTTTATTTTATTTAAAATAAAACCTAAGAAAATAAAAATTTATTCAAAATAAAACATTAAATCATCAAATTTCCACATTTTTCAAATAATGAATTATTTTAATTATGTGCAAACTAACATGAAACAAGCTCTTCATCCTCTCCCAAGCTTTTTCATCAAGCCTTCTATTTAAAGATACTGCTCTAGACATAAAGCATGACACCATAAGCAAATAAGAAGGGCAAGGAATAGTCTACCTGTCAGATCTATGAGGAAGGGAAGAATTCAGAACCAAACAAGAGATAGAGAACATTACAAAATGTAAAATGGATAATTGATTATATTAAATTAAAAAGCTTTTGCATAAACAAAACCAATGCAACCAAGATTAGAAGGAAAGCAGAAAGCTGGGAAACAATCTTTACAGCAAGTATCTCTGATAAAGGCCTCATTTCTCAAATATATAGAGAACTGAGTTAAAATTATAAGAATACAAGCTATTCCCCAATTGATAAGTAGTCAAAGAATATGAACAGGCAGTTTTCAGATGAAGAAATCAAAGCCATCCACCGGTATATGAAGAAGTGCTCTAAATTACTTTTGACTAGAAAAATGCAAATTAAAGCAACTCTGAGGTACTACCTCACACCTATCAGATTGGCTAATATGACAAAAAAGGAAAATGATAAAAACTGGAGAAGATGTGGGGAAAATTGGGACACTGATGCACTGTTGGTGGAGGTATTAACTGATCCAACCATTCTGGAGGGCAATTTGGAACTATGCCCAAAAGGCTATAAAATTGTGCATACCCTTTGATCCAGCAATACCACTCCTAGGTCTGTATTCCAAAGAGATCATAAAAAAGGGAAAAGGACCTACATGTGTAAAAATATTTATAGTGGCCCTTGTTGTGGTGGCAAAGAACTGGAAATTGAGGGGATGCCTATCAACTGGGGAATAGCTGAACAAGTTGCGGTATATGAATGTAATGGAATATTATTATGCTATAAGAAATGATGAGCAAGTAGATTTTAGAAAAACCTGGAAAGACACGTATGAACTGATGCAAAGTGAAATGAGCAGGACCAGGAAAATATTGTACATAGTATCAGTAACATTGCGTTTGATTGACTTTGAATAACTCGGCTCTTCTCAGCTACACAATGATCCAAGACAAGTACAAAGGACTCATGAAAGGAAATGCTATCCATATCCAGATAAAGAACTGATGGACTTTGAATGCAGATTGAAACATACTTTTTTTTCATTTTATTGTTTTTCATGGTTATTTTTTTCCTTTTGATCTGTTTCTTCTTTCACAACTCTGACTAATATGGGAATATGTTTTACATGATTATCACATGCATAACCTATATCAAATTGCCTACCTAAATTTTAGGAAGAGGGGAGGGGAAAGGGAGTGAGAAAAATTTGGAACTCAAAATCTTATAAAAATGAATGTTAAAAATTGCCTTGACATGCAATTAGGAAAAAAATAAAATACTATTAAAAAAATAAAGATACTGCTCATGTAACCAAAACCCATCAATTTCTTTATACCTAATGAGTTAAGGTACTCTTTATATCCTCTGGTCCCAAGAGCTATCTTTTTCCTTATACTTAAACACTAAATTAATGCCCACTTCAGTCATCAAATAATTTTTTTTCTATTCATTCTTCCTTATGAGAGAAGAATCTATTTTCTCCCCCTTTTGATAGCCTTGTCCCCAACTAAATAAACAATCAGCAAAGAAACTTGTATTCAGTCACTTTTATAATGAAATTGCCATTTTTCCCCTTGATTATCTCTTTTCACACTTATATCTAACTAAGGAAAACCTTAAGATTAGATTAGGAGATTAAAAATGAGGCATTAGAGCATGCGACTTTTAGATCAGAATATCTCTTAGAAAACGAGTTGTCAAGTCTTGTATACAGTATATATGATCTATATGTTTATATTAATTATATCCATTACTTGTAATCATACCTGCAATACTTTCAGTGATAATAATACATACCTGCTGCCATACCAAGTCCAAAGCTTTATTAAAAAGAAAAAACAAACATAGTATAAGAAATTTCCAATTATGCATTATAAACTTGAAAATATGTACATGTGTGTATGTATGTATGTATGTATATAAAAAGAAGAGACTACCATGAAGCTCCTGGTGATTTCCTAAATTCGTCATTTGAAATTATTCCAAACTTCTTAATTCTCATCATAAGCCTCTAAAAACATAGAACCAAGATAAATGTTTTAAAACATTAAGGAACTATAGAACGACATGAAGATAAGACATAAAAACTTTGATTTGGATTCTACTAACTCAAAATTTAAGAAGATTCAACCTGAAGTAGGCTGAAATTTACTTCTGAATTATCTATGAATAAAAGTTTTGCTAAGCATATTCCAAGTATAATAAGAATGCAGGGTACATATTTTAACCAATTTGAGATATTCATTTTTAGAGACTTTAAAACATTTATAGTTTAGCTGTACATAGATGCTACTATTTACAAATGATTGCTGAAGCACTTAAGTACATCTCCAGAATCTCTATTTAAAAATACTTTGCTAGAATTTAAGTTTTTCATGGGTTGATTCTAAATTTAAGCTTTTTACTGAGATTGACCTTTTCAGATTGTTCCAAATTAGTTATTTTACTACTATATCCTCTCTCTACCCAAATTAAATGTCATTTCCTTCTTGAAGCCTTCCTTAATCCCCCTTATTACTAACAACTTTCCCCCTGACCTTGAATGGCATTTTATTTAACAAATTTCTAATGTGCTTCTTATTTAATGGTGTGCATTTTAGATATCTGTGCCTATAACTCAATCCTTCTACTTGACTCTATAAGATTTGTGAGGACAGAAACTGTGTTCTCTTAAAGTATGTATATTGCAGTCACTAAAACTATCACAGTGATCTGTATAAGACTGTACCTGTTAAGTAACTGAACTGTATGTGTTAGAAAGCTTTTCTTGTCTACAATTTTATTATGTGTAATTTTACAGATAAATTAATAATTAAATCACTAAAAGAAAATTTAACCATCTAAATATGTTACAAGGTAAACAGGTTCCGGATTTTTTTTTTAATTTAAAAAATAGCATTGGGCAGAGCCAAGATGGCAGAGTAAAAACAAGGACTCGCTTGAGTTCTTCCCCCAAATCACTCCAAATACATATAAAAAATGACTGTAAACAAGTTCTAGAGAGCAGCAGAACCCACAAAAAGACAGAGAGAAACAAATTTCCAGCCCAAGACAACCTGGATGGTCGACAGGAAAGGTCTGTTGCGCCAGGCTGGGAGAGAAGTACAATCCAGCATAGAAGTACAATAGCAGCATAGGCCGTGCTGGCACAAACTGGGCCCCAGCAAACCTGGAGCGGGATTCAGGGGACTGAATCACTGGCAGCTGTGGCGGTTTCCAGACTTCTCAACCCACAAACACCAAAGACAACTTAGAAGGTCACTGGGAAAGGTCTGTTGCACCAGGGTAACAGTGGAGTGCACTTCAACCCTGGCCCCCAGCACAGCCCCAGGGTGGCAGTGGCAATGGCAGTAGCAGCAACTTCTTCCAGAGCTCTCAGCCCACAGACAGTAAAGGGATCAAACAACTGATCACAGGGAAATTACAAGGATCTCTTTGCTGGCACTGAGTCAGGATTTTGCTGCTTTGTCCATATTTGGATCTGGGTGGCAGTCCTAGGGCAAGAAGAAGCATTGGCATAGCACAGCTTGCAGCAGCAATGGAGAGGGAACCAGCCTCACAGTCCCAAGGCAGAAAACAGTGCTTGTGGTTACTTACAGAGCAGAGTACAGGACATGAGAGGAATAAACACCTCTCCTTAGACCATCCTAGAAGAACTGAAAACTTACTGGAGCCTAGAAGTATCTCTGAAAACAGCTGCACAAAACTCCTGAAGCTTGGGACAGTACACCCTCCACACTGAGAGCAGAGCCATAACTTAACAAAGAGTTAAAAAGTCAAGTAACTGGCTGGGGAAATGAGTAAACAATGGAAAAAACTCTTGACTATAGAAAGTTACAATGTGACAAGGAAGATTAAAACAAACACTCAGAAGAAGACAACAAAGTCAAAGCTCCTACATCCAAACCCTCCAAGAAAAATATGAATTGGTCTCAGGCCATGGAAGATCTTAAAAAGAATTCTGAAAATCAAGTGAGAGAAGTAGAGGAAAAATGGGAAGAGAAATGAGAGTGATGCAAGAAAATCATGAAAAATGAGTCAACACCTTGGTACAGGAGACACAAAAAAATACTGAAGACAGTAACACCTTAAAAAAACAGACTAGGCCAAAAGGCAAAAGAGGTCCAAAAAGCCAAAGAGGGGAAGAATGCCTTAAAAAGCAGAATCAGCCAAATGGAGAAGGAGGTCCAAAAGTTCACCAACACAAAATGGAGCAAATGGAAGCTAATGACTCTGTAAGAAATCAAGAAAATGTAAAACAAAACCAAAAGAATGAAAAATAGCAGATGATGTGAAATATCTCATTGGAAAAACAAATGACCTGGAAAATAGATCTAGGAGAGATAATTTAAAAATTATTGGACTACCTGAGAACCACAATCAAAAAAAGAGCCTAGACATCATCTTTCAAGAAATTATCAAGGAAAACTGCCCTGATATTCTAGAACCAGAGGGTAAAATAGAAATCAAAAGAATCCACTGATTACCTCCTGAAAGAGATTCCAAAAGGAAAACTCCTAGGAATATTATATATAGCCAAATTCCAGAGTTTCTAGGTCAAGAAGAAAATATTGAAAGCAGCCAGAAAGAAACAATTCAAGTACAGGATAACACAAGATTTAGCAGCTTCTACATTAAGGGATTGGAAGGCTTGGAATATGATATTCTGGAGGTCAAAGAAGCTAGAATTAAAATCAAGAATCACCTACCCAGCATTGGTATTCAATGTTGTAGAGGAATTTAATGCATTCTTAAGAAGCCAGAGTTGAATAGAAAAAGTTACTTTCAAATACAAGACTCAAGAGAAGCATGAAAAGGTAAACAGGAAAGAGAAATAATAAGTGACTTATTAAAGTTGAACTCTTTACATTCCTACATGGAAAGATGATATTTGTAACTCATAAGACCTTTCTAATTATTAGGGTAGTTGGATGGAATATATATAGACATAGGGCACAGGGTGAGTTGAATATACCAAGGATAATACCAAAAAAATAAAATTAAGGTAGGAGAGAGGAATGTACTAGGAGAAGGAGAAAGGAAGAGGTAGAATGGGGTAAATTATCTCACATAAAAGAGGCAAGAAAAAGCTTTTACAGTGGAGGGGAAGAGGGGGGAAGTGAGAGGAAATGAGTGAACCTTACTCTCATCGGATTTGGTTTAAGGAAGGAATAACACACACACTTAATTGGGTATGGAAATCTATCTTACCCTATAGGAAAGTAGAGGGAAAAGGGATAAAAAGCGGGTGATAGAAAGGAGGGCAGATGGGGGAGGAGGTAATCAGAAGCAAATACTTTTGAGAAGGGACAGAGTCAAAGAAGAGAACAGAATAAACAGGGCGGGATAGGATGGAGGGAAATATAACATGACTATTATGGAAGTGTTTTGTATCACTACACATGTATAACCCATATCAAATTGCTTGCCTTCTCTATGATGGTGGGTAGGGAGGAAGGAAGGGAGATAATTTGGAACTCAAAGTTTTAAAAATGAACATTAAAAATTGTTTTTACATGCAACTGGGAAATAAGATACACAGGCAATGGGGTATAGAAATCTATCACCCTACAGGAAAATAGAAGGGGAAGGGGATAAGAGAAGGGGGAGGGTGATAGAAGAGAGGACAGATTTGGGGAAGAGGTAATCAAAATGCATACTATCATGGAGTGGGGGAGGGGAGAGATAGGGAGAAAATTTGGAACTCAAAATCTTGTGGAAGTGAATGTTGAAAACTAAAAATAAATAAATAAATTGAAATGTGGAAGAAAAAAAGTAGCATTACATTCAAAAACTCTGAGTATTGGTGCAGCTAGGTGGTGCAGTGGATAGAACACTGGCTCTGGATTCAGGAGGACCTGAGATCAAATCCAGCCTCAGATACATAACACTTACTAGCTATGTGACACTGGGCAAGTCACATAACCCTACTGCCTAGCCAAAAAAAAAAAAAAAAAAAAAAGCTCTGAGTCTTTCAATAATGGTCAATGTTAGAATTTGTCACTAAATCAAATGTTCTAGTGAAAATGTTTATTTTGATCTTCTGAGAAAATGCCAGAGTAAAATGTTGTAAGAGAAACCAGTTCTCTGAGATTTCTATCAAAATATGTAGAAGTGCCAAACAAAAAGAACTAACTCAAAAATCTCAAAGAGAAAACTATTTTACAGAAGAATTTAAAGTTCAAAGAAACAAACAAAAGTGAAAAACATGAAGTGAAAGAAATCAAAGAGAAGACACTAAAAGGAGAAAAAATGATGATTAAAGATCAACAATGGTACACATAAATGACGCTGGAACTATCATACAACATTTTATATGGATAATAAACAGAGTTAAGTAAATAAAGTAAGAATTTAGAGTAGCAAAGGAGTAGAAAAAAGTATAACAAAACTAAACAATTTATAAATATTCATAGAAAATATGAACAAAACCATGAATTCACTAAGAAACATAATTGCCTTCTTAGAAGACAGAACACTAAAAACAGCAACAGAAAGAAAAACTTTAAAATTCCAGTTACTTGGAAACTTTACAGAGGTTATTGATTTATTAGACAAAGCTTGAACAGACAATTTAAGAGTTATTGAACTACATGAAAAACTTAAGAAAGTGGATGGCCACCATACTTTCAGTAAATTTCACAAGAAAATTCTCCAGAATTATTGAAATCAAGGAAAGGACTAAAGCTCAAAAAATTCAAAAAATACCAATAGGGACAGATTATAGATTCAGGTGACCCAGATATATTGCTTTAAACAGTTCTTGGTGCATACAGAAGAAAAAAGGTGAAGAGACAACATCAGGGCTTTAAAAGTAGCCAATTATAAGTGTGTGGAGAAGGGAGTAAGATGCTAGCTAGAGATGAAGGAGCTGAATTTTACTGAAAAGAAAGAAACAGCCTGATCTAAAGAATCATAGGATAATATGAGCACAGGTTTTTGTCCACATGTACCAAATGAGTGTACCAGAGAAATTATCTATTCTAATTCCATTTTTTTTTACAGAAGGGGAAAAGAAGTTCCAAAAAGGCAAAAATATCTTTGCTTAAGGTCATAAAAATAGAGCTGGGATTTGAACACAGGCCTTCTGACTCCAAATGTGGTGTGGAACATGATAGAGACTCTTGGGCTAGGCATAGAGATAGATGATAGTAAAACTTTAAACACACAAACAGATCTATGTACCAGAAGGGGGTTGTTATTAACAACTACAGAAACTACTACTGCTCCACTCTGCCTCACCACATGACCAAAACGGTAAGGGCCATATTCATTGTGATAGAAATGAGCAAAGTATTTGACTCAAAGATAGAGTGAACTGAGGAAGGCATTTATTTCATGAGCACACACACACAGATACAGAAGGGAGAGCAAGCTCTTATACCTTAAGATGTATCAGATAAACTAATATCATAAGGTATGTCAGATAAGCTAATTAAGTATGCGCAGATGCAAGAACAGTTGTTAGTTATTTGTCAATATTTGTAGTTAAAGAGTACCTGCTAATCAGAATATACTAACCCACAAGCATCCTGTTTTTACATTAACTTCTGTGGAAATAGAAAATTTCACAAACATCTTCTTTTCACAATTGAAATGTGAAAAGGCACAGATGTGTGCTTCCTGGGATTAAAGAATGCCTTTTCCATATAGTCCTTCAAGCTGACATTGACATTTTGGGAACTCTGTTCCTGTTCTATCCTCTAAGATCCTTTCTAGCTCAAAGGCCTCTGAGGTCTTTTCCAGATCTAAATCTATTATGCTACAATCCCTTCTTACATGACTACAAAGTCCTACAAGTAACCATTAACACATACAGAACCCCTGCTGCCACTCTGTTCTCCCTCCCCACATGACCACAAAGGATCTGAGTTGCCTAGACAAGTCCAGAGCCTTCCAGTAGTACCTGACTCACTTGACCTAGATATGAAAGAGTCAATCTAGGACTGTTTAGCCTAGATTAGAGTTTAATGGTTCCGAAATTTCCTGGACCAAACTAGCCACTAGAGATCTGATTGTCAGGTGCTTCAAAAACCCATGCCATTAGTGCCTCACTCAGTCCGAATTCTCCAGCTTTGCCTGTGTGGCAATTTTGAACCCATTTTGTACAGATGCTCTTTCCCCAGTAAGCCCACAGCCCATTGTCATAGACCCCAGGAGAACACCATTCAACTGATACTTCACCTATCTTATGGCTGTTCCACTACTCTTTGTGACTTGTAGTTATTTGTCAAGGCAAAAAAAAAATCTGTTTCCCTGTTATCTCTGCCCATACTTTCATCCCTATCCAGTTCATTCACATTCTTCCCCATTCCCCAATCCTTTGCTCTTCCTTTTTCTCTTTCAATTTTAGATCTTTCCATTTCTTATGCTGTTGGAAACTGAACTTTCTCAAAAATGTCATATTTCTGGCCACTCCATCTAGTAACAATTTCTCAATGTCTTGGGTATCCCACTGAGTCAGGAGAGGCTGGCATATTTCTTATCCCCTGACACTACTACTTCCAAATCCTCCATCTGCTGCCATCATTCTGAGAGCTCTTCTCTTTTGAAGAGAGTGAAATCACCAACTATATCCTCAGTCCAACAGTCTGTCGGTCCACTAATTTGATCTCTCCACCCTTTCTACTCAGGCAATAGTTTTCTTTCTATTCCAATCCCTATAAATCTAGTCATAATCTTTTGGCCAATTGCCTGCTGGACATCTCTATATGGCTGGAGATCAGACTCAATAGAACTGGAAAAAAATCCATTATCTTCCCCTATTCCCCAAACCTACCTCTTCTCTAATCTTTATTATTTCTGTTAAGGAAATCATCATCCTCAGCAATTCAGGTTTATAACTAATAGAACCACACATTTAAAGCTGAAAGAATTCTCAGAGACCATCTTGTCCAACACCCTCATTTTACATATGAACTGAGGCTCAAAGAGGTTAAATAAGTTCTCCAAGGCAATAAAGGTAGAAATACAGCCTCTGAAGCCAAGATGCAACAAAGTATGGCTTCTCTGCTGCTTGTGCTAATTTTGGCCCGATAATTAACACCAAGAAAAACACATGTTCTTCATCAACCAGCACCACACTATCCATACATGGACCCATCAGTTATAGCAAATGGAGAAATTTTGAATGCTGTGGATAAGTTCACTTACCTTGGCAATATGCTTTCCAGGGATGCTCACATAGATGAGGAAGTTGATACATACATTGTGAGAACTAGCTCAGTGTTTAGGAGACTCCAAAAGAAAGTATGGGAGATAAGAGCTTTTAGACTGCCTACCAAACTAGAGGTCTACAGAACTGTTGTGCTGACCTTTTTGGGTTATGCCTGTGAAATCAGGATAGTCTATTAGTGCCATGCCAGGAAACTGAATTGCTTCCATTTGAATTGTCTTAGGAAGATTCTGAAGGTCACTTGGCAAGATAAGGTACCAGATACTGAGATCCTTTCTCAAGCTGAACTGCCAAGCATTCAAACTCCACTGCAAAGAGTGCAACTACAATGGGCTAGTCACATTATTTGAAGCCAAATGTACATTTGACTAAAAAACTAATTTCTGAAATACTCACACAAGGCAACCACTTACATGGAGGTTAGAAGAAGTTGTACTCTTAAGGTCTCTCTTTGGAATCGATCATATGACATGGGAGACACTGGCAAAGGACTGCCCAGTATGGTATGCCTCTATCAAAGAAGGTACTGTGCTCTATTAGTGAAGCAGAATTGTAATAGCTCAAAAGAAATGTGAGATGTGAAAATTTAGAGACATCTCCATTCCAAATATTCATGTGGACTATTTGTGTCTGACCTGTGGCAGAGCCTGCCAAGCTAGTATTGGTCTGATCAGTCACTCAGACACACTGTAGCTTAGAAATGCCCTAATTTGGCAGATGGAGTGCCTTGTTTGAACACAAGAAAGTATCACTAGATTGCAATGTCACTGGCTAGTGTCACTGGACTGCAGAGTACATGAAGGGACATAAAGTGTATGCAAACTGTAAAGGTAGGAAGGAATCAGTTCATGAACACCAAACAAAGGCTTTTATATTTGATCTTTAAGGTGATAAGGAGCCACTGAAGTTTACTGAATAGGAGAAAGGCACAGTCAGAACTGCGTAATAGGAAAATTCATTTCACAATAGAACAGAAAATTGATTGGAGAAAGATTCGAGGCAGGAAAATCAACTAAAAGACTATTGTGATGGTCCAAATATGAGGTGATGAGGGACTGAACCAAGATTGTAAAGATCCAGCAAAGGAAACTGAAAAGAAGCAGGAGAATTGAGAATTGTGTTGATGATGATGATGATGATGATGATAGTAATTGCTAGCATTTATATAACACTTTAAAGCTTGCATAGTGCTTAAAAACCTAGGATTCTGGTGCTGTTATTATTCACATTTTATAGCTAAGGAAACCAAGTTAGAAAAAGATTAAGTCACTTTTCCAGGGTCACACAATTAGTGGGTGAGGCTGGATTTGAACTCAGATCTTCCTGACTCTGGATCCAAAACTCTATCCACAGCATTACACAGCTGCCTCTAGATAGGAGGAGAACCACGAAAGAGCAGTGTCACAAAAACTTAGAGACGAGAATATCAAGAAAGATCAAGGAGAATGAGGATTGAAAAAAGGTTATTAAATTTGACAATTAAAAAATCATTTGTTACTTTGGAAAGGGCAGTTTCTGCTCAATTATAAAGGAAAGGAAAGGAAAGGGAAGGGAAGGGGAGGGGAGGGGGGGAGGGAAGGGAAGGGAAGGGAAGGAATAATTATTTATACAGCATTTTGGAATTTACTACATATATGGAGAGGCATACATGCTTACTACATACCAGGCACTTTTCTAAGCAATTTACAAATATTATCTCATTTGAGGTCAGAAGTCAGACCTTAGAGAGTTAAGAAGAGATTGAGAAGAAAACAAGTGAAAACACTGATTGCAGACTACTTTCTCAAGGAGTTTAGCTCAGAAAGGGAGGATAGATATAGGATGAGAGCAGGGATGGAGGGATCAATAATAACATTTATGAAGTGCTTTAAGTTTTGCAGTCTCTACATATAATATTTCATTTGATAATACATTTAGATTTATTACTTCATAGGATAATAGATTTAGTACTAGAAAGGAGCTCTAGTTTAACCTCCCCATCTGTAAGATAAGAAAAGTAAGACTCAGAGAGATTAAATGACTAGCTTAAGGTTACATAGGTAGAAAGTAGCAGAGTTGGGATTTAGATCCAGGTTCTTTGACTCCAAGTTCAGCACTCTTCACACTTTATCATGAATTTTTCAATATAACAAAGTTCTTTCCTATGAACACTAGAGTGAAGGCTAAGAAAACTTCATATAAATTAGCTTAAAATAAGCACATAGCATTTATAAGCATATAAAAGTTTTCAGAAATCAAAGCAAAGATTATTTTAATAGCTTGAAAGTTTGAGGGTAAAATGTTATGTGCTATCTCTAGTTCCACAGACCAAATGAGTTATAAAGGCTTCGAACTATTTATGTGGGTTTTGAAATAATACCACTCCTTACTACTTTTGAAAATACATTTCAGAATCTAAATTTCTCAGCTTTGAAGGTACAGCCAAATGGGGTTTCTGAAGTTGGCATTTCTTCTGATCCAGACTACCTAATAGAAGTGAAAGATCTCTGAGCCAAGCCACAGGTTCTGTTCATTGCTAATGAAATATAGAAGGGGTTAGTCTGAATTGGAAGATAGTTGGAACTAGAAGATAGCTGGCAGTTGACCATGAACATATCTGACCTGATATAATCTTTCTTGGAAAGTGAAACATGGGTCAACTTGCAGTAGAAGTCCAGTCCTGTGATCATAGCAATCCTTGAGGTTTTGGAAGAAGGCCTCACTAAAATTGCAGATGGGTAACATCACAAGTGAACTGATGAAGTTGCCTTCTGATAATGTAACTACCATAAGAGGAAGCTAGGTTACCAATTAAGATTAGTGTGTAAAATGAATCCTGTCTAGTGATTTTATTATTTAAATTTGCATTACATATTTCCACTGGGCTAGAAACAATGACTATATTTTACATAATTATGACTTCTAATAGTACAAATTCAAATGCACGAAGATTCACTGTTCACACTAATTGGGACCTAGCTATAGATGCTATTTTTACTAGATGCATTAAATAATATGATGAATATTTCACTCTGTGAAAGTGTGTGCATTTAAAAAAAAACTTGACAAATTTTTTGAAAAACTTTTTTTAGACTTCTGGCCAAAACCATATGTGGTGATATCATCAGGTTTGCACCCCAAAGGAAATTAGATTTTATCCCTAAGTTTAACCACCCAGCAAAATTGAGTATACTTCTGCCACAGCTGCTGTGAGGAATGCAATAAAGAGTCAATTAAGGAAGAGTAAAAGGATAGCCTTGTGGCAATAGGGACCCAACTGAGATAACATGATCTAAGGTCATAGCTCTGAGACTACCCCCATAACTCTGACTTACATTCACTTGTTGGATCTCCTAGTGGTTACTACCCCAAGTTCTAGGCACTCTGTGGCTACAAGTGTGTTTACCTTTAACAGAGCACCAGCAGACAAAATTAGTGCAAAGCAAAAGCATTTACAAAGATTGCATGATAAGAACCACAGCTACAAACATTCAATCCACACAATCTTGGAGCAGAGGCTCCTACAAATACACACAGTATTAATGGGAAGAATGGGCATGTATATAAAGTATACTGGTAGGGAGGCACACATGTAGTGAACATTACAAGCAACTCATGCCTCCAACAATGCAGGGACATGATGTCCTTTCTTTCCCATTAGTGAGCTCTAATGTTTTCCTCCTGGTTATAGTGTCTGTGCTGGGAAATTCCAATTGGCTTTGGAGGCCTACTCTACTTTGTAGCTCAACTGCAACCATCAGGGCTAATTTCTCTTGAATCCATAGCTGTCTTTCTTCTCTGCTGCCATCAGTAAAACTCTTTGGAGCTTCTTTTGCTTACTGTCTCCATTCCATGTTTGGTGTGGCACCTTCTACTGGGAGGAAAGCTCCCACTGCAAGACATCATGATGTTATGGTCAGTGGAATGCAAGAAGAAAGAAATCTGTTCCCTTCTTTAACAGGTGAAGAGGGATTCCATCTCAGGAACTGGGTTTTCCTTGCATAGCTAGTCCTCTCCTCTATATCACCAGGGGTCACATTCCTTACAACTGCTACCTGTGTCCCACAGATGGCAGCAAGCTTGCTTTTCATAAACTAACAGAAGAATGGTCAATTTTCAGCCAAACAATGTCAAGCTAGCTTTCTAATTCCATTAAGGAGGAACTTCTTCACATATAATAATAGAGGTGACAAAACAAAATGCCTTCTTTATACTTTATTTAATAATTGAACACCTTGCTATATATGTTATTTGTCCGTTCTGTGATTTCATCAACTGAGTGGAGGAGGCAGGTGGGGTATGTGCAAAAGCAACTGACTAGGAGAGTTCTGGCTAAATCCCATCTCCAAATTCATCTCCCCACAGTAAAATATTTGTTGTCCCCAGAAAATCAACTGTGGCAATTTTTACATAATTGTCCATATTCCCAATTCTGGATATATCTTTTATGACTTGGGGAAGTTTAGCATTGTCTTTTTGAGTGCCTTCTTCCAGTGCCTTGTACTAAATAGTCTAGGCAAAGTCCACATGGCACAACTCTTGAAAAATCCAGAAATTAACATTCTTCCAATATGGTCTAGGACTACCTCAACTGTTACACCTGGGAATTACACTCACCTCCAAAATTAACCGCTTGGTAAAAGAGGCAGAAAAAATACTGAATAAAGAAGAAAAGAAGTAATTAAAAAGCCCAACAGGCCAAATAGAAAAAAGGTATAAAAGCTCACTAAAGAAAAGAATTGCTTAAAAATTACAACTGGACAAGTGGAAGCGAATGACTCCCTGAGACATCAAGAAACAATAAAACAAAAGTTAACAGAATGGAAAAAGAAGAAAATATGAAATATCTTATTGAAAAAACAACTGACTGGAAAACAGATTGAGGATAAATAATTTAATAATTATTGGAATTAATTATTGGAATTAGCATGATAAAATAAAAAGAACCTAGACAAAATATTTAAGGAAATTAGCAAGTAAAACTTCTATGGTATTCTAGAACCAGAAAGTAAGATAGAAATCAAAAGAATACACCAATTACCTTCTGAAAGAGATCTCAAAATGAAAACTCCCAGGAATATTCTAGCTGAATTCTAGAGCTCCTAGGTGAAGGAAAAACTATTGCAATTATCCAGAAAGAAACAATTTAAATAAAGAACCACAGTCAGGAATGCACAAGATTTAGCAGCTTCCACACTAAAGAAGCAGAGAGTTTGGAATATGATATTCCAGGAGGCAAAGGAGCTAGAATTACAACCAAGGATAACCTACCCAGAAAAACTGAGCATAATCCTTCAGGGGGAAAAATGGATATTTAACGAAGTAGAGGTCATTCAAGCGTTCCTGACCTGAATGGAAAATCTGACATTCAAACACAACACTCAGAAGAAAGATAAAAAAGTAAATATGAAAAAGAAATCACATGGTATTCAATAAAGTTAAACCAATTACATTCCTATATGGGAAGATGATATATGTAATTTCTAAGAACTTTATAATCATTATTAGGGCAGTTAGAAGTAGTCTATATAGAGGGCATTGTGTGAGTCAATTATGTTGGGATGATCTAAAAAAATGAAGAAGTGAGAAAGATGAATGCACTGGAAAAAGGGAGACGTAGAATGGGGGAAAATTTCTCAAATAAAAGGGGCACACAAGGAAGAGCTTTTACAGTGAAGGGGGAAATGAGGGTGGGGCTGGTGGGCATTGCTCGAATCTCACTCATCTAAATTGGTTCCAAGGGAGAAAAATCAGCAGGGTTTTCTGGGAGCCAAAACGGCTGAATAAGCACTAAATCGCTGTCACTGTCCCATACTGACCTATAAAAAAAATAAAATAGTGCCCCAGGAAAAATCCAGGAACAGAGGAAAGAAGGAGTTGAACAGTCTTTTAGCCTGGAAAACTTGTAGAATCAGCTAGAAAGGTCCAATTCACTAGGTTGAAAGGTAAGTACATTCCAGGACAGGAAGCAACCCAGCAAGCCGGTGGCAAGCCCCACCTCAGCAAACCAGCAAAAGATGCTGAGCCCCAGTGTGGTGAAGCAGGCAAACATTTCAGCACAGACCCAGGACAGCAGGCATCCTCCAGAAGTCTCCCTGTGCTCCAGCAAAGCCCTGGGTGGGTAGGTGTCCCCCAGCAGTCAGACCTCTCTGTACCTCAGCATTGCACTGGATGGGCAGGCATGCCAAAGTGGTCATATCTCTCTAGGCTCCAGCACAGCCCTGGGCAGGCAGGCATCGTCCAGTGGCAGACCTCCACATGTGTCAGCGCAGCCCCAGGTCAGTAGGTGTCTTCCAACAGCCAGACTTCCACATACTTCGGTGTAGCCCCAGGGAAATACAGAAAAAACCCACCTGGCCTCAGCACACACCAGACACTACCACTAGGACCCCAGCCCAGCACTAGGTAAGCTGCCAGACTCCTAGAGCCTCTAGCTGCCAGCACCTGAGACCCCAGAACACAAAGCCAGTTACCAGGCTCCTGGCCCCCAACATAAGAAACTTGGGACTGTGTACCCTGTGCTCCAGCAGAAGAGCTCAATTTTAAAAGCCAGGAATTAGGCAAACATCATAAGCAAAAAGCAAAAACAAACACTGACCATAGACACTTTCTATGGGGACTGGGAATATTAAAACAGAAACTCAGAAGAGGACAACATTATCAATATACCTACATCCAAAACCTCAAAGGGGAATATGAACTGGTCTAAAGTCCAAAAAGCCTTCTTAGAAGAGCTCAATAATGATTTGAAAAGTCAAATAAGAGAGGCAGAAGAAAAATTGGGAAAAGAAAGGAGAAGTACACAAGAGAGAATCAACAGCTTGGAAAAGGAAGGACAAAAATTGACTGCAGAAAACAATTCCTTAAAAAATGCAATTGGTCAAATGGAAAAAAAAAAATCTACTGAAGAAAACAACTCCTTAAAAAGCAGAATTGGCCAAATGCAAAAGGAGGTACAAAAACTCACTGAAGAGAAGAATGCCTTTAAAAAGTAAAATTGGCCAAATGGAAAAGGAGATACAAAAGCTAACTGGGAAGAAAACAATTCATTAAATTAGAATTGGGCAAGTGGAAGTTAATGACTTTATGAGACATAAACAATCAGCCAAACAAAATCAAAAAAACAAAAAAAATAGAAGAAAATGTAAAATACCTCATTGGAAAAATAACTGACCTGGAAAATAGATTCAGAAGAAACAATTTAAGAACTATTGGTCTACCTGAAAGCCATGATCAAAAAAAAAAAGTCTGGACAGCATCTTTCAAGAAATTATCAAGGAAAATTGCCCTGATACCCTCCTAGAACCAGAGGGTAAAACAATTGTTGAAAGAATCTACTGATCACCTCTTGAAAGAGATCCCAAAATGAAAACTCCAAGGAATATTGTAGCCAAATTCCAGAATTATCACATCAAGAAGAAAAACAGCCAGAAAGAAACAATTTAAATACTGTGGAACCACAATCAGGATTATGCAGGACCTAGCAGCTTTTACATTAAAGGATCAGAGTGCTTAGAATATAATATTCCAGAAGGTAAAGGAGTTTGGATTGCGACCAAGAATCAGCTACCAGGAGAGGAGATGGACATTCAATGAAAGAGTGCACTTCCAGACTTTCCTGATGAAAAAACAAGAGCTGAATTGAAAATTCGATCTTCAAATATAAGATCTTAAAATACTTTTGTTCTGATTCTTCTTTCACAACATTACTAATGTGTAAATATGTTTAATATCATTGTATATGTGTAACCTCTATCAGACTACATGCTGTCTTGAGGAGGGGGGAAGGGAGAAACTAAAAATCTTATAAAAGTGAATGTTGGGGGCAGCTGGGTGGCACGGTGGATAGAGCACTGGCCCTGAAGTCAGGAGGACCTGAGTTCAAATCCGGCCTCAGACCAAACACTTGACACTTACTAGCTGTGCGACCCTGGGCAAGTCACTTAACCCCAACAGCCTTTAAAAAAAAGTGAATGTTGAAAACTAAAAATAATTTTTTTAAAAGAGGGAAAAAAATCTATATACATACCCAATTGGGTATAGATATCTATCTTACCCAACAGGGAAGTAGGAAGGGAAGGGGATAAAAGAAAAGGAGGGGGATAAAAAGGAGGGCAGATTAAGGGAGACAGTGATCAGAAGCAAAACAGACTTCCAAGGAAGGACAGGAGAAAAATAGAGAAGGATAAACAAGAAAATGGGATGGAGGGAAATACACAATTAGCAGTTGTAACTGTGAAGATGAATGTTAATGGAATGAGCTCACCCATAAAATGGAAGCAAACAGCAGAATGGATTAGAAACTTGAATCCAATAATATGTTGCTTAGAAGAGACACACTTGAAACAGAAAGACACACATACACCCAGTTAAAATAAGAGGCTGGAGCAGACTATAATCATTCAGCTAAAGTAAAAAAGGCAGGAGTAGCAATCATGATTTCAGACAAAGCAAAGGCAAAAATAAACCTAACTAGAAGGGATAATCATGGAATCTACATTTTACTAAAAGGTTCCATAGATAATGAAATAATATTGAAATTTTTACTATAAGTTTCTCTGATAAAGGCCTCATTTTTCAGATAACTGAGCCAAATTTATAAAAATAAGAGCCATTCCCCAATTGATAAATGATCGAAGGATATGAACAGGCAGTCTTCAGAAGAAATCAAAGCTATCTACAGTCACATGAAAAAAATAGTAAATCACTATTGATTAAAGGCAAATTAAAACAACTCTGAGGTACCACTTCATACCTATCAGAAATGACAAATGAGGAAATGAGAGAAAATAGGTACACTAATGAACTGTTGGTAAAGTTGTGAACTGGTCCAACCATTATGGATAAAAACTTGGAACTATGCCCAAAGGGCCATAAAAATGTGCATACCCTTTGACCCAGCAATACCACTACTATGTCTGTACTTCAAAGAGAGCAAATGAAAAGGAAAAGGACCAATATGTACAAAAATATTTATAGCAGCTCTTTTTGTGGTGGGAAAGAATTGGAAATTGAGGGGATGCCCATCAACTGGGGAATGGCTGAACAAGTAGTGGTATATGATTGCGAGGGAATACTACTGTGCTACAAAAAACAATGAGCATGATGGTTTAAAAAAAAAAACCTGGGAAGATATATATGAACTGACGCAAAGTGAAGTGAGCAGAACCAGATCATTATACACAATACCAGCAACGTTATAATGACGATCAACTTTGAAAGACTTGGCTACTCTGATCAATATAATGATACAAGACAATTACAAAGGACTCACGATGAAAACATGTTATACACCTCCAGAGAGAGAACTGATGAAGTCTGAGTGCAAATTGAAGTATAATTTTCTCATTTTTAAAATTTTTTCTTGCTTTTTTTGTGATACGGCTAACATGAAATATATTTTGCATGATTTCACATGCATAATTGCTACCATATTGCTCAGTGTGGGGAGGGGAGGAGAAGGGAGAAAATTTGGAATTCCAAAGTACTCCCTACCACTGACTTAATAAATTACAATAGCTCCCTATCACCTCCAAAATCAAATACAAGATCCTCTGGCATTCAAAGCTCTTCATAATCTAGCCTATCCCTTCCTTTCCAGTATTCTTATACCTTACTCCCCACTATATCCTCTTCTATCTAGCAACACTGGCCTCCTTGCTGTTTCAAAAACAAGACACTCCAAATCTCAGCTCTGGACATTTTCTCTGGCTATTCTCCATGCCTGGAATGTTCTCTCTTCTCATCTCTGCCTAATGCCTTCCCTGTCCTTCTTTAAGTGCCAACTAAAATTCTATATTCTATAGGAAACCTTTCCCAACCCCTCTTAATTCAAGCCTTCCCTCTGTTGATTTTTTCTATTTATCCAGCATATAGCTTGTTTATTCATATTTGTTTGCTTGTTGTCTTCACCGTTAGACTGTGAGCTCCTTGAGGGCAAATGTCTTTTATTTCTTTTTGTATTCCCAGCACTTAGCAGTACCCAGCACACAGTAGGAGTTCAATAAATGTTTATTGACTGACTGAATTCATTCTAATCATATCAGCTTCTATACTCATACTGGCCACAATAATACAATAAATATTAATATATAAGCATTCATATATACATCCATGCCCAGGTATTCCCAAATCCATACCCTAGTCCCTAGGGAAATTAATGCACTCATCTTTGGAGTTCCTGCCCAACCCAAATTGACTGGTGACTGAGTACGTGCAAACCAGCCCACTATATCTACTTGTCCTATCTTCACAAACCATTCAACTTTAACTAGGCAGACCATTTTGCCATATGTGTCTGTCTCCCACAACCAATTTACTCTTCCTCATCTGGACCAGTTTCTTTGTCATTGAACTTGAAACCTGGACTTCCAGGTTTTCCTGGTTTTTCTAAAAATACGCTCAATGCCCCCTCTAATTCCATTAAAGAGAACTTATTTGTTAAAAAAAAAAAAGAAACAAAAGGAAAAGTCTTGTTTTACTTCACTCAAGGCATTAATAACTTCTCTGTTACCTGCGTTTTCTGTCATTTCATAAACTGGGTTGGTATAGTGGTAAGAATCAATATTGGAGGGGTATTGACCAACTATTCCTACACACACGGTCCTGTGAATTACTATAGTACTATTCATGTGCATATGAGCAACATGTGAGTACGAATTAAGGAGACAGAAGGTTGGAGTAATTCAGGCTTGGAGTTTCAGAAGGCATGAACAATATATCATAGGGAGTGAGGGATTTGAAAGAAAAGACAGTGTTGAGATGAACTATTAACTCTAGGACCAAGTAAACAAATCATCGAAAAAAAATTAAAAAAACCAAATCATCGAGCATTTATTAAGTACTTATGTGCACAAGCACTGTGATGAATGCTAGAGATATAAAGAAAGGCAAAAACAACCCCTATCCTTAAATTCTAATAGGGAGAAAACACGTAAATAATTAGGTACATACAAGATACCAGAGTAGATCGAAGGCAATTTGAGAGGGTAAGACACAAGCACCTAGAGGGAGTGGGAAAAGGCTTCCTATAGCTCAAGAGTCTTGAACTAAGTTAGGAAGGCAGGAAAGTTAAGCTTGAGTAAGGGTGTTGGCCTACTGAGCACGGAGAAGAAAGAATTGGAAATCATGGTGAAAATTAATAATAGACATGAAGTCCTTTAAGATTTATTAAATGATTTATAATAGTTACCACATTTGAACTTCAAACTGTGTGATACTATACAGATACTATAAGTATTATTATTCCCATTTTGCAGGTAAGGCGCTGAGAGGTTAAGTGACTTTCCATGGTATCATAGCTAAGACAGGGCACAAAGAGACATTTAAACCTAGGTCTTCCTGATTCCAAGACCAGTATTCTATCTACTCTGCCATGCTGTGATGAGGAACTTCAGTTGGAAGCAGCTTGGGATGGTAAAGAAGAGCGCTAAAATTGAAGTCAAGAAAATCTGAGTCCAAACACCAGCTCCGACACTTAAAAGCTATGTTAGCATGAGCGAGTTCCCTGAACCTCGGTCTGCTAACTTATAAAATCCAGATATAGCCTGCAGTACCTAAGTCATAAGTTTACTCTCAGGGTCCAATGAGAACATGTATTAAAAAATGCTTTGTAAACTTTAAAGTGTTATTAAAATGTCAGCAATTATTGATTACATAAATATTTATTGGATCTGACACTGCCAAAAGCAGAATGCCTAGGAATTTCTTGACTTGCCTTAATAATAATTATATCCTTCCAAAGTTGAAAGAACAGGACATAAAAGAAAATAAAAAGAGCTTTTCCCCCCTTATCCTGGATGGTCCAATGAGTGAACAAGACACAAGAGGTAATGGTAGAATAGTGGAAAGAGCATAGAATTTGCTGCAACAAGACCTGGGTTCAAATCTCACTTCTGCTACTAGTTGCTGGCTATGTGGCCTTGGTTGTCATTGTGTCTCCCTTGACCTCAGTTTTCTTCTCTAGAAAATGAGCAGGTTGCAACTATATCAGAAGTTCCCAACCTTTTTTTGGTCTCCATGCCATCTGAGTTTCAATAAAACTTCCTATTCATTATTAGAGAAAATAAATTCTAGTGTTTATCATGCATATGTACATAAAAATTGAAATTAAATAATTTAATTTTTAAGTTGGTAGAAGTAAGAAAAACTGCTATTCTGAACCTGATTCTCATCAACGAGAAGAAACTGGTTATTAGAGTAGAAATGATGTGAAACTTGAGAGGAAGTAAACATTATATCACTAAGTTTATGATAGAGAAAGAAAAGAAACCCAGGATTAAAAGAAAGGACAGGCCAAATATCTCCATAAGAATTCCATTCAAGAAGAATGGAAACTTCTCCAGAGTTAGATTCTGAAAGACATAGAGAAGCACTTCCAATATTAATGTATTTTATTTGTTATCTTTCAGCAGAACATAATTTTCCTGTTTATCTCTTCCTGTAGAAGGTGAGACTTTAGCTAGAACATGAAGGAAGCCAAGGAATCCAGAAGATAGAGATGAGGAGAGAATGTTCTAGGCACTTCCAGAGAACAGCCGTGAAAATGTCTGGAGTAGGGAGGTGGAAGATCTTGTTTGAGGAACAGCAAGGAGGCTGGTGCTATTGCGATGATCTAGGCATGAAGTAATGAGGGAGGGGTGATGACAGTGTCAGAGAAAAGAAGAGTACATATATGAGAGATGTTGCAAAAGTAGAAGTTGGAAGGCCTTGGCAACAGATCGGATATGGCTGAAGTGGGGCAACAGGACTGAGAGTGAGGAGTCAAGAGTGAAACTAAGGTTGTAAGCCTGGGAAGATAATGGTACTCTGAACAGTAATAGCATATTTAGGAAGAGGGAAGAATCTGGAGGGAAAGATCATGAGTTTAGTTTGAGACACGATGAATTTAAGTGTTTATGGACATTGTGCAGGCCTATTCTAGACTATAAAGAACAAATAGCTAAAAGAGAGTTGAAGCTTAAATTAACTAGAGGTGAGTGCTACTTTTAATTAGTTTAAATCACCAGACAAACTGGCATATATATAATTGCTTGAGCCACTGTCAATGATCTCTGAAATATCATGGAGAATAAAAGAGGTCCCACAGGAATGGAAAAAAAGCAATGTCCTGATTTTCAAAATTGGAAAATGGTGGAGGTTAAAAACTACAGACCAGTGATCTGTACTTGAACTTCTAGCCAAATTCAAGAATATATGATTAAAAAGATAGCAAGTATCCAAAAAGAAAGTAGGGGCCACAAAGCAACATATTATAAGGTTGCCTAGTTGTTAATTTAGAGATTATTCTTGGTTATAGTATCCATCCTGTAAACACTTGGTACATAATTGGCACAAAATGGATGCAAAGAAAATATAATCTTTCTTTCCCCTGATCTAATTTCAGTGTATCTGGATTTAGGAATCTCTAAATGAATGCCAAAATTACAAGGGGTAACCATGAAAAGATTTAACTTCACCTGGCATCAGTTACAGGACAGAGAGGCTAGGTACATAAAGGGCTTTATCTACTTAGGAGAATGGTCTAGACCAGGGCTTCTTAAACTTCTTCCACTTGCAACCCCTCCAGTGCTTCCTCTCTACCAAATCAATGGAAATGTTTTTACCTCAGAGGAATTGGTCAGGTTCTGACAAATGCCACTAGTCCCCCCAAAATCTGGAGTCACAAAATAAGCATATCTCTTGGCCAAGGGCACTGGCTTCTTTGGGGATGCTTGGAACTTTACACTCAGTCTTTGGTTACTAGTTAAGGGCATGGTATGAATTTAAGCCATAGGTATTGAATTTAGCATTTTCTGCCCAAATAATCAGATTACCTATTAAAACCCCTCCTTGAAACCTGAAGGAGGCCTGAGGTCTAAGAAGTTATAACAGGCTCAGTTGGTGAATGGCTACAGTAAAAAGGCACAAATAGGGCTGCAGTGAACTGATAATAAAGTATGTTACCCACCTCCTGACAGAAAGATGATGGACTCAAAACGGACAAATAAGATAGACATTTTCAGATAGAGCCAATGCGGGAATTTGTTTTGCTTTACTATGCATATTTGTTACCAATATGTAATATGTTCCCCTGCACTGGAGAAGAGAGAGAGAGAGAGAGAGACAGAAAAGAACAGGGTACAAAAAAATGAAAAGAAAAGGTCATCGAAATATACTTTTTAAAAATACAAAGAAAAGAACAGAAAGAAGGCCAGACAAATAGTACAGCTTTGAAAACTCTAGGTTAAATGTCTCATATACTTAAACAGCAAGATGCATATAACAGAGATCGGCAGCTTCATGCACAATCTTTTTTTTTCTATCCTACAATGTATATGAGATTACAGGTTTTATTTGGTGTTTTTAAGTTCAGAAAAAAAAATGATTTTTTTTTTTCAAATGAAGGGTCTGCTAACCAAGGGACTCAGAATACAAACATCATGAAGAGGAGTTACAACAATCAGCTAATGAGATTCAGGAAGGATGCCTAAGGGAAGCTAGGGAACAACTATTTACCCAAGCAAAGTCTCCACTTTGGGGGAGGAAGCTGATTATAAAGTTTAGACATGAAACAATTAAGATCTGAGATTAATCATTAGGCTGTCTGGGTCCCATAAATAGGGCTACTCAACCCCTATCTGTAGGCTCTTCAGGTTCTGGGATTAATTCTGTCCCTTAGCAATGGAAATGTAAGGACTCTTGAGTGCATAGTTTGGCACCTCAGTGTCAAGTCAGCCTTTCAGCCTCTCCCACTCTAACTTTCTAAAAATAGTATCCTTGTCTTGGTTTCCATATGTAGCTTTCTA
The DNA here is from genome assembly GCF_900497805.2 of Vombatus ursinus. Lineage (NCBI taxonomy): Eukaryota > Metazoa > Chordata > Mammalia > Diprotodontia > Vombatidae > Vombatus > Vombatus ursinus. Next base: position 22,772,562 of record NW_020954557.1, read on the forward strand.
GTTCTTGAAGGAAGTGCTTGCCCCCCCAACCCCCTCTCCCCCAGTCTTCCCCTGAACTGCCTGCTAAAACATCCAAGTTATCTAATGATGGAACTCCCTGACAGTAACTACCCATCTGTCAAGTCTTCCTCACATTACTGCCCTCTGCTCAGATTAGATTCCATATACAACATCACAATGTTGAGAATCTGAGTCGTAGCCCTGCTACTCACTCACTCACTCAATAAGTTTTTATTAAACACCTAGTGCCAGGCACAGTGCTAACTGCTGAGGATACAAAGAAAGAAAAAAAAAGGTAGTCCTTGCTCTCAACGAGCTCACAGTCTAATGGAGATAACATGCAAACAACTATATGCAAATAAGACATATAAAAGATGAATTGGAGATAATCAATATACAACTAATAGCAAATAAATACAACACAGTGCTGAAGCCTGCTGAATATAGTAATCCCTGTTGTTGTCTCCTCCCATTCCCCATAGGATGTTAGTTCCTTGATGGCAAGGATTATTTCATTCTATAATCTGTAATTCTAGAACCTTGCATAATGCCTCATAATCAGTAGGTACCTAATAAATGCTGGCTGATTTTTTGGTTGGTACATATAATGTACACTGCTCAGCATCATTTTATCTAGATGTCACTACAGCTCTCCTCATTATTTACCTTTCTATAATTCTGATGCCTTCTAGCACATGCTACAATCCCAACACAAACACCCATATAACAATGATGATATGAGGGAAAGGAACAAACACTGCATGTGCCACAGATATATAAAGTCACCCTGACTCAAATGGTTTTTCTACAGGACTAACTTTGCTAACTCTCACCAAATACTTTTTCACATATATAGTCTGGTTTAATCCAGTGACCTTTCTATCATCTAGCTTCCTTAAAAGACCTAGCAGAAATGTTCATACAATTAGGAAACACTCATACAAGTTCTTTCCTTCAGGGTGGCTGGAATAGTAAGGAACAACTCAGAAGAATGTCCCATACGCACCTTTGCTTTCTTTCATTCCTCACCCCAGATTATTCTATTGATATCTGCTCTATGATTAGATACTCTCTGAGCTGCCATTAGACTGACACTATTTTACACCTGAATCCTGAATTATATTAAACCTTTCACTAATGTTGTTTGCAATTTGATCAAACTTCCTACATAAGATAATAAACTTCTATCTTGTCCCTTGAGGAAAATAGTTGATTGTTGGCTGTTTTGATCTGTCTTGATTCCACATGCTGAAAATCCTTTTGTCTCAGCTCCTCTCGTTATTTTGTCAGGGTTCTGCCCTCTCCCTCACAAGAAACACAGTCCCTTAGTCCCTGGCCAGAATACAAAAAGGTTTTAAGGAGGTATGGTGGAATCAAAATTAGTGTTAAGAAGTCAACATATAGACAAGTATGACACAAAGGGAAAAGAATAGAAGAAGAAACTCTGCACTAACAAAACTATATAATGGTATGAAGATTAACAACTAATGACAATTGTAAGAAATCCTGATACTTGTTTCCTATATATCCCTGAACAAGTCTGTACTACTGTACTTCTCTTGAGTTTCACTTTCCTCATTTACAAAATAAAAGGGTCAAACTAGATTATGTCTAAAATCTTATCTAGCTCCAAAAATCTATTATCCTATGAATGGTGATACAGTATTACTATCTGTCCTCCAGATGTACAGTTTATTACTGTTGCTGAGGGGTAACGAAGTGACCATATGTTGACATGACTTAGCTAATCATGAAGCATGCTGGTTTCCTGGCTTGTGTATCTGAAGCTTGCCAAAACTTATCAAACCTAGCAACTGTTACCCACTTTTGATTTGTGGGAATGAATGATATAGGCCAGAAGAAACCTAGAATGTATCTTTAATGACCTTGAATTTTTGGATATAAAAATGAAGCACTTGGGGGCACTAGTTGTGCATTCATGTCTTATTCCAGTAGAAAAATTGTGCCTGTGCAGAGGGGGAAAAAAAGATGTAAAGAGTAAATAGTTGTTTACATAATGTGGAAGAACAAGATTTGTTTGTTTTGGATAATGCCTTATAACAATAGAACAATAAGAGGATGGACTTATTCGAACTAGTAAGAATGTGTTTGGTGCGATACTTGCTGACTTGATCAAGAGTATTTTAAACTGATGTTTGAAGATGGGGAGAAAAATGTCCAAATATAATTGCACAATTGGGTTCTTTGTAGGACAATAGAAAATTACAGAAAGTAGTGGATGAGATGCAGAAATTCTCAGGAATTCAATTCAATTACACAAATATTTGTTAAGAACCTATTATGTGTCAGGCACTATGACAGATGCTGAAGATACAAAGACAAAAACAAAACAACTCTTGTCCTCAAGGAGCTTATATATACTACTGGGAGTAAACAACATATACACAAATATATAAAGAATATACACAGAGTAAATAAAAAGTAACTGGAAGGGGGTAAGAGAACATTAATGTTACTTAGTGGTGAGCTAGGTGGCACAGTCGGTAGAGTATTGGGCCTGGAGTCAGAAAGATCTGAGTTCAAAACCAGCCTCAGACACTTACTAACTGTGTGACCCTGGGCAAGTCACTTAACTCCGTCTCGGTTTCCTTATCTGTAAAATGAGCTGGAGAAGGAAATGGCAAACCATTCAAGTATCTTTGTCAAGAAAACCCCAGATAGAGTCACAAAGAGCTGGATGTGATTGGAACAACTGTACAACAATAATGACATTACCCAAGGCTATATCTAAAGTTCAATTCCTAGCATTTTCTAGAAATTTTACAGTTACAGCAGTAAATATTCCTTCTTAAGAGTGATCTCATTTTTTGATGCATAAAAATCCTTTTGCTCAAAAATATTTAAACCACAAAAATTAAGTAAAGAAGCAAATGCATAAAGTTTTAACACAATTTTCATACCTTATAAAATAGTTTACAGATTATCATAAACCAAGTAATTTCTTTAATTTAATACTAACCTCTTCATCTGTCATGGCTGAGATACTCCTCAAGGATACTTTTTGAGGTGTTCTGGTGCTGTCCAATATGGAAAATAAAATATTAATATTAAATTTTAAAATACAAGCAAATACCACACACAAATATGAACTGATTCATGAATATATATTTTGTATACAGAAATATATTTAGGATATTTCCAGTTAATCAATAAACATTTATTAAGCACTTACTATTTTCCAGGCACTGTGCTAAGCACTGGGAATACAAAAAAAAAGGTAAAAGACAATTCCTGCCTTCAAAGAGTTTACAATCTAATGGAATCTTATTCTATGCATCAGGAGGCATATGTAAAAGGCAGAATGTATTAGGTAGAAGACAGAGGTAGAATGTATAGGTGTATATAAGTAGAGGAGTATCAGTGAAGGGGTGTATGCATCTATGTTTGTGTGTGTGTGTGTGTTTAAGTTTGTACAGGCAGGAAAGTTTTGTCACTTCCCACTTAATTCAGCCCTAAGTTGTACCTTAACTCCTTTTCTGCTCCTCCTACTACTCAAACTCAAGCTCTAATTTGTTTCTCTGTAAATTCAATGCAAAATTGGATACGTCCTGTCTATCTGCCTGCCTGGGTAGCAGCCTTGAGCAATCTATGGGGCTATGTTCTAAACTCTCTAGTTTAAGTCAATCAAGTCAATCGCTGGCATTCATTATTTGAAAGATCATTCAATCCCTACGCAACAATTTTTTAAAAGTACATCTCAGATAAGGCTTACATGCATGTAGTAGGATTAGACATAACCAAAATATTATGTGTGCCCAAATCACTAGAGAGCATAAAGCAGTACCAGAGATTACACTATAGCAACAGAAGATATGGATCTGATGAACCAGGATACCTAAATATTCTGGTCATGTGAAATTCTGCTTTTTGCATGAGGACTCAGTACAAGTTAAAGGAAATCAAAGATTTGGGTTTTTGTTTTTTGTCTATCTGGACCTTTAATTTCACCAGCATAGGAAACTTCCCACTAATGTATATCAGCAATTCATCTGGAACTTGTAGTCCTAGAGAACTGCTTGGAGCACTAAGAAGTTAAGTGATTTGTCAACAGTCATACCTCTAATACGGGTTGGAAGCAGAACTTGCATGCAGGTCCTCCTAAGACTAATTTTTTAACTACTACACCCTGCTGCCTCTCTGAAGAATATAGTTACAAACATCTTTTAACTAAACTTATGTTCCATGTTACAACAGTTAACTAATTTCTTTTGGAAGCTCTGTCAAAAATGCTGAATGAATATGACTATTTAGGGCTCATATTTCTAAAATTTTTAACTACTTCTCTTAGGCAATTGTATTCCTATGAGGAGTCCTAGTTTGAGTTATCAGAGTTTCAGATCTGGAAGCTAACTAATTAATCATCTAGACCAACTCCATTATTTTACAAATGAGGATGCTGAAGTCCAGGGGGTTAAATCATTTTCCTAAGGTCACACAGCTAATTAATGAATTAATTGACAGTGTCCCTTACTAAGCTTGGCTTTCATGCCCATAATGATGACTAACTGGGAGTCCTATCCTGATAGTTTCTCATCCTATTTAATTCTACTTTCTTGGGCACTCTATTCCACATCAGCAAAACAACAAAAACTCTGTGCTACAGCCAGACTTGAAAGTTTACCATTCCCAAAATATGTCCCATACATTGCCCTCCCTTGTAGGGTTTCATGTTGTTCATTCTACCTAGAGTGCACTTCTCTCTCACCTCCCTCTAGAGAAATCCTGCCTATTCTTTAAAGCATAGTTCAAATGCTACCTCTTCCAAGAAGCCTTGCATGATCTCCTGAGACATAATCTCTCTATCCTCTAAAGTCCCACTACACTTTCTCTGCATCTCTAACAGCATCTATCATATTTAATCTTGTATTATCTTGTATTTATATTGCATGAATTCTTTGTATACTTACATATATATATACATACATATATACATACATGTTTTCTCCCCAGGTAATGTGTAAGCTCTTCAGAGTAGTATTTTTTTTGTCTTTGTATTCCTAGGGGCTAGTTTATAGACTGACAGGTGCTTAATAACTGCTTTTGTTGATTGATAGTATAGTTTATTTGTTCATATGTCTTGGCTTCCCTACTAAATCAAGAGCTGCTTGAAAACAAAGACCATAAAAATGCTCTAAATCACTACTGATAGAGAAATGCTCATTAAAACAACTCTGAGGTACCACTTCACACCTATCAAATTGGCTAATATAACAAGAAAGGAAAATAATAAATGTTGAAGAGAAGGAGGAAAAATTGGGATGGGACACTAACATACTGCTGGTGGAGTTGTGAACTGATCTAACCATTCTGGAAAGTAATTTGGAACTATGCCCAAAGGGCATACCCTTTGATCCAGCAATACCACTGCTAGGTCTATATCCCAAAGAAATAAAAAAAAAAGAGAGAGAAAAGGACCAATTTGTACAAAAATATTTATAGCAGCTTTTTTTTGTGGTTAGCAAAGAATTGGAAATTGAGGATATACCCATCAATTGGGGAATGGGTGAACAAGTTGTGGTACATGATTGTAATGGACTGCAATGGTATATGATTGTACTGTGCTTTAAGAAACGATGAGAAGGTAGATTTGAGAAAAATCTGGAAAGCCTTATATGAACTGATGAAAAATGAAATGAGCAAAACCAGGGGAACATTATACCCAGTAACAGAAATACTGGACAATGATCAACTGTGAATGACTTAGCTATTCTTAGCAACATATATCCAAGAAAATTCAAAGGACTCATGATGAAAAATACTATCCACCACCACAGAAAGAACTGATAGAGTCTGAATGTAGATTGAAGCATACTATTTTTCACTTTCTGTATTTTTTGTGAGTTTTTCCCACTTTGGTCTGTGTTTTCTTTCACAATGTGATAAACGTGGTAATATGTTTTGTATGATTGAACACATATAACCTATATTAAATTGCTTACTATCTCAGGGAGTGACAAGATGAGGGAGGGAGCGAGGAAATTTGGAACTCAAAATTTTTTTTCAATGAATGTTAAGAATTCCTTACATGTAATTGGGGAAAAATGAAAAAAAAAGACCATTTCTTGGCATTCTTCCATTTTTTTAACCAATAAACTTTTTAATGCAATTGACCCTTCCCTAAAATCTGAAGAATTCTCCTTCCCAACAAAGTATATTTTCCAAAAACAGTCAAGCTAAACTAACAAATAAAATGTTTTGAACTGATAGTACATCCCATTTCCCATTTTCACAGTTATCAGTCGTTAAGAGAAAGGAAGGATTTGTGTTCACACTAAAAAAAAAAAATTGGTACCAATATTATCTGTTGTGTGACTTAAGTTTTTTAGTGCTTTATTGTTGTTTTTATTGCTAACTGATGGAGCAAGACTCTGGACATGTTTTAACTGAAGAATTCCATTCTCTATCATTACATAAAAACTCACATCTTTTGATTCTACTTTTTAAAAATATCTTTTTTACATCTGCTTTGCTCAACCCAGATAAGAGAATTATTTATGAAGCATGCTCTATTATTCCTTACCCCCTATCATATTTTTTGAATGATCATTTGCGGACCATTGGATTCTAAAAAATATTAATTCACTTTTATCCCTGTTCTCTTTTTTTTCTTCTAGGATATTTCTGTCCTTTCCATAAATGTTCTCTTTTTCCCCTTATTGTTTCCCAGACAACATGAGACTTCTAAGGGAAAGTATTCTTGTCTCATAGCATTTGAAGACTAAATCATAGTTTTTTCAAGCCACATGGAATTCTTTCCCTTTATTATGTTTTTTTTTCCTGCCCTCATACTAGGGGACCTCAACATACATATCAATTCTCCCTTAAATACCTTAACCAGTTCCTCAACTTACTTACATCCACCCCACATCAGCCACACACAAAATTGGTCATACCCTTACTCTTGCCCCTACTCACAAATGTACTACCTCTATGTTCAAGAAAATTGGCCTTTCACCTCTCCTTATGTCTTCCCTTACAAAACCCTACTCTGTCTGCACCATGACCTCCAATTTGTTAGCCCTCAATTTCCCTTGCACTAGCCACTCTTTCCTCTCCTCCCCATCTTAACTCCTTGGTGAATCAATTTGAATCCCTAGGCCCCCTATCAAATCACAATTATACTGAGCCCAGCCTCAGCCTTGGATCACTCCCACCATTCATCACTCCTATACTCATGCTGCTGAACAAAGGTGGAGAAAATCATGTAACTGTTCTAAGTCCATTATAAATTTCTGTTACACAACCTCAGCTAGGCCCTTGGTGCTGCTAGGCAACACTATTATACTTCTCTTATTAACTCACTGTATCACTCTCCACATCAGCTCTTCCAAACCTTTTTGTCCATCCTCAAACCTCCCACGGCTCCCCTTACCCATCTCAACTGAGAACATTGCTTCATATTTTACAGAAAAAAATTGAGGTCATTCACTGTGAATTCCTTTTCCCCTCTTCCTCATCTCCTTTCACTCAGATGTCTTCTTCCACTTGCTCCTATTTCACCCTTGCCTTATATGATGAAGTGGCCTTACACCTTACAAAGGCAAATCCCCCTCCTTGTTCCAGTGATTTCATTCCGTACCGTCTCCTCCAACGGACTGCTCCCTCTGTCATCTGTACTCTTACTGATTTTCAATCCTTTCCTGTCTACTGGCTCATTTCCTACTACCTATAAACATGCCCATGTCTTCCCTATCCTGAAAGAACCCTCACTTGATCCTTCCATCCCTGCTAACTCTTGTCCTCTACCTTTCCTGCCCTTTATAGCCGAACTCCTTGAAAAGGTTGTCTATAACAGGTGTCTCCACTTTCCCTACTCTCACTTTTTTAACCCCTTACAATACGGCTTTGGATCCTATCATTCTACCAGAGTTATTAATCTTCCCTCCAAAGTTACTGATGATCTCCTAGTTGCTAAATCCAATGGTATTTTCTCAATTCTCTTTCTCCTTAACCCCACCACAGATTTGATACTGTTGATCACCTTCTCTCCTCTCTAGGTTTTTGGGACACCACTCTCCTGGTCCTTGTTTTACCTATCTGACTACTCCATCTTCTTTGCTGGATCCTCCTCCAGATCATGCCCTCTAACCACAGATGTCCCACAATGTTCTGTCCTGGCCCTCTTCTCTTCTCCCTTGATGATCTCGTTAGCTCCCATAGATTTAATTATTGACTCTATGCTGATGATTCTCAAATCTACCTTTCTTACCACAATCTTTCTACTGATATCCTATCCTACAATTCCAACTGTCTTTTGTCTAAATCTCAAACTGGATTCCAGTAAACATCTCAAACTTAGTATGTCTGAAAGAGAACTCATTATCTTTTCCCCAAACCCTTGCCCCCTCCCATCTTCCCTATTTTTATCGAAGGCAACATCATCTTCCCAATCCCTCCTCACAATATCTCACCCCTCCATATCCAGTCTGCTGCCAAGACTTATTGATTTTTTCTTTGCAGAATCTTTCAAATATGCTCCCTTCTCTTCTCTGACATTGCTACCACTCTAGTGCAGGCCCTTATTGCCTTGATTACTGCAATAGCTTGCTGGTGGGTCAGTCTGCCTCAATCCTCTTCCCACTCCAAGTCTTTCTCCATTCTGCCATCACTTCCCTGGATAGATGTTTGCCAGGGCTGGGTTGGAAGGAAGGCCAGTTATCTGGGGTGTGCTGTATTCCCAAGGTTATTGGGTTCAGGAGTCTAGGCTTTGTCCATCAGGGCCTAAGAGGTGGTGGTGGTGGTAGTCCAGATGATGATGATTTGACTCACTCAGCACATACCACTTCCTTTGTCTCCCTCACGGTCAGTGCCTTGCTACTTTAACTAGGTTGGTTTGCCTGCCTCATAAGTAGCTGGTTAATAGTTGGTGGGAAAGGCCAGCTTCTTCTCTACAGTAGTTGCTTCCCTAAGTAATGGCTGCAGGGGCTAGGATGGAAGTAGGGCCAGTGATCTGGGGAAGGGAGACACTGATATTTCTAGGACTCTTGGGTCTACCTATCCATCAGCAGCAGTTGATCAGTGGTTAGTGTTAGTAGTAGCAAAGATGATAGGTCTCTTCTCTATAAGGACTACTCCCTGGTATTGGCTTCAAGGGCTAGATTGACCTATGGTCTTATCCTGTGCAAAGGACAAATACATACCAGTTATTGAGGTGTTGAGGAGGGAGGGGTAGGATATTCCCACCTGAGGAATGATGAATAGATTTCAGAATTGAGGTCTAAGGGAAAATAAAATATTTAGAACCGCAATTTCATTGGAGTGACAAAATCCAAAGCATGCACTTTAATTTGTTGGATTCTCTTTATTGCCAGTTAGTATTTTATTCATTTCATGTTGTTTGTCTACCAAATTTCTTATAGTAGCTGTTTTAAAAATCCTTTTAAATTTCAAACCTTCAACACCATCCCAAACCCCTCATTCTCCACAAATGACCTTGCCTCAAATTTTGTTAAGGACATGAAGGACATCTGACATGGTCTTACTCAAATCTCTCAAACTTGCTCTTGACTTCAAAGTTTTTCTTTATCTTCATGCATTTTTTACATCATTCCTGTTTTTGAAGAATGCTTACCCTTCCTCTTTGACAAAGCTAACCTTTCCACTTGTAATCTTGATCCTACACAGGACTTTGCCCTATCAATTCTCTCTTCTCTCCTTTGGAAAGTCAATCTTTCTCTCTCTACTGCCTTTCTCCTCTGTCTACCAGATGCAGCAAACACTAAAAAATCCTTTCCTCAGTCTATTTCTTCCTTTAAGATACTAACCTAACATATGTGTATGTATATTTTCTCTTCTTTACTGTCAAATTTCTTTAAAGAGTAGTTTATAGTTGCTGCCTCCACTTTCCCCTTATCTACCAATGAGTAGATACCTTAATCCCTTTAAATAAGCTTTTTACCATTTCCACTCTAACAATAATGATAGTTAACATCTGAATAGCATGTTAAAGTTTATAAAGTTGCTCTACATATATTATCTCATTCAATTTTCCTCATCCCCCCCCCCAGATAAATGTTATTATTGTCTCCACTTTCCTTACAAGGAAATGGAAAGTAAAAGAGATGAAGTGATTTACCCAGTACTATACACATAGTAACTATCTGAAGTAAGATTAAAATTGAGGTCTTCCTAATTCCAAGTGCTTCACATTATGGACACATAGCTGTCCCACTACTCAAACTCCTTTTTCTTTTTTTCTCTTGTTTTCTTTTTAAAATTAATTTATTTTGATTTATCAACAAACACTTCAATAAGCTTTTGAGTTTTAAATTTTTCTCTCCCTCCCTCCCCACCTCCCTCCCCAAGATGGTGTGCAATCTGATAAAAGCTAAACATATACATTCCTATTAAACATATTTTCACATTAGTGATGTTGTAAGTAAGAATTAGAACCAATAGAAGGAACCATCAAAAAGAGGAAACAAAACACAACAGAAGAAAAAAAATAGCAAATAGTATGCTTCGATCTGCATTCAAACTCCATAGTTCTTTCTTTGGGTGTGGATAGCATTTTTCATCATGAGGCCTTTGGATATGTCTTACATCCTTGTATTGCTGAGAAGGGTTTGCGTTCTTGTTACTGTGTGCAACATTCTCCTGGTTCTGTTCACTTCACTCAGTATCAGGTAATACAAGTCTTTCCAGGTTTTTCTGAAGTCTACCTGTTAATCATTTCTTATAGCACAATAGTCTTCCATTACATTCATATACCACAACTTGTTCAGCCATTCCCCAATTGATAGGCATTCTCTCAATTTCCAATTCTTTGCCACCACAAAAAGAGTTGCTATAAATATTTTTGTACATGTGGGTACTTTTCCCATTTATATGATCTCTTTGGGATACAGCCCCATAAGTGCTATTGCTGGGTCAAAGAGTATGCTTTATAGCCCTTTGGGCATAGTTCCAAATTGTTCTCAAAAATGGATGGATCAGTTCACAACTCCATCAACAATGCATTAGTGTTCCAAGTTTCCCACATCTTCTCCAACATTTATCATTTTCCTGTTCTGTCATGTTGACCAATCTGATAGGTGTGATGTGATACCTCAGAGTTGTTTTGATTTGCATTTCTTTAATCAATAGTGATTTAGAGCATTTTTTCATATAACTAAGATGACTTTAATTTCTTCCTTTGAAAACTGCCTTTGACCATTTATCAATTGGGGAATGACTTGTTATAAATTTGACTCAATTCTCTATATATTTTAGAAATGAGGCCCTTGTCTGAGACACTGGTTGTAAAAATTCTTTCCCAATTTTCTACTTTCCTTCTAATCTTGGTTGCATTGGCTTTGTTTGTGCAAAAACTTTTCAATTTAATGTAATCAAAGTTATCCATTTTGCATTTTGTAATGTTCTCTAACTCCTGTTTGGTCATGAATTCTTCTGTTCTCCATAAATCTGATAGGTAAACTATTCCTTGCTCTCCCAGTTTGCTTACACGATCAGCCTTTATATCTAAATCATGAACCCATTTTGACTTTACTTTGGTAAATGGTGTGAGATTTTGGTCTACAACTACTTTCTTCCATACCCGTTTCCAGTTTTCCCAGCAGTTTTTGTCAAAGAGTGAGTTCTTATCCCAGAAGCTGGGGTCTCCGGGTTTATCATATAATAGATTACTATAGTCAATGACTACTGTATCTGGCATACTTAACCTATTCCACTGATTTACCACTCTATTTCTTAGTAAGTACCAAGCAGTTTTGATGATTGCTGCTTTATAATACAATTTAAGATCTGGAATGGCTAGGCCACCTTCCCCTGCATTTCTTTTCATTAGTTCCCATGATATTCTGGACTTTTTGTTATTACAAATGAATCTTGTTATTATTTTTTCTAATTCTATAAAATAATTTTTTGGTAGTTTGATTGGTATGGCACTGAATAAGTAAATTAGCTTAGGTAGAACTGTCATTTTTATTATATTAGCTCGGCCTACCCATAAGCAACTGATGTTTTTTCCAATTATTTAGATCTGACTTTATTTGTGTGAAAAGTGTTTTGAAATTGTGTTCATATAGTTCCTGGGTTTGTTTTGAAAGGTAGACACCTAAACATTTTATAATGTCTACAGTAACTTTAAATGGAATTTCTCTTTCTATTTCTTGCTGTTGGGCTTTGTTGGTAAATTACAGAAATGCCGATGATTTATGTGGATTTGTTTTATAGCCTGCAACTTTGCTAAAGTTGTTTATTATTTCAAGTAGATTTTTAATTGATTCTCTAAGTATATCATCATATCATCTGCAAAGAGGGATAGCTTTGTTTCTTCTTTGCCTATTCTAATACCTTCAATTTATTTTTCTTCTCTTATTGCTAAAGCTAATGTTTCCAGTATGATATTGAACAACAGTGATGATAATGGACATCCTTGTTTCACCCCCGATCTTATTAGAAATGCTTCCAGCTTATCCCTATTACATATGATGCTTGATGAAGGTTCTAGGTAGATGATATTTATTATTTTGGGGAAGACTCCATTTATTCCTATGCTCTGAAGTGTTTTTAATAGGAATGGGTGTTGCATTTTGTCAAAAGCTTTTTCTGCATCTATTGAGATGATCATGTGGCTTCTGTTAGTTTTGTTGTTGAGATGACCAATTATGCTGATAATTTTCCTAATACTGAACCAGCCCTGCATTCCTGGTACAAATCCTACCTGGTTATATTGCATTATTCTTGTGATAAGTTGCTGTAATCAATTTGCTAATATTTTATTTAAAATGTTTGCATTTATATTTATTAGGGAAATTGGTCTATAATTTTCTTTCTCTGTTTTGACCCTTCCTGGTTTAGGTATCAGCACCATATTTGTCTCATAAAAAGAATTTGGTAAGAATCCTTCTTCACCTATTTTCCCAAATAGTCTATATAGTATTAGAATTAATTGTTCTTTAAATATTTGCTAGAATTCACTTGTAAATCCATCTGGCCCTAGAGATTTTTTCCTAGGAAATTCATCAATGGCTTGTTCAATTTCTTTTTCTAAGATGGGGTTATTTAAATATTTTACTTCCTCTTCTGTTAATCTGGGCAATTGATATTTTTGTAAATATTCATTTTACTAAGATTGTCAAATTTATTGGCATACAGTTGGGCAAAACAGTTCCTAATTATTGTTCTAATTTCCTCTTCCTTGGTGATAGATTCACCCTTTTCATTTTTGATACTGCTAATTTGATTTCTTTCTTTCTTTTTTTTTAATTAAATTAACCAAAAGTTTATCCACTATCATATTGCCTCCTAGACCCATAATGGTATGATCTATAAAATCTTATAATGGTATTTTTCTAATTAGCAATTTGGAGACGACTGATTCACTTGTTCCACCTTTCCATTTTCCCTTCTACTATTTCTCTTGCATTTATATACAAAATCCATTTCAGCCAATATATGCAAGATTTTCCTGTTTTTAAGGGACCAAGCATCCTTACAGAATATAACATTTAAACAAAGCATATTAAAGTTTAAAAAAAACATAAAATCATAGAATCTAGGAGTAGGAAAGGGATCTCAGAGGAGACCTATTCTACCCTGTTCTTAACCAAAAAAAACCTTTCTACAAGTTGACTAACAATAGTTAATTAACTATGCATTAATTGTTATCTATAAAATGTCATTCCTAGGAAAGTGGCAGTTGACTCTGGAATTTCTACAGATAAACTGATGGCTCATTTGTGATATGGCCTACACACAAATTATTGATGCTTTCTACTAATCTTTACTTTGTGAACAAACAAGATCTCTGTTTACTCAAATCCATCAGTGAATGGAAAGAGAATTTTTAGTTAATTAACTGACTGATTTAACAAAGTGTATTTAGCACCTGTCTTCAATTAGGTATACCAAAACTAAAACTAAACAACAACAAAAAAAGAAACCATAAACTCCACATTAGTAAACTATCCATCACCACTGCCAATTAATTCTAATGTAATTCAGCATGGGGGTTATATGATAAAATAACTCAAATATTTGAAAATACCAGATCAATATACAGTATTTAACAAATTCTTCTTGGAAAGTTACTTCTGTCATAAAATACCAGTCAAGCCTGGCAAACCGGAAACTTATACATCAATATTTCAAAAACTCATGATTTTATCAGGATGTAGAATCCCTCCACCAAAACCTATTCTAACATTTTTCAAGGTTTGGTACATGTTCTGCAAGAATTATTTTGACCAAAAAATCTATCACCATACAACCTACCCACAGATGAGTCTTTTTTAAGCTTAGCTAGTCTGGTGCTTCAGTGACACAGTCCAGTACTGGCCTGTACACAAAGCTTTTCTAGAATGGTAAAAGAGGCAAAGCCTTGAAAGACCCAAGGTATATTCACTTTACAATGAAGAATCTGAAGAATCAGAACATTATGTATAAGTAAGTGTGTCAACCCTGAGGATAAAAGCAAAAGTGCCTGTATTTTAGGAGGTTACAATCTAATAGAGACATAAGATGTATAAATGGATATATACAATATAAATTAGAATATAAGTATATAAGCTAAAACATTACCTACCTGCCTGAGAGAAGAGGTAAATTAGCAAGGTTCTCCTAGTATATAAAATGGTAGGGGCAGCTAGGTCACACAGTGCATAGGGTCCCAGGCCTGGAGTCAGGAAGACTCTTCTTCCCGAGTTCAAAAATGACCTCACACACTTACTAACTGTGTGACCCTGGGCAAGTCACTTAACCCTGTCAGTGTCAGTTTCCTGTTCTGTAAAATGAGCTAGAGGAGGACATGGCAAACCACTCCAGTATTTTTGCCAAGAAAACCCCAAACAAGGACAAGAAAAGTCAGACATCACTGAAAACTAATGAACAAAATAATATAGTACAGACAGACTACTTCTGTTTTAGGTAGATGCTCCTATCAGAACAAATGATGATAATCTATTTATAGAATTTGGGCAGAGGGGAAAGGAGAAGGGAAAAGCTGAAAAATGACAGGAAAACTATACAAACTTTCCAGGGTTTCCTTTACAATGTAGTTTTATTATACCGTTTAAAGTTAATAGAGGGAATCTATAATAAAAAGACCAATTCAAAACAAAAATGAATTATTTTTAATCAGATTGCCCCAGCTCCTTTACATTAGCACAAATACTAATAAAATAAAATTATAGATTTGTGATAAATCATCATCCTATCATGACATAAAAAAAATCCAAAATGATATGAATGGATAGCACTTACATTCATTGTAATTGATAACGAATCTTAATTTTCCAGTTGCTTTCAAAGAAATTTATTTGTAGAAAGATAGATATTCCCATTAAATCATGAATCCTATTATGCCTTATTACTTATTACTTATTAGATATCATGAATTTGAAAGATATTTGTAATTTACTTACATATTATGTGCCTCTTTTGAACTATCATCTTCACTTACGGTTTGTGTTTCTTCTTCCTTTGAAAAGAAAAATATTAAAACTAGGGTCTAATGTATAGGTACATTATAGTTTTATTTTAAGGGCTGCATGGTCTTTTTCTTCAAATATTATCCCCATTCTACATGACTTCTGGCCAATTAAAGATTCCTTAAGGTTAAGGAACTTCCTCTTTTAAAATGCAAATAATTCTGGAATGGTTAGAGGGCTTTCAGTTATTCATACTGAAGAGATAGGACAAGAGAGAAGGGGGAGACTAAGGTAGCAGGAGGCAGGGAAGAACTTTGTAGCACAGAAAGAGAAGACATGAGCAGTATGGTAAGATAGAGGGTTTGGACAGCCAGAGAACAGAATGAGTATACTAGGGGCCTATTTAATAGGGAAACCAAGAAGTGGAAGAGGGATTTAAAAAGAGACAGACATATGACTAAGAAAAACTTCTTTACTTTGGAATTTCGCCCAGGACCAGATCTGTGCAGCACCAAATACAGAATATAAATCCAGTCTTTATAATTACTAAATTTCACTTAGAACATAAAAATTTGAAAGAATATTTTCTCTCTTGAGAATAGCTGATAAGATAAAATTTTAAATTAATGTAAATTCAATGCATCATTTTATCATAAGACACAGGAATTCAAGAACTATTTTGTAAGCACTACGATTTCTTTCAAATCACTACATGGCATGCCTTTGATAATCTGCTGTTACTTGATATGACAGAAAAATATGCTGCTGAATGATCTTATGCATACTGACTTAAAAGTTTTTAAAAATTTTTCATACCTCAAGAATGTCAAATTCTTCCTCCTCCAGTTCTTCCAAACTAACATCATCTTCTAGTTTAAATGGATATAAGAGAACTTATGTACATTGACATTAGACTATATACTAAACAAGGTATTAAATAATAATTTCAGTAGTTGTAATTTATTCAACAAATTAAGAATTACAGAAATCAAGGATCTAGAAGGGACCTTAAGAGATCAACTAGCTCAAATTCCTCATTTTATGGGCAAAGAAACTTACTCAACACTGTATTTTCCACAGCATCCTCTAGTAAAAGACAAGAGTGATAGAACTCTATATAAAGTAAGTAAGGTAAAGTCCCTGCCATGTAAAAGCTTTATAGTCCAACCCAAACAGTACTATGGAGAACCATCAAATGGCACAATTTACACAGAAAACCATACTGACAAATTTTTACATTTAAAATTGAAAGCATTTATGTAACAAGTAAGCAATGGTAAAAGGACAATGAAGGATGTACACTGGAAGTAATGCTCAGGATAAAGTTGCAGGGTAGAATTGCATAACTTTAAACCCATGATTAATTTCAGGTGGCCCAGGACAAGTTTTCACAGATAGGGTCTTTTGGTGCTCCCAGAACCCCTTTCTATTCCCAAAATCACCAAAGGAGTCAACAAATAAATTGTATCTATGTAAAAAGAGCCCTGATTCTAAGGATAAATCCCAACATCTTAAAGTTTTTGAATTAGTATTTCTCTTTCAGACAGTATTCGAAGAGAAGAAGGTGCAGACAAGACAGGTTGCCAAATTCCTTAAAGATGTTACAGTAATAGGAATAAGACAACAGGCTACTGGATGTTAAATCTGATTCCTATGGGAATTAATTTTAAATAAGGAAAGTAAACTCAGAGTAATAAAATAATTTGCCCAAAGTACTACAGGATTTGAACCCAAGGATTATGATGCCAAATTCAGCATCAATCTTCCACTAAACAAAGGTGATGGCTGAACTTAATTCAGCTACCTTCCTTAATTTAAGGAACATAAAGATGTCTCAAAGAGGAGTTGAGGAAGGCCTATATCATAGCCATTAGGGTTAGTTTGTATAAATGCACAGAGGCTGGTGGTGGAAGGTCTAGATTGAGGAATAGCAAGTAGTTCAGTTTGGTTGGAACAAGGAATACTATGAAGCGGATTACGTATCTTAGGGCATCTCCAATTATGGGTCACTAAAAGCTACACCTATATTCAAAGCATGCTTTAAATCTGCTTCTATACACTACAGCTAACAAGCCATCAAATGATGTTTCTTTTTTACTGGATAAATCAGAGATCACATTAAGGCAAAGTAAAGGAATTTAAATTTTTTAAATGAAGTAAATTACAAGGATATACCCATTCCCTCCCCGGACCTGTCCAGTACACCAGGACTTACTTTATCACACAATTTTCTGGTAGAGGGAGCACAGGTAAATCAAACCACTAACCCTACTGAGGCAGTCTAGCAGGAACCATTCTACATCCACTAAAATGACAACTGTTGTTTCCTCTCAAAGCTGTTAATATCATTTGCTAGTCTCCTTTCTTCAGTATGCTGTCATCTGCTGATTCTTCAGTGAACTACTTATTGCCATCCACTACTTTACTGAACAGAAACTACTATAAAGCCTCTTCTTAGAGAAGTAAAAACAGTTCCTTTGGGAGAATACCCACAGTCTTAGGTCTATTTTAGCTCTTATGTGAAACAGAACCAGGCTTGCATCTAGGCAACCCAGAAAGTCTCTTAGGTCAAATTTATCTTTTTTAATTCATTTTGCTACCTACTCATCCCAAACAGAAATTCCCTTAAACCAATGAGGGGAAAAAATAGAAGCCACAAACACTTTGCAGTATTTTGATGAACTAATAATATAGGGATCCCCTACCCACATCATTTGATGGTCTAATAATTGAAAGTCTCCAACCACTACTCCAGAAAAAACACAATATAAATCATATAAAGACATAGTAAAAAGATCTGATTCACCTACACTCTGGATTTAACACTTACTTCAACCTTGAAGTTTTATCTAAAGTGACATTTTTCACAAATGTAAAAGTATTGGTCACCCCCTCCCTTGTCTCCTGCCCTTGAATAGGAACACTTTCTCATTGAGATGACAAACCCTGCCAGCTATTTAGCAAATATCCCCCTCAAACCATGCCCTTTCCTGCCTATACCCTTGCCTCTTTCACCCTTTTAAGATTTTCCCTTTCTGTGTGAAAAGTGTTACTTATCTACACTAAGTTGCCACAAAATGCTGCTAATTGGCTGTGTACTCTATGAAAGCCTAAAAAGTTATAAAAACTAAACCAGCACCCTAGAAGGTTGAAGTTGCTCTCTGCAGTTTCCCTCGTATGCCAACATATCTATTTCTTTTTAGTTTGGCCTCCAACTTTGATCCATAGTCATCAGACCCCCTATGACACATGTGCCTCTCTCAAGAGGATCCACTTCTCTTAGTAGAGAAAATTCCCACATACCAGCTTCATATTTGAGTTGGAGTAAGCAAATTCCTTTCAATTCCCATTATACCCCAGCTAGCCTAGATCAATTGCCCAGGAGTTTCATTTTTGCAAGACAAGTAAGGGGAGGCTAGATAAAAAGACATCAGATTTACCAGTTAATAGATCACACACAGCCTTTAAGAGAGTAGCTCCAACAAAGAGGTGGGGTCAGAAACCAGATGTGAGTAGGTGGTGAGCAAACAGACCAAAAGAGTTTAGGTATTCTAGCAGTTTGGCAAGCCCTTATCACCTCATGCCTGGACTATTTCAATTGTCTTCTGGTAGGTCTCCCTGTCTCAAATCTCTCCCCATTTTAGTACATCCTTCAGTCAGCTGTCAAAGTCATCTTCCTAAAGTGCAGGTCTGACCAAGCCGCCCCCATGCTTGATCAACTCCAGTGGCTCTACAACAAATTTATAATACAAATCATTTTAGACAGAAAACTGGGCATGGGGGAGCACTGCAAAAGGCAAACTGCTAGTTTCACCTTTGATACAAATTTTCAATGAAGTAGACAGAATCTAAGAGTTGGAAAAAACCTAAGATCTAGTTCAACCAATATCTCCAGAATCAAATGTAAAAACCTGTTTTTGGCATTCAAAGTCTCTCATATTTGGCACCTTTCTCTCACACACACCTTTCCAATCTTCTTTCTTACACCTTACACCCCACCACCATCTTCCCCAAGGTACAAGAATCTTTGTTCCAGTGATACTGGACTCCTTGCTATTCCTCAAACTCTCCACTCTAGGCATTTTCACCGGCAGTCAATCTCCTATGCCTGGAATTCTCTCCTTCTTCTTTTCTATCTCTTGGCTTCCTTCAAGTCCCAGCCAAAATCTCACCTTCTAGAAGAAGACTTTGTCTCCTCCCCCCTTTAATTCTTATGCCTTCCCTCTGCTGATTATCCCCAATTTATCCTGTGTATAGTTTGTGCATAGTTGTTTGCATATCGTCTCCCCATTACACTATGAACTCCTCAAGAGCAGGGCCTATCTTTTGTCTTTCTTATATCCTCAGTGCTTAGCACAGCACCTGCTACATAGTAGGCGCTTAATAAATGTTTACTGATTGGCTGTAAAAGAGAAGAAAGATAAAGGAAGGTAGGTAGCTAAAAGAAGTATCAAACTTAAGTTTTTTAAGATATGGGTGGATCTGCACCTCTTTATAGGCAGTGGGGAAGGAAGCAGCAGATAGGGACAGATAAAACCAGTGATCCATTACATTAAATTTCAGACTACTTTTAAAGTTTAACCAATATTTTTTTTGGCATGTGGATCACTGACCCTCAACAGAAAAAAAGTTCTCAATAATTAGAAAAGGTTTATGGAAGATGTAGACTTTGAGAAGCTATTTAAAATATGAAATGGAATGAATCTAGCAACACTGAAGACAACTGAAGGCAAAAGAGGCAACCTTAAAAAAAAAAAAAAGGACTAGAGTAAGGTCTATCAGGGAATAGAATATGCATGTCTAATTATCCTTGCACCTCACCAGAGACTTTGCTTAGTACTCTGCATATATTACAGGCTTAATAAAAACATAATTTAATTAAATTGAAACAAAATAGGTATAAATTAGTATATATTTCAGAGCTGTTTAAAGAAAAGCAGAATGTAAAAGTCTTGTTCCCAGGTTAATAGGATAGTGAGTATTCACTGGAGAGTGGTTATGAAGGAGATTGGTACTTCATACTGTTCTAGAGTATTTTGTTTCTAGAAATAAGGAGATTGTCACTGGGCAGCTAAGAAGAATGAAACAGGCTTTTGGTAAGGCTTCATAATATTTTGTAGGGACATAATATGTTCACAATATTTTATAATTTCAAGATATACACAAAGCTAAGTTTTTAACATAAGATGTGGGAAATATCTACAACAGTTATTTTGGACAGAAAATTAGACATGGGGGAGTACGGCAGAGGGGAAGCAGGTAGTTTCATCTTTGACACAAATTTTCAATGAAGTACCCATATAACAGAATCTCGAAAAGACCTAAGATAGAGTTCAACCAATACATGGAAAAACTCATCTCTACATTCTTAACAAGTGGTCATATCACCTCTACTTGAAGACCAACAATACTGGAGAAACCATTACTATGAAATAGAGGAAGAGGACATTCCCTTTAAGCAGCTCGAATTATCTGTACATTTTTCACATTAAGCCTAAATCTACCAATGGTATTTTATTTGATCATTGTACATAGGCAATTTTCTCCCCTTCCTTTTTCAATTCAAAATCCTCTTCATTAGATTTGCAATTTTTTAAAACTAGTTCTTGTTATATCCATGTTATCTCTAGTTTATCACTCCTATATTTGAAACTATGGTTCAGAAATCTAAGTCATTCTCAGACGCTATCATCTTAATTAGCTGTTCACTTTCCAAATCTCTGAAGACTCTGCCTTCAATCAACAGTGATGAAGAAAAATTTTGCCCCTAAAGTCTTTGTTTTCTTGCCCACAACTTTAGAATCCTTTAGTCTGACAACTGAGGTTAGAATGACTCCCATCAGAAATGGAATAGGAGTTTAATGATAAATTGGTAAAGATCATAACAAAGGAGACACTGCAGGAATGTTTAAGGAAAGAGGTAAATTATACAAGGATCTTAAATGTAAGTTAAATTATTTCACCCTCCTTAATATTTCCCTGGAGTACTGTGCTTGGAGCTCTTCTTTACTTCTATCACATTCCACTTTGTATCACATTTATATTGGTAAATATCATAACCTCCCAGAAGACTGCAACTCCCTAACGAAAGGTCCTCTTTTAGTTTTTTTGAAGCTCAAAGCCTAGCACAACCCTCTGCACAAAGTAGGCAGAGAATAAACATTTGCTGAAGTGAATTGGAAAGAAGGAGTCAAGGTCATGATCTTCAAGTATTTGAATAGCTGTCACATGGAAGAATGATTAACCTTATTTTGTTTGGCCCCAGAATAACTTGGAACATTGAGTGGAAGTTACAGAAAGGTCTAATTTTGGCATTATATTAGGAAGTTTTCCCCTTATAAATTAGTACTCTTCCAAAAAGGAATAAATTGCCTCAAAAAGTAATGAGTTCCCCACCACTGAAGATCTTCAAATAGAAGCTGGATGACAAATCAAGCAAATTTCAGACCAGGAGACCTCAAAGGTCCATTTCAACTCAAATTCAATGACAGAGAGTGCTAAACAATGTTGCCTTTAATGTTTTAAAAGCACGAAGAGATCATGCTACATGAGAATATTGCTATGTACACTTAAGTATTAGTGTATACATGTTTTAAGTTTGGTATAATCAGATAAAACTTGCAATAAAGTTAATCTGACACATTTAATTATTGAATAATTGTTATTGTGTTGTGAATGATACTGATAAAATCCAGTGCTCTTTCTACTTTATCATTTCTGTCTCACATATATAAACTACATAGAGAGCCCCGAAATCATATCAATTATATTCTAACAGCTAAATTTGTTTTCTGGAACTCTAAACATATTTTCCCACAGAAACAATACAATATTGACTACAACTAACACTTTTTAAAAAAGCAAAAGGAAAAAAAGCAAGCATAAATGGATAACGAGCATATATGGTCTGATCTCACAAGAGGACAGTGTCATCTGAACAAGAATTCTGTCCCCCTTACAAAATACCCAGTTGGGGTACGAAATGGTCATCAAACCTTTGCTTGACCACCTTCAGCAAGGAAAAGACTACTACTTCTCTATACAGCCCATTTTATGTTGGCACAGCATTATTAGGAAATATTTACTTAAACCAAAATTTGCCTGCCTGAAACTTCCACCTACTGTTTCTAGTTCTGACATTGTCACAGAAGAAGTGCAAGGAGGCCCATAAAGCCCTAAAGACCATTTCATATTTTTTCTTTGCTCCCTAGGTTGCCAAAGCCATAGAGGAAGGAGGAAATAAGATTTTGGAGAGCTGCAAATAGGGTGGTAGTACAGTATGGTAGAAAGAGCATTTGGAGTTAGAACCCTTAAGTTTAAGCTCAAGTTATGTCACTTACTTGCAAGTGACCCTGATACAGTCACCTAAACCCATGAGCCTCAGCTTCCATATCTTATAAAGTGAATAACAATATTTTCACTACTTATATCAGAAGGTGTTTGTGAAGATCATTAGGATAATTATGGATTTTGAAGTTTACAAGGGAATTATACACACACACACACACACACACACAGACACACACACACACCAAACAACAAGTATTTATTTAGTGTCTAATGTGTGCCAGACACTGTGTCAGTCCCTGTGGATAAAAGGACAAAATTGAAAACAGTCTCTGCCCTCAAGAAGCTTACAATCTAGCCAAGACAAACAAGATATACATACACAGATATATACAAAATGGATACAAGGTGATTGTTAGAGGGAGTGATGGGGAGCACAGATAGGCATTAGCATTGGGCATGACACTGATGAAGAACCAGCAAAGGAGATTAAGAAAGAGCAGATGGACAAAGAGAAGACCCAGCAAAGAGCAGTGTCACAAAAACCTAAAGAAGAGAAAGTGAGCAACAGCTGATGATGTAAAATATATATACATGCATATAAATCCTAGTTGTTGTGATGATGGAAAAGAAATTACATAGATGAGAAATACCTAGTCAGTGATATCTATAAAAGTTACAATTTATAATAAATAAAAAGTATAATTTATGTTAATAGTCAGAGGAAGGCAGATGCACATTGGAAGCTTATATCAATAACTTTTTTTTTTTCCTTTAAGAGTACTCTCACATCTTTTATAATGATTTCAACACTTGGCTCTCAATAGTCTTCTCCTTCCCACCCTGCTTCCAATATTTTTGGCAACTTCAATACTGCTAATTAACTAATACGTTGAGCTCCTATTTCTATGATTTAATAAGCACCAATGACCTTTCATCTCCACTCCACTTCAGGTGCCCACTGAAACAGCCAAATCCTGTAATAATTACCAAACCTTCCAAGACCTCAAGTTTCAAAATTCCCTAACTAACCTTTTTATCTTCCCATTTCCTCAGTCCTATTAAATCTCCTCATCATCCTCATTGTGACTTCCCAGTCCCTTAGTCATTCTTTATTCTTCTAGTCATAGAAGACTCATGTCTCCTACTAAGCCTGGGACTTCATGGTCTACCATTTTAATGATACTTTCACTAGCATCTGAGAATCTTTCATTTAACCTTTGGCTATTCCTGATTTGCCAATACACACCCCTTAATAATTTTTAATGTCTACATGGTCCATGTCTAATCCTGAACTGTCAAGAATTTCTGGGGAAAACCAAACTATACTCACTGAATACAGTTTGGCCATCATTGCAGCTGAACAATCCTTCTTGTCCTGACTCCCCATCACATTTCAAATAGCAGTGGTGCCAACCAATTTCCACTTTGTTTAGGCTTCCAACCTTCCCGCAAATTCCCTTACTCTCAACAAGTAACCTTGGTTTCCCTCTTTTCTGAGAAAATTGTGGTTAATATTGCCCTCAAAATTCTTATTTTCCACCTCAAAGGTTATCTGTATTTTCACTCAATCTTTCTTTTATCCTATTTCTAAGGAAGTGTGTTTAAAGATTAATCATTCCACCTAGTTCTTGATCTTAATCCCTTCCCACCTACCCCTAAGACCTTGTTCCATCCATTTATTTAGTTATAATGAAAGCTACTTTAAAAACAAATTCCATCCTTCTTAAATACTAATAACAAATGAACTTGAGAAAACATACCATTTTCTTCCAAGAACATGTTCAATCTAGTCACAATTTCTTGTCTGTTTCTTCTCAACTCTTCATTCACTTCTATCATCTAAATTTAAAACAGAATCACAGAATCTTTCAGGATTATTTTGTCTAACTCAACCTTTATTTTACAGATGAATAAATAGGCCTATCCAGATGGTACCCTGACTCTTGATCCAGTGTTCTGTCCAGAATAACACAAATACTTACACAAAAAAATTTCATATCAACCTCAGAAAAGTTGAGACTAAACAGTTGTAATTTTTAGCTACTGCTTAATAAAACATTCAGAACTGGCATCTCTCCTAAAATGATTATAATTTTTAAATGTATTAATTCTTTCTTAAATAAAATACTTATACATATAAACCCCAAATTGGTTCATGAAGGATCTCATTATTCTTTGAGCTACAGTTAAATCATGTTTGAAACTTTGGGGTCACTACAAAATGAAGTTGATAAGACTTCTGCCCAGTATGCCTGCCTGGATGGAGTCTGGAGGCCTACCTCATCCACACCTGAACCAGAAAAAAACTCAAAATCACACCAGACTAAAATAATGATCATGAAATCTGATAAAAAGGGTTTGAAAAACTGCAAATAACAAGAGATTTTTTCACTGTTAATCATTTTTGCTGAATTTTTATCTCTTTGTCTCTTTTTTAAATACGTTATTATAAAGGAAGGCTCTCTGGCAGCAAACAAGGGGAAGAACACTGGGAAAATTTAAGCACTATAAAAACAAAATTATTAATAAAATGTATTTTTTCAAAGAAATCCAACAACAAACGACAGCAAGTTAATTTCTTCCACCCCAAAATGGCACAAAAATAGCCAGAATACCACAGGCAATAGAAAGGGGGCTGTTGGCAAAGTTGGCATCAGCTCAGACAGACAAGAAGGCAGTCTACCAGGTCAACCAGATTCAAGCCAGAGACACTTACAGCCTAGCATACAATGCTAATCAGAGACAATGAGAACAAAAGGCCTTTAAAAAGCACCAATGGTCAGAAACCCACAGCATGGGCCTTCTAAGTGATTAGGATTTGTAGAAACTAATTTGGGCAGCAGCCCTCACACCAGGACAAGCCAGGCCCAGGGACTCTGAGGTCTCCAGCACTCAGCCCTGAGAAATCATAGAGGTTCCTGATGATCCATGTTCTGAACTTCAAATTCTGAATCTCAAAAACCTAAGAAGGGCCTAATTGCAACAGAGGTCAGTCAGGAACCAAGATGAACCAAAGCAAAAACAAACAGAGACCACCTCAACTAAAAGCACCTAGAAGGTAGAGCTTTGCCCTAGCATAAAGCCACATTGAGGCTAAAGAGATGAGTAAATACAAAATATACAAAGCACTATAAAGAATTATAATAGATCAAGAAATGCCCCAAAATTGAAACCAGAAGAAAAGAGTGACTCTATACTAAATGTAAACAGAGGCTTAAAGGAAAAACAGGATTTTCCACAAGGACTAGATAAGTTGAAGAAATGAATCGAGGTAAAAAATTAAATAAAGGCTTTAGAGGAGAACATATAGCTTAGAATGTAATGTAAAAAACCTTTCTCAAGTAACAGACACCCTGAAAATTGAAACAGACCAAACAAATCAATGACTCCCCAAGATAACAAGAAAGATTAGAACAAAAACCAAAGGACTGAAAAAATAAAAGAAAGTATAAAGTATTTGCTATCCAAAACAACTGACGTGGGAAACGTGCCAAGGAAAGATATTTTAAGAATCACTGGACTCCTTAAAAAACATGATTCAAAAATAAAAAAGACTAAAAACTCCATTTCAAGAAATCATAAATGAAAAGCACTCATATATTAGATGCAGAAGGCAAAGTGAAAATAGGAAGAATCCACAGATTACAACCTGAAAGGAAGAAAAAAAATGAACCTTTAATGTAATGAGAACTTTTCAAACATTTCTGATGAAAAGAATAGAGATAAGTATGAATTCTGAAATACAAACAAAAGTTATGAAACCTAGAAAAGTAAATTGACTTGAGTAACTGAAAAGAACTATATGATGATAAAGTCCTAACATTCTAAAAGGAGGAACAGAAACAAGTGTCTCTTTAGAACCAAAATATCTTCAAAAGGTATTGAGGGAGGTAGAAGACAAAGAGAGGACCTGGGATGCGCTGGTTCTATTTTGAGAGTTCTAAGAGGTGAGTGAGAAGAGAAGATAAAACAAATATACTAGTACAGAAAAGAGGAAAAGGGAGATAGAATTTACATTTCTCATAATTGGGGTAAGAAGAAGAGTAAATAAATATGGAGGAAGAAGTGCGAGAATAAACATCAGATGAATCACACTATCTGAACCAAGCAGGGTTGCACACAGAGTTCAGTACAGAGATACATCAAATTCAAGAGAGAAACAGAGAGAATAAGAAGACAGATAAAGACGGAAAATAATGCGGCAGCTAGGTGGCGCAGTGGATAGAGCACCAGCCCTGAAGTCAAGAGGACTTGAGTTCAAATCCGACCTCAGACCAAACACTTGACACTTACTAGCTGTGTGACCTTGGGCAAGTCACTTAACCCCAACCGCCTAAGCCACAACAACAACAAAAAAAAAAAAGAGGGAGAATAATGTCAGGAAGGCTTAGTCATAAGCCAAACAACTTACTGCTTCTGTCAGAGAAGAAGGAAAGAAAGGATAAAGGAAAGGACATGCCTATAAAATGAGGAATAACTGAACAAATTAAGATATGAGTGTAATATTATTTCATATAAGAAATTGTGAAAAATTATTTCAGAGATTCCTGAAAAATAAGAACTAAGGAAGAGTGAATTGGTCAGAACCATAAAAATTTATATAGCAACACTTTAAGGAAAAACAACTTTCGAAGATCTCTCTGATCAATGATCAATCACATTTCCAGATTCTCCACCTCCTGATGGAGATGTGACAGACTCATGGTGCAGAAGGAGCCATAGATATTCTTGAATGTGACCATTATGTGCATTTATTTTGCATGTCTATGCTTGTTACAAGGGTTCTTTTTTTCTGTTTTTATTTGGAGGGACATGGGGGAAGAGAGTAGTATCAATGGTGATGCCAAAAAAAAAAAGTGGAAGAAAAAAGAGGAAGACTATTGAAACATTTTAAAAACTACAAAAGGAGATATAGTAGTGAGCACAAACCAGCAGGACAACCTTGAAAAGAATAAGTTAAATTTATTATTATTGTTTTTAAAAGCAAGCAGTATGCAATAGATTCACTATTTCCTATACAATCCTCTTTTTGTGTTCTATTTTATATGTAGAAATGCTCATTTTTTTGGTATTTATTAAGTTCAGAATAATTTTTTAATGAAACAGAAACACTGGGCTTATCTTAGCCTGGACCCCAAATGGTTTAACTGAAACTGGACTCATTTATAGGCATAGCTTCCCCATATCCAATCAGTTGCCAAATCTCATCAATACCAGAATATTTCTCACATCTGCCCCTTATCTCCATGCACATAGTTTCTACGCTAGTTCAGGCTCTCATCATCTTTTCTCTGGACCACTGCACTAGCCTCCTAATTGTTTGTTTTTTCTGTTTCCTCTCTCCAATCTATCCTCCAAACAGCTGCCAAGATGAGATTCCTGAAGCACACAGATCTAATCACATCATCCCCTACTCAACTCCAGTGGCTTCCTATTACCTCTACTATCAATCATGAACTATGTTTAGCAGTTAAAATCCCTAGCCCCAATCTATCCTTCCAGCCTTTTCATAACTCTACAATCCAGCCAAATTTGCCTTCTCTCTCTTCCTCACAAAGGACAGACATTTCATCTTCAGGCCTTTGCACTGGGCATTCATCGTATGTGAAATGCATTCCCTCTTCATTTCTACCTCTTAGATTCCCTAGTTTCCTTTAAGACTCAAGAACAACATTCTACAATGTCTTGCTTGATCTCTCCTGTTGCTAGTGCCTTCTGTCCCACTCCCAAATACTTTGCATTACTGTTATGTCTTTTTATATACCTATAGATATACATGAAATCGCCTCTAACGTAAGCTGCTTTGAGAACCGGGGCTTCTAATTTTTTTGTCTTTGCACTCCTATGCCTAACAAAATACTTCTCCCAGAGTAGGTATTTAATAAATGCTTGCTGTTGTGTATGTTTTTAATTACTCTAATCCGGGTAGATTTTTTTTTTTAGCCATTTTTTCCCCTAAAATGCCGTGGGAAGTGATGGCAACACGATGAAACTCAATTCACACATTGTGGAAGAACTGTGGCACGAGAAACGCAAATTATGTTCAGCTTCCTGTCCCCAAACCACCTTTCACTGGATCTTCCCAAATAAGCTGGGGGGGGGGGGTGGAACAAAAGGGCCCCAGTCAGGGCTGCGTGGTGCCCCCAGCCCCCTGCCCCGCCTTCAGCAGCATCTTCGGAGCAGCCACGCGAATGCGCAGCTTGGCCTGGAGCTGAAGAACACGAGCCAGGCTTGTGCCCAGGCCTCTCGCCCAAGTGTCTGCTCGGCCATTTGGGGCTAATTACTGTTCTAGGACTCCAGGGCTGGAGCGACTGTCATAAGGCTTCCACGGCGCTGAGAGGGAGCCCCTGGACGCCATTCTTCACACCCCCACCCCCATCTTCCCTCCACCAACAACAGAAATCCAAGGGTCCCGGCGGGGGGCTCGGGGGCCGGCCTCGCTTCCTCGGGCGGTTACCTCCAGCCTCAGGGCCGGAGCTTCGCCGTCGCTGCCTCCCACTCCCGCCATGTCTCCGCAAGGACAGATCCCGGTGGTTGGTTCTGGGGTGAGCCGGCCTGTCGCCTGCCAGGCTGGAAGCTGAGGCTCAGAACCTGTGGAGCAGCGGTGGGGTGGGCCTCGCTCGGACGTCCAGTAGGTCTGCCTTCAGCCCAGGCCTGAGGGCAGCTCAGCGGCGGTAACTAAGGGCGGCGCGTGACGCTGCGCTCCTGCGCCTGCGCGAGGCGGGGTCTCTGCAGCCCGCGCCAGGGGCTCCAAGGCACGTGCCCAAGAGGCGGGACCCCTGAGGGAGGCAGGGCCTGGGAGCCTAGCTGTGCAGAGGCCTGGGACCTTGTGCAGGGGTAGGTGCATTAGAACTTTGACCAGCGACAGGCCACCCTGGCCACTGACAGAGGAGGTAGGCCTAGCACCAGGTTTCAGCATCCCATTTTTTTTTAACCCCTGGTAAAAAATAGTCAGCAAGCAATTATAAAGTAGGTACTAAGCTAATTAAGCAGTTATGAAACCATTACTATTGAATTATGGAGAAAGCAGGGGAGTTACAGAAAAACATCTACTTCTGCTTTATTGACTACACTAAAACTTTTGACTATGTGGCTTGTAAAAAAGAAAATGTGGCAAGTGCTCAAAGAGCTGGGCATACTGGATCATCTTATTTGTCTCCTGAGGACCAAGAAGCAACAGTTAAAATCGAACATAGAACAACTGATTGGTTTAAGATTCGGAAAGGAATATAACAAAGTTATATATTGTCACTTTGTATATCATACAAAGTGCCACACTGGATCGCTCAAAGGCTGGACTTAAGGTTGCCAGGAGAAATATTAACAATCTGAGATATGCAGATGATACTACTCTGATAGCAGAAAGCAAAGGGGAATTAAGAAGCCTCTTAATGAGGGTAAAAGAGAAGAGTATAAAAGCTGACTTAAAGCTTAACATTAAAAAAAAACCAAACAACTAAGATCTTGGCATCTAGTCCTATCACTTCCTGGCAAATAGAGGGAGAAGAAGTGGAAGCAGTATCAGATTTTATATTTTTGGATTCAGAGCTCACTGCAGATGGCAACTGCAGCAATGAAATTAAAAGATGCTTGCTCCTTGAAAGGAAAGCTGTGGCAAATCTGGACAGCATACTAAAAGGCAGAAACATCACCTTGCTGGCAAAGGTCCATATGGTCAAAGGTATAGTTTTTCCAGTAGCAAGGTTTGGCTGTGAGAGCTGGACTATAAGGAAAGCTGAGTGCTGCAGAATCAACACTTTCGAATTGTGGTGCTGGAAAAGACTTTTGGAAATCCCTTGGACAGCAGGGAGATCAAATCAGTTAATACTTAAAGAAATTAATTCAGGCTGTTCACTGGAAGGTCAAATATGGAAGCTGAACCTTAAATACTTTAGTCACATAATGAGAAGATCAGATTCATTGGAAAAGACTTTGATGTTAGAAAAGATTGAAGGCAAAAGGAAAAGGAGACAGCAGAGGATGAGGTGGATAGATAATCTCATGGAAACAATGAACATGAACTTGGACAGACTTTGAAAGATAGTGGAGGATAGAAGGACCTGTTGTGCTATGATCTATGAGGTCATGAAGTGTCCAACATGATTAAACAACCGAACAACTATTGGCCAACATTTTACAAATGTTAGATCTTATTTGATCTAAGCATCTGAGCTGAGTCTTAAAGGAAAGCAGGGATTCTAAGAGGTGGAGGTGAGGAGGGAAAGAATATTCCAGGATACTATTGTACTATAAGAAATGATGAACAGGCAGACTTCAGAAAAACCTGGAAAGTCTTGTATTATCTGATACTGAGTGAAGTGAGCATAACCAAAAGGTTGCACACAGTAACAGCCACGTTGTTTGATGACTAATATTGATAGACTTAGCCTTTCTCAGCAATGCAAAGATCTAAGTCATGTCCAAAGGCCTCATGATAGAAAATGCTATCCATATCCAAAGAAAGAACTATGGAGTTTGAATGCAGATTGAAGCATACTATTTGTTCTTTTTTTCTTCTGTTGTGTTTTGTTTCCTCTTTCTGGTGGTTCTTCCTATTGGTTCTAATTCTTACTTACAACATCACTAATGTGAAAATATGTTTAACAGGAATGTGTTTGCATAGCCTGTATCAGATTGCACTCCATCTTGGGAAGGGAGGTGGGGAGAAAGGGGGAGAAAAATTTAAAACTCAAAAGCTTATGGATGTGATTGTTGATAAATCAAAATAAATTAATAAAAAAAAGAATATCCTAGGCATGGGGGACAGTCAGTTCAAAGGCATAGAGATAGCATGTCATGTGGGATGAACAGCAAGATAGAAATGATGAGATTGGCAACTGATTGCATATGTGAGTTGAGTGGTAAGTGGATAATCCATGATGGCACCAAAGTTATGAACCCAGTAGATAGAAAGATGGTGGTGCCCATGACAGTAATAAGGAAGTTCAGAAGAGGGGTATGGCAAGTTTTAGGGAAAATAGATTCAATTTAAGGGGTAAATACCCACAAGTAGTTTAAAAAAAAACTGCAGAAAATCTCAACTATGAAGAATAAGGAAGATTTTGCAGTGTGTTTCATCAAGTTGTGTTGTTTGCTTTTCTGCCACAGCCAAGTGCCTGTTGCCTAATTTCCCTTTTGGAAGAGAAGGTGAAGGGCCATAAAGAAGTGTATCTCTTCATATTCCAAGTTCTTTAGGAGAATGAAGTGCTCTTAGAGGAAACAGGAGCAAGGTTTCCATGGGGAAAAAGAGATCAGAGGTGGAGGAGAGGAAGACTTGAAGCTTGTCAAGATTTTAAAGAATGGAAACATGTTACACAGGGGAGAAAGTAAGAAAAAGGACAGCTGTGCAATTAGAGATTAAAAACACATTGAGGCTCTTCCTAAAGAAGGGAGAGTTGGAGGCTTATGACAATCCAATTGCCACTTGCAAGAAAGTGCCATGCCACCATCATCAGTAAGTATGCTGCCACCATCACCAGTAAGTATGCTGCCATCATCATCAGTAAGTATGCTCCCACCATAATGAACCTTGATGAAATAAAAGAAATATGTTATGAAGACATGGAGATCTTCTTCATCAGTGTACTGAAACAAGATAAGCTTATATTTCTGGGTGATTTTAATGCAAGAATAGGCACAGACTACCAGACATGTCAGGGAGTCCTTGGCAGGAATAGAATCAGAAAAAGCTGCAGTACCTGTCTCATACTATGAAGACATGTGCATCTCATGACCTTATCACCAACACTTGTTTTCCATTTACCTAAATTCAGTAAAACTTCATGGACACACCCTCCCAGCAAACATTGGCATTTAATAGACTCTGTCATTGTAAGGAAAAGAGACAGGATATGAGAGTGATGAAGGTGATGTGTGATACAGAGTATTGAACTGATTATAGACTTATCCTGTCCAAACTAAATATTTACATTCAACAAAAGCAATAACCCCAAGACA
Organism: Vombatus ursinus; assembly: GCF_900497805.2. NCBI lineage: Eukaryota > Metazoa > Chordata > Mammalia > Diprotodontia > Vombatidae > Vombatus > Vombatus ursinus. The sequence continues at coordinate 22,805,201 of NW_020954557.1, forward strand.
AGACTATCAGAAAACATAATGTCAACAGATTAGAGTTCTTCTCCTAGCAGGAACAGTTCATTGCTAAGGTGGAGAGAAAACTGAGCCAAGACATGGTTGGCAGAAAAGAGTGGACAGCTTTCAGAGATTTGGTGTACAGCACTGCATTTACTCGTCTGGGCCAGAACACTTGCAAACATCAAGACTGGTTAGATGAAAATGATGGGGAAATTCAGAAGCTGCTAAATGAAAAATGAGAACTCTACAGGGTTTACCAGCAGGATAGTTCATCTGTTTCTAAGAAGCCATCTCCATCAAAAGTAAAGTGCAAACAAAGCTTAGAGAGATGCAGGATTCTTGGCTCAGTAAGAAGGCAGATGCCATTCAGTTTTATACTAATAGTAACAATCCAAAGGGCTTTTATGAAGCCCTGAAGGCTATTTATGGACCAAAGACCTATGGCGAATCTCAGCCACTCAGTGCTGTTGGAGCCCGGTTGATTAGTGATAAGGACATGATCCTGGAAAGATGGGCTGAACACTTCCATAGCATTCTCAACAGACTGTCATCAATCAATGCTGAAGCCATTGACCCTTTACCTTAAATTGAAGTCAATCCCCCTCTAGCTGAACTGTCATTTGGCTCTTCTCATGTGGCAAAGCACCTGGTGCTGATTCTATTCCAGCTCAGATTTATAAGGTAGTGGTTCTGCTGCTCATACAAAAGGTGGCTGAAAGTTTTCAGTTTATATGGCAAGAGGTTATCCCTCAAAAATTCAAGGATGCCTCTATTGTCCATCTTTATTAAGGGAAAAGAAATAGATTGTCCTGTGACAAAAATGGGATGGGGGCAGGGATGAGGGGGAATCTTCTCTTAGTCATTCCTTAATAGCACTTAACCAGGTACTTCAGCAAAGAAGATATTCAATAAATATTCATTGTATCAAAATATAGCACCTGACATACTTTCCTCTCATTTGTGGGTGCCCCAAAATCTATCTTGACCAAAAGGTACTCTGTAGGTCTACGGCCATTCAAAACCATTACTCAGGAGCACTCTACAATAGGTTCACTTTTACTAGTGAGTCAGAGGACACAGTTAGTAAAAATAATGATATTTAACAAGGTAGCCATCAGAAAAAGTAGCAATAGTGCATATGGATAATGAATGAGGGACACATATGTAGGGAACATGCATGACAATGGCACAAATATGGAGGGGCAACTCATGCCTCAGATGATGTGGTATAGCTATCCTCTAGTTAATATCATCATGTTATTCTTGCTGGGTGCTGCTCTCTGCTCTCTCTGGATCTACTGACCATTAGGCATTAGTCTTGAGTATTTTTCCTTGATGTGGGTAGTATATTTGTCATGAATGTTTTGGAATTGTGATTGATCATTGTGTTGATTCGAATTACTAAGTCTTTCAAAGTTGTCTTTGTAAGATTTTTATTGTATAAATTCTTCTCCTGGTTCTGCTCACTTCACTCTGCATCAATTCTTAAAAGTCTTGCAAAAGAATCCCCCTTTTCGTTGGTAGCACAATAGTATTCCATCACATTCACATATCATAAGTTGCTCAGATACTACCCAATTGATGAGTACCCCACCTCAGTTTCCAATTCTTTGCCATTACAAAAACAACTGCTATAAGTATTTTTTGGACATATGGGTTATTTTCCTCTTTCTTTGGTCTTTTTGGGGATATAGACCTAGTAGAAATAACTCTTGGTATATGTTGGCATAAAAATTCATACATGGATATAAAAAATTCATAGACTCCAACCTTTGATTAGGCTAAAGAGTATGCATAGTTTAACAAATTTGGGGGCATAGTAGCTAGTTGCTTTCCAGAATGGTTGGACCAATTCACAGTTCCACCAGTAGTGTGCATTAATATACCTATTATCCCACAGCTTCTTTAGCATGGCATTTTCCTTTTTGGTCAATTTTGTCAATCTGGTAAGTACAAGTGAAGCAGAACCTAAAAGTTCTTCTAATTTGCATTTCCCTATAATTATTAGTGATTTTGAGCATTTTTTTTTCATATTGCTATTGATAATGTGTGCTTCTTCCTCTGGAAACTGCCCATTCACAACCATTGACCATGTATCAATTGGGGAAGTTTTTATTCTTATGCATTTGAAACAGTTCCCTATACATGTTAAAAATAAGATTTTAACCATAGAAATTTGGTGCAAAGATCACTACCCTCACCACTTATTTTCCTGCTTTTCTAATTTTGGCTGCATTAGGTGTTTGTATAAACACATAAATTTTATATAATCAAAATTGTCTATTTTACTTTGTATTATCTTCTCTATTCTGTTTGCTTGTTAATTCTTCCTCATCCATAGATCTGAATAATTCCTTCCTTGCTCCTCTAATTTATTCAAGATGTTACACTTCATGTCTAAGGCTATCCTGGCATTTACAGTGTGAGATGTTGGTCTATGCCAACTTTCTGCCAGACTGCCCTTCAGTTTTCTCGGCAATTTTTGTCAATAAGTTTGTAATCCAATAGCTGGGATCTTTCTGGGCTTATCAAATTAGGTTACTGTGCTCATTTGCTTCTGCATATCATACAACTCATTAGTTCAGCTGATCATCTTTTCTACTTCTTATCCAGAACCAAATCAGTATTTTTTATTTTAAACAATAGATGTATTCCTAAAAAGTTTATACACACATACATTTTGAATGATCTAGTGGAGTAATAGGAATCCTGTGGCAAATTCTTTTACAAACACTTCCTAGATTCTTTTGTAAAAGTAGATCTTCATGTATTGAAATAGTTGCAATACATACCTGCACAGCGTCATCTGACTTTTCTGATAAGATAACCACATTTGTGTAAAATAGTATAACAGGATGGCTTTTCTAAAGCACGATTCTCTATGTCATGAATTCTCTCAGTACACTTCCCACTCTCCCACTTCATCTATTACTCATTATGCACCTTTCTCCATTTGATCCCAACTTCCTCTCCTCTTGAGCTGATTCTGAAGGTTGTAGTTTGTGAATTTTTTTTTTATGTCCAAGTCAATTTTTGTAAAGGTACTAAAGCTGAGAACTAGATATACTTTTTCTTTCAATTTCCATTTAGTAATCATTAGACTACTATCATAGCTAACTTTTCTAAAAACTATTTAGAGCTTTAACTTCTTTAATATATTTTATTAGATTTTTCTAAATTTGAAAGGCTTATATTAAGGTCCCTTTAAATTATTTTGTTATTTATCTTCCTGTAGTTCAAAGTTTTTAGATGCTATGCCACTTGATGAATGTTTAGTAGCAATATTATTTCATTATACATGGCACCTTTAAGTATATTGTAGTTTCTGTTTATCTATTTTGTCTTTATTTTAACTATTTCCTTGTCTGAGGTCATAATTACTACCCTTGCTTTTCTTGCCTTAATCTAAAGCATTATAGCTTTTACACCAGTCCCTCATCTTAACTTTATAAAGCTTTATGTTTGACATGTTCCTTGTAAACAACACTGTTGTTTTCTTTCTAATCTATTCTGCCATTCTCTGTTTAATGGGTAAGTTCATTTCATTCAATTATGATTTTTTAGGCATGTTATCTCCTCAGATTTCCTCTTAAATATTGTATGATTCTGACTGGGATCTTTGGTTCTTGATTTCTTTCTTTCTGGCTACAAGCAGTACTTTTTTCTTTATTTAACTGGAAAACTGGATTTTGACTGTGACATTTCTGAGTGGTGAGTTCAATTTGGTTTCTTTCAGGAGGAATCTTTTTATTTTCACCTTGCCACAGGTTATTCTGGAATTTTTTCTTTTATGATTTCTTGAAATGTTAAGTAGCCCAGTTCTTTTTTTGTTTGTTTGGTCATGGTTTTCAGGGTATAAGTATAATGATTTCTAAATTCTCTTGTCTGGTTTTCCAGGTCAGTTATTTTTGATGGTACATATGTCTATACTTATAGATGTATAGATCTATATCTACATTTGTCCTAATTTTTCATTTCATGATACTATTCTACTTCTTGTTGCTTTGTTGAACCACTGAGTTATTTGCTTCATTCTGTTACTCTCCAGGATGTCAACTACTTGGAGAAAGTTGTATACTTTTTGCTTCTTTTTTTTTTCCTTTCCAAGTGTTTAATTTCATCTTTCTCTGTTTTGACTCTTCCTTTATTTCTTCCCTCAGCTGCTGGAGTTCTTGTGGCCAATTTATTCTTTTAAGAGGTTCTCCAGTTCATCATTTATGTCCACTGCTTTGGTTCTTGGATTAGGGCTTTGTGCCACAGACAAAAGCTACTTTCTCTCTCTCTCTCACTGCTTGATGTGGGGGTTAAGCTCAGATCTGGTCTCCCATTGTAGTTTTGTCATAGGACGGTGCTGTACATGGGTTAAGTCCTACCTTTACTACAGTCTGAACTTGGAACTGGACCACAAGGCACTGGTATCAAGCCCCACTCTGTAGTCTGTTTCTAAGTCTGACCCAGTTAGCATTGGCTCTAGGACCTGAATTGTGTTGATATTTCCCTTTTTGTAGGGTGGCCACTCACCAGACATCTGCAACTTCAGGTCTACAGAATAACCCACAAGATGGCCTTGGGTTTAGTTTGGTCTCCTAATGTATACTCAGATTTCTCCAACTTGCTTTGGACTTGGCCTTTTTCCCTTGTGCCACTACCTAGCAGGGGGCCTCAACCCCTGAATGGGACCAGGAACAGGACCCTTGCTTCAGGTTCTGTTTCTTTGTATTATCCATGATGGGATAGAAAAGCTCAGTGGTGTTGTCCTTTACTTCTGTTGTTTCATATGAAGCTATTCATCATTGTTAAAAAATATGCCTCTAGGGATAAGGTTAGAGTTTGTAAAAGATGTTTTTGGACCCCCAAAATTAGATTAGATAGGGATTAGAACTATGTCTAGCAGATGCTGATTGATATGGTGTGCAACTGAGCAATGCTTATCTAGTATACTTATAAAAACTTTTTTTTTCAATATGAAGTTTACTGTAACCGTATTTAGTACAAATGATAAATGTCTTAAAAGTTACCCTTGATGTTTGGCATTATACCTTACAGAATAAATTATACAAAAAGATTAAGAAATATTTACTGAATTTGTTGAATGAATGGATAAAAATGAATAAAAGAGTTAATTAAAAAAAAACTCCCACTATACACATTAAGAACCAATCAATCTAGCTGGACTTTTTATACATATGTGTAATTTATTTCAGTTTACAAAATGGTAACTCTTCATTAAAAAATTATTTGTAACACAAGATGATACAAAAATGCTTAAGACATGATTATAAAGTTTTAAAGCAGAAAACATTTTTTAACTGAAGGGAAAAAAGAAACAAAATATTCTGTTTTATTGAATAATTTATAAGCATCATATAGTTTTTGGAAGGTATGTTAAGTGATGAAAAAATGGGCGACCATGAACACATCCCTTAATTTCATTTCCAAGTTGTAGCTTCATCCTATAGATAGTATCTTGTACATCCTCTTTTGATAAATACAAAGGCAGCTGTCGAGAGAGACGCACTGCTTCTCCCTATTGGGAAAAAAGCCACAAGGATATCATTAGTATCTTAAGATACTTATGAGACACATTCATAATTTTGGCAGATTGGTGAAAAAAGTTGGATACATATTAAGTTTTTATCTTTTAATTATATTAACATAGTATTTTAGATAAAAAAGATACTTTCAAAAAATGCTACTTAATATGAGTCTTTTTAGGAAGGAAAACACTATGCAACTGCAAAGTAATATTTTTGTTTCCTTTTCCTACCTACTTTCAGAGCAGGAAATTGGTTTTATCCTAATTTTACAACTCTTAAGATATTTTCCCCCAGCATATTATATAACACAATAAGGCATCAGATTTGCATTTATTAAAAAATATGCATCTGCAAAGAGAGACAAATGATGGGAGTTAGCTAGTACACTTCACCATAATACTACTACCTAGTGAACAGTATTTAGTATAAAACGGACACATCATTTACTGAGTCCCTGCTGAGGGGTATTAGTTACCAAAATTCTCAAAGCATTTTATTATTAGGTGCCTTATCTATAAAACTGTTCCCCATAGGATCCCCTTCAGTTTGGAAATGGTTGAACAAGTGTGGTATATGATTGTGATAGAACACTACTGTGCTATAAGAAATGATGAAAGGAGGGGCGGCTAGGTGGCACAGTAGATAGAGCACCGGCCCTGGAGTCAGAAGGCCCTGAGTTCAACTCTGGTCTCAGAGACATGGTACTAGCTGTGTGACCCTAGGCAAGTCATTTAACCCAGTGTGCCTCAACGAAAAAAGAAAAAAAAGAAAGAAAGAAATAATGAAGGGGATGGTTTCAGAAAAACCCAGGAAGACTTATATGAATTGATACGAAGTGAAGCGATCAGAACCAGGAGAACACTGTACACAGTAACAGCAATATTGTGACGATAATCAACTGTGAAAGACTTAGCCACTCTGATGAGTATAAAGATGCATGACAATTAAAAAGGGTTCATGATAAAAAATGCCATCCACCTCCAGAGACAGAAGTGATAAACTCTGAATACAGACTGAAGCATATATTTTTTTTCCTCTTGGTTTCATTTTTTTTTTTTTGCAATAGGGCTAATATTGAAATATGTTTTTTTCACAGGTATGATGTATATCATATTGCTTGATTTCATAATGGACAGGGGAGTAGTAAGAGAAAATTTGAAATTAAAAATGAATGTTAAGAAGAATCATAGTTCTAGCCTCCCTCCTCTAAAGGAAAAAAAATAAAAAGAGAAAAAGCTAACAATGATAATAAAACCATAATGAACCCATGAATAGCATGACAGTAAGGCTTTCGTGTAGATAAACTGTATACGTATTCTAAAATGCTGAGATTCTCTCCTAGTATCTTACAATCAACAAACAAATGTCTTAATATTCTAATTCAGAACAAAGAATCTTTAACCATCTTAAAACCTGCCAACTTATAAATTCTAGCATTTCATACCTCCAAATAACTTATTACTTTACGAGGTCTACATTCATAAACTTCCTTTGCATTTTTATTTAGCACTGCATTAAGAATTTCTTTTAAGTCCAATATTCCATAGAATGGGAGACAATTAGCCATTCCTTCTATTTCCAGATGGTTTTCAGTAACTGAAGTTCCTGGAATAAAGAAAAAAAAATCTTACATCAATTTTGAACTACATTCCAGAACATGTCCATTAAAAACAAAATCAATGTTAAAACATTTAGTGAACTTTGATTAGAATTCAATTTGGAAAAATATTTCTTTTTTCCTTTACTTAGAGACCCTATAATTTCCCCCAGGACTCCACATTAAGAGATGGTGCCTACTGACACTTCACATGTGCCTCAAGTAATGTAATTTCATCTAAGTTATTGCTGTTTTGCTGATTCTATTTGCTTAGAACATTTCTTTCTTTGGAAAGAAAATGAAGTCCCATGATATTTATCAAAATAAAAGTGACTTTAAGCATTTTACCAATTGCTATTCAAGTTCCTAACCAAAACTCTGTTCAGGACTCTATCTTTTCTCTCTTCACTCTCTCCCTTTGCAAATTCATCAGCTGACATAAGTTCAATTATCATCTCTAAAAAGATAATTCCCAGATCCAAATATCTATCTCAAATACTCAAATGAATTTAGGCTGTTACCAATATGAATGTTCCCTCCAATTATGCAGATTATAAGTCATCCATGTATGCATATCCTGTGTGATTCTTGCCTATGTCCTTTCATACATCCACCATACAAGAGCCACCCAACATGCTAGAGACTTTCTTCACTTTCTCCTGACAGCACAAGGGTTCCAGTAGAGCACTGTAATCCCTCACTATTTGAATAATTCATCTTCTTTTTTAATCATACATTTCCCAAATAACATCCTTTACTCCTGTTCTACTTTAAGGAAAAGTTCCTATTTGTTACACGTTGCAGCTTAAACACACCTATCATGTCCTCTCCATTGTCCTCCAAATGATATTCATTATCAATATTTCATGACTCAAAACTATATAACACCACCAGTAGAATATTGGTATTAATTGGATGGGCCTTTGTTTCTGAAAGAAGTTTGGGGTCATTAAAACAGTTTTACAATTTCCTGTAGGCAGTACATCTCTCTCTCCTCCTGCTTAATTCTGGGTCCATTTTATTGTCTATATATGGTATCTGTCAGAGAGGGACTGATGGACAAAATGTACAGATTGTTCACCCAACTGAATGCTATAAACTGGCTAATACACATTCTTCATCTATTTGTTTTTTCCTGTGCAGATGAGCAAGCCAAACTATGTTGAATAGTTACAGATCCCTTCAAAAAGATTTTGCAATATTTCAAAACATTGGAAGCCATCAGCATGATGCCATCCACAAACAAAAGCATCTGGAGGACCTCACCATCCATAGAAAATTCTTCAACTTGGACTCTATGTTGGATCTCCTCCACAATGGTGGACGCCATTGGAGACCATAAATCTTTTGTTTTATGCCTTACCTGATATATTTGTAATCAGAGCATTTGAACAACGTTATTTTTGTTATTATCATTTAAGGAACTGTGAATGATTTGGATGTTTTGATATGAGATACCTTGTTGATACCTTTTAAGGTAGCATTTTGCTCTACCAAATCAAATGCTTTTTTTTTAATATTTAAAAAGCAATACATTGTGGGATCTTGTACTATTTTCACTTTTTAGTCAATTGTGTAATGATAAAGATATGATCCACTGTTTCTCTTCTTTATCCCCCATGTCCAACTGGTTTGCAAGTTCTGCACCAAATCCTTTTTGATTCTATCCACAACATCTTTCATGTCTGTCCCCTTCTCTCTACTCACCCAACCTGAGTTAAGGATCTCATTACCTCTTGTCTGGATAATGAAACTGGTCTTTCTGTCTCTAGAATCTCCCCTTTCCAATCTGTTATCTATACAGTTACCAAATTGATATTTCTAACATGAAAATCTGTCTGTTACCCTACCTAAAAATCTCAAATATCGTCATCTTGCCTTTGGGATGAAATACAAAATCCTTAGCCTAACATTTAACTCCTTCCATTCTTCCATAACACAGTTTCCACCCATCTTTCTAGTCTTGTTCATATTATTCCCTGTCCTGCACTCTTCTACTCCAATCAATTTGGCCTACTATTTGCTCTCCACATATGACATTCTATTTCCTGCCAACCATTCTTTCATACAGGCAGTTCCTCTGATGTCTGGAATGCCCTCCCTCTTTGATCTGTAAGTTATAGAATCCCTAAGCTTCTTTTGAAGCATGGAACTTCTTATCTTCTATAAGAGGCAGAGAGAATCAGGGAAATATTCTTGAAAGAAAGAGGATCACATTTGGGCCACTAATGATAGGTAGAACTGTGACAGAAGGAAATGAGGATGTACAAGAAATTCTTCAGGAGGAGGTACCAGAAAGAGTGATGGAGAATTCAGAGAGTAGTAGTCAGGCCATATGGATTAGAATGCAGGAATACAAGGTGCATGGAGGGGCATATGGCAGATAATTATCTTAGTGTTAATTATGCCTATCATTTGATATATTGTTTAGAGGCAGCACAGTACATTAGAATGAGCACTGGCCCTGGGCTCAGAAGACCTAGGTTCAAATTCTGCCTCTGATATTTACCTTCTGCGAGATCGTGGGCAAGTCACTTAATTTCTCTGAGCCTCAGTTTCCTAATTTATAAAATGAAGAGCTTGGAATAGATGCCTTTAAGGTCTCTATTTCAATGATCCACCCAGCTCAATGCATATTTTTTTTCCAGACAGAGACACTAAGGATCATGGGACCGGAGTTTGGATAGGTGCTCTGAGGCCATCAACATACGAATAAAAAATTGAGGTCCAAGGAGATGAGATTAAAAAAAAAAATCCTAAACATCTTTCATGATTTATCTTTGATGTATCCAATGTTATGAATATGTATAATTCCTTCTTCAATGCACATTGCAATCTGCACCCATCTCATGCTGTGCAATGCTCATCCACACATTTCCATAAAATCCACATGGAAACTCCTCCCAATGTAATGCAGGATTTTCTGTTGGGTAATAATTTGCTTCCCTCCCTTCTAGGTTTTAAAATAAATTGTGACTCCAATCATTTAAAAAAAAAAGATCTCTCTTTCAGCTCTACATTTATGACCCTGTGACATTGTAAACCACCTGTAACAACTGGATTCTAGAGAACCTGAGTGACAAATACCATAGAAAATTCAAGAAAATCAGCAGAATTATTAGATTATTCCAGTATTTCAGAACATCAATTATCTCTGTTCTACAACTAAGCACAGGGCTCAAGTTATCTCTCAGACAGAAAACAGGAACTTATTTGGCAGCTCAAAAGGAAGAAAGGAAGTTCTGACTTTGAGAACATAAGAAACAAGGAGTCTCTTTCTGGATGTTGGAGGGGACTGAAGGTCTACAAATAAGTTCCAGAAAAAGAAGGAATATCAAGCTGAGATGTTAGCTTAGAACAAAAGGTGAGAATCTAGTTATAACAAAAGCTAAGACCAGTTTGAACAAATCACTACTGAATGGTTTAAACAAACCATATAGGACAGGAAAAAAACAATGGGTCAAGAAAAGGGTAGGACTCCAAAGAACTCTAAACCATTGGACTGAAAGGACAAACCTGAAAACCGTGGGATGGCCTTGAGTCAATATAGAAAATCCTGAAGTTCAAGGGCAAAAACTTATTAAAGTATTTTCCTCATCTAGTAGGGAAAGACCTTACACAGATGAAAAAAATGGCTGCAAAGCAATATAGTATGGTCCAGAATTAAAGGAGATGAGCTGAAGGATTCAGCCTGGAGATAAGATTAGGAAAAAGTCTTAGAAGGGACTAAATATCTTACCTTACCAGAAAGAAGTGCCAACATAAATCCATTTAAGAATAGAAACTTCTTCATTCTCCCCAAATAGGACTATGGTAAGGGGAAAGAACTAGGGGCTAGAAGTTCAATAAATTGTGTAAGCCAATTTCATCTGTGATTATGTGTCTGTAATGGCCAAACTGAGAGATCTTAATTGCTTAAAAAAAGAAAAGAAAATGTACATTTTCTTTGTCCATCCTGTTTCTTCAGTCAGTATTTCCCCCAATCATTAAGTGAAACAAATAGGGCAGTCTGGATGTTAAAAGGATGGTAAAGATTATTACAAAACTATGTGATTTGTTAACATGAATACAAGGCAAATTGTTTCAAATCCATTTACACTAAGCAGGAACCAATGTTTTCTTACCTGTAGAGTGTATGATGGCCTTTATAAAATGAGACTAAGAAAAGTTCTTACATAGCTACTATTACACATGTTGAGAAGAAAGTTGATACATTGAAACTGTAGAAAACAATTTAAGGAAATTAATAATTTAAATTATAAAATTCAAAAGGGAGCTTATAAAGAAAGCATTTCAATTTAATTTTTCAAACTTAATAAATATCAAACATGCCATCACACCTGGTATCAATTTTATCCTGAATCCATTTGCTGTAAGACGTGGATCAGACAAATAGGTTGAACCACTGAAGTCTTGATCATCTGTTGTCATTTTATTTAAGACCTCTAAATAATGGGATCCATTGAAAAGACTGAAAAAGAAATCATAGCCTTTTAATTTATCAAATTATATGTAGCAAAATTAAGAAGAAAAAAATGAAAACATTTCTCCCACAACTCCCTTAGATTATTCAAGGTCCATTTTAAAAGTATTCTCGTGGATGAATCTCACTATAAAAAAAATCTAATTCAACAATATATTAAGTAGTTGTACTATGTAGAAGGTACTGTTTAGTGATGGGAAAACTCAATATCTCAAATTTAAATAAAGAGGCAGTATGGTATAGTGAAAAGCATAATAGTTTTGAGGCTGAGTTCTGATATTAGCTGGTGTTATTTCAGGCACCTCACTTCTCTAAGACTCAGCTTCCTCATCTGAAAAATGGGGCTAATACTTGCACCATCTATCTCATAGGATCATTGTGAAAAAAAAAACAGTATGTAAGCTATAGAATACTCTAATATTTACTGGTCACATTTATATAGTGCTTTATTTAAGGTTTACAAAGTACCACAGCCTTAGTTAGTATTAGTATCTTGATTTTACAGATGATGAAACAGGGTCAGAGAATTTAGGTGATCTGTCCAATGTCACAGAGACAGAAATGATTTAGTCAAGCCTTGAACTTCTGTCTTCTGATGCCAGTCCAGTGTTCCTTCTACTCTGCTATGTTGCTCCTCAGGTACACAGAGGTACTAGATAGGTGAATTTTGCTAGTTTGGGGTCCTGGACATAACAAGCACTCAAAAAATATATGCCAAATTGAATTTTTCAGTCACTAACACTTATCAAGGGCTCACAATATTGAAAGCTTGCCTTAGGTACTATAAAGAACTAAAAAGGAATAAAAGTCGATATCTACTATGCTGAAATAAAATTTGTAAGACTGGACAAAATGCTTTTCATATATAATATATAAATCTTTCATAAACCTATGACATTCTACTTTTTAAATGCATACAGTAATATATTAATTATCTAGCCACTTAAGACATCATCTTGCTTAACTTCCAATCTCTGGGCACGGCTTTTAAAATCTTTAAAGTGAGACAGTATCCTTCTTATTCTTAAGAACTTCTAGGGAAGTAGTTTCCATAACTTTTCTTAGTAACTTATTCCAATATCTAATAACTTTAATAGTCAGGGAAGGCTTCCTGCATAGTTTAGAGTGGAGGTCAGCAGCCTGTGGCACTTGTGCCAAGAATGGTCACGAGCTGAATTTGAGTGGTGTGGCCTGGGGTGGCCCTCTGCAAAACTGTTAAGTAGCCAAAGTTCATCTTTGGCACTTACCCAATCAATGCCAATCTTGGCTAGACTGCATCACACAACAGCTTCTTGGGTTGGGGGTGTTGCTGATTTCTGTGTGTCTACCATCCTATTATTCTTGGAAAAGGGTGCTCTTATACTAATCTCCATGTCCCCCTCAACAGAGGGAATAAATAAAGACCATACCAACATATGGGCTAGAGAAGAGACACCATAGTCTGAAAGAAATACTTGGCTGCAATCAAGAGATATGTGCTGACCTCACTTTACATTGGTCACACTGACTGTTTGACCTTTAGAATATCACTTAACTTCTCTATGTTTTTATTTTTCCCAATCCAAAAATGGGAATATCTGCTGCTATACAATTTTTCAAGCAGTATTGTGAAAAATACATAAATATACAAATATACAATCATTCTAGCTCTCTAAAAGAAACATGCAATATGTAATAGTGACTTATACTAGTGCTAGAAGACACAGATCATAACTCTTTTGTGTCATAGTGGGTTTTTTTTTCATAAAAATTCAGTGGAATATGTCAAGGTATCAGCCATCAGTAATTCATGCTTTGAAGAAGCAATTCTGATTGTTCCCTTAAGATGCACAAATTAATCCCTAGTAGTGACTTTGGGGTAGCAGGACATTGTAGCTTACAATAAATATTACCCTAGCAGAGTCACTTAATGAATTGGGATAAATGGACTTGATGCATGAGTGTACTTTATAAAATGTTCTACAAATCATTCCATCTCTGTAGAATTTTTAAGGCAATTACTATAAATGAATGTTTTTTAAAGCTTAGAATTGAAGATATTTTTTACTTTAAGTATATACAGCTTCAGTTTTAAACATTCATAGTAAGTATTAAAGAAAAAAAATCCAGCATATTTATATTTTTACAACATACCTCTCTGTTAATATCACTGGCTTTTCCAATGGCTCTGCAGGAAGTTTATGATTCTCAAGAAGTCTTTTAAATAGTAAAGCTTCTTCCACTCTGTATGGGTTTAACAACATAATCTCTGTTTTGGAAGCAATTATCCATGCATCAGGAAAACTTAAATGGTGGATCAGGCAAAGTTCTTCTTTATGTAGCAAGTCACCCTTCATATACTTCCCATACTTAAGTTTTAAGGTTTTCATAGAAAAAGGAACCTGTACAATTTTTGTATTTTGTGTCTTGTTTTTCCTTTTCTCACTTTGAGACTGAAAAAGCTCATCAAGTTTTGGCTGATTAGAAAATGAAGTTTTCAGTTTGTGTTTCTGTGCCAGATTCTGTGCTGCTGTTAGTTTCAATCTTTTTCCATTGTCTTTTGGCATTCTTTGTAACCCCTGTTCACTAGCCTTCTTGATTTGGTTATTGTAGCGCTCTAGATCTTTAATAGCTTTTTCTTCATATCTAAAAAAAGGAGGGAAAAATACAGCCAATAAGAATATAATCAGATAAAGTCTCAATTGATAGAACACAGAAAATATAAAGAAATGACAAATAAAATGCAGCTGGAGGTAATTAATACTAATGAATTTATTTTTATGTGCAGAAACTACAATGTTCTCTACTAGCATTCAAGTTCTCTATTAGTGTTTTCAATTCCACAGAGTTAACTAAGTAAATCAGTGATGAGTACACCTACAATTGCTTTAGGTATTTCTTTAACAACAACAATAAAAGTAATAAACATGTTTTTCTAATGGTAGTACTATGTTTTCACTTTTTCTTTTGGAACATTAAAACTAAATATTAAAGATTAACATGATAAATTTAAACTCTTTTCAGTAAAAGCAAAATTTAGGATGAAAATTTTTTGTGGGGGTGGGGGAATTGGGGACAGAGGTTAGGAGAAGGGAATTAGGGAAGGTTTGCACCTGTGATTTCATCAATATTGGGAACTCCTAGTGCAAATGAGGAAACCTACTCTATCAATGTACATTGGCACCTGCTCTGCAACTTGAGAGTCTTGGATCTCTGCCTGGGGCACTGAGAGGTTAAGTGACTTGCATAAACTCACACAGCTAGCATGTGTAAGAGGTAGGAATGGAATCAGAATCTCCATGACTTCAAAGACAGAACTCTATCTACCTCTCAGGGTGAGGTTGGCGGTTTTTATATACATTGAATGTATTTACAAGAATTTCACTAGTTTCTACAGCTGTGTTCAAAGTTCTCACTTGCTGTTTGCTTCTTTTGAGGTTGCAAGTAACAAAATTACTGACTCAGAGGCAAGAGCTTCTAATTCTATTTATTTTGAAAGGTCCATAACAGTCCCCATTTTGAAATTATACTTTTATTATGATGCTTTTAAAATTTATTTCATGAAGAGTTCTATCTAGAAGAAGGAGGCCTGGGTTTGAATTCCAACCCTAAAATTCACCAGCTGACTGTTCTTAGACAACTCTATAAATTCTCATTTTCCTCATTGGCAAAACATAATAATAAAATAATTACCTATCTTGCAGGGTTGTTGGGAAACAGTAACTTTTAAATATGAATGTGAACTATCATCACCAGTGTGGGTATTTCTTCCACTGACACAAAAAGTAACCTCTCTTTACCTTCTTATTTTGTGCAATGTTAGTCCTTATTTCAACAATTCAAGAAACATTTATTAAAGGACCTATCACGTGCAAGGTGTTGCACTAGGTTCCTGGGCCACACAAAGGTAACAGATCCTGCTTTCATCAAACTTAACTTTCGATAAGGATAGAAAGACATGCACATAAATAACTGATATAAAGAAAAAGTGATTTAAGACTGGGCAAGACACTATGACAAATTTAAGGATATCACTTTTTCCTGGTCATGGAAAAGGGTGGAACTTGTATTAGGCTTTGAAGGAAAGGAAGGGCTTCAACAGATAGATGGGGGAGTGAGGAGGGTAAGCTTATTGTAGGAATGAATGATAGTGTGAATAAAGGTATAGAGATATGAGAGGGCAAGACAAAAATAGGTAAGAGAATAGTCAAGTGTGGTTGGAATGTGGAATACATAGGAGTATATAAGATAAGGTTGACTGCAGTCAGACTGCAATGTATTAAATTCCAGTATCTGGAATTTATATTCTAGATTCTTTCAGGGTTAGTGGAAGTATCATCTATGGAAGCCTTTTTTTTCCCCACTGTTAGCCTTCCAAGCTATTCCTAGACCTTAAAATTACTTTGTATTTATTTTATATGTATTTTATATTTATTTATCTGTGTATATGTTGTGTTTGAATCAAAGAGTGATATGTTCAGAGTATGTATTACTTTGATTGGAGAGGGAATAGAGACAGGAGGCAAGAAGACCAATAAGGAGGCTATTACAATAATCTGTTTTTCCATCAATTCTCTACAGAAGATCTACTCAACAAAATGGAAACCTTCCTTCCGTTCTTTTGATATTTTGGATATGCCAAGATATCACTCAGACTGTCCATTTTTATAATATATATATAATTTTTATAATGTGAGCAGCCCACCATATTTTTCACACAATACATTTCTCAAACATATTTTTTTAGGTAAACCAAAGATGTATTAAATGTCAGAGCATTCATAAATGTATATAATTTTTTTTTAATCTTAGTAATTCTGAGAAAGGAAAAAGTGTGGTCTCAGATAATATTTTTCTTGTGTAATTTCTTCAAGTAGAGAAGTACATGAAATGTGTTAGGAAATAAAATTGCTGTGAAAACTATAGTTAAATATACATCTCTGAAAGGTACCTATAGAGGATAACAGAGTTCTTAGGGTCAAAGAGCATTGTTTCACTATAAACAAGATGAAAGTGCCTTATCATTCCACATCTGCAAATTTTTTAATTCCCTTCTTTTACTTAAACAGAATCTGGGCAGCAATATAAAATCCACTTAATTTTCAATATAGAACATTTGAGTGACAATAGAAATAAGTATTTTTAGTTATTGGAGCATTAAAATTCAGGATTTTTCCTGTATGGTGGAAAATTAGTTCAACAAAAAGGTCACCATTTGTAATTAATTATAATGTTCAAACTTTCACATATGGTATCAATCTTAGGTTTACTCAAGTAGTCAATTTAATTAGTTCCTTGGGATGAACAGTACGCCATGTCCAAGAAAATATTAAGTAAATGCTGAGATAAAAAACAGCTGCTACTTATGTAGTTAATGCAGTTAAGGGATTTATTAACCTGAATGGAAAAAGTTAATCGTTGACACTGCTGTGGTTTTGATTTGACCAATAAGCAACCTACTCAAAGGATGTTTTTAGAATAAAGAAAAAAATTAATTATAGGGCTTTGACTTACTAAGTTAGACTTGAGTGTCTAAAATATGAAATTAACAGCATAAATGAGTTAATGATATGGCTCCTCCAACTGAATCTCCAAATTACCATTCATTTGACTAAAATTCCCAGTGGCAAAGGGAATCTATGGCACATTGCCCAGATTTAGATTCCAATCTGCTGAAGAAGGGCAAATAGGCAAGAAATCCCAGTCCTGTTACCCTTAAAAATAGAATATCAGCAAGTAGCTCAGAAGCCCTGATCCTATCCTATTCCTGTATAAGGTGCTATTCCAAGTCAAGTCAACAAATATTTATTAAGCACCTACTATGTGCCTGGCACTGTGCTAAGTGATGAGGATAGAAAGAAAGGCAAAAAATAGGACCTGCTCTCAAAGAGCTCACAATCTAATGGGAGAGACAACATGTAAACCTCTATGTACAAACAAGCTATATACAGGATAGTGGAGAAAAACAACAGAAGGAAGGCACTAGCATTAAGGAGAATCAGGTTGTATAAGGTGGGATTTTAGCTGGAACTTGAAGGAAGCCAGAGATGCCAAGAGGTGGAGAAGGGGAGGGAGAGAATTCCAGGCCTGTGGGACAGCCTATGAAAATGCATGAAGTTGGAAGATGGAATGTCTTGTTTGAGGAACAGCCAGGAGGCCAATGTCACTGGAATGAAGAACACTTGGAAGGGGAGTAAGGTTTAAAACCAAAAGGTGGGAATCCAGATTATGAAGGGCACCAAATGCCAAAGAGAGGATTTTACATTTGATCACAGAGGTAAGAGTAAGCCATTGGAATCAGTCAAATGGGGGTGGGGGGGAGATGTATATGATATGATAAGACTTGTGCTTTAGAAATTTGACAGCTGAGCAGGAAGACAGATTGGAATGGAGAGAGATTTGTGACAGAGAAAAAAAAAGAAGAGGCTACTGCAATAGTACAGATGTGGGGTAATGAGAGCCTACACTAGAATGGTGACTGTGTCAGAGAACAGAAGGTGACATTTATGAGAAATGTTATAAAGGTAGAATCAACCATAATTGGCAACTGATTTTACTGAGTAGTAGGAAAGAGTGTAGAGTGGTACCTTCAATTAGAATAGAAAGTTAGGAAAACGGGAGGGTTTGGGGTGGGGTTGAAGGGAATGACTTCAGTTTTGGATATATTAAGATTAAGATGTCAATGGAAAACCCAGTTAGAGATGTCCCAATAGGCAGTTTGGGATGTGAGACTGGAGGTCTCAGAGAATTTAGGGCTGGACAATAAGAGAGGAGAATCTATATAGAGATACTAACTGAAACCATGGGAGCTGATGAAATCAAGTGAAATAGTAGAGAGGGAGAAGAGACAGGATTCCTTTCCCCTTCCTGGACAGAACCTTGGGGGACACATCCATGGTTAGTAATCCAGCAAAGGAAACTGAGAAGTCAATTAGTCAGAAGGAGAACTAGGAGTAGTCTCACAGAAACCTAGAACGAAGAGTGTCAAAGAGGAAAGGATGATTGACCATCAAAGGTTGTTTCTACAATGTCAAAGTATTACTCTATACTTTTTATTTACTCTTTACATGAGTAAAGCAGCGTTTCACAAAATAAAGCACAGAAAGTATTTTTGTGCAAAGAAAAAGAAATAGTTTAATTGGTAAAAGATTTAAAACACTGCCTCTTTCACAGATGAATAGTTTTAATGCTTGAGAGGATTAGAAAAAAAGCTTTGTTTAATAAAAATGGCTAAAATATGTGTGTAAAGAAAAAGTTTTCACATGAGATTTGAAAAGTTTGGTACAGAAAGTGAATTGTGGCATAAATACAAAGACTTAAATCATCTAGTAAAGGATGTAAGATGATCTCTTTCTATTTACATATATAAATATGTATACGCATGTATATTCACATCATATATACACATACACACTATATGTATACACACACACATATATAAACAGTTGGATGGTTTAAAGAGGACAGAGAAAGCTTTTATTTGATAAAAATTAATATTACATGAGTATGAAGAAACCTTGTAAAGGACAAAAGATTAAGATGGTGAGCACTTTTGAGAATTTCAAGAGAAGCAAGGCTCAGTTCACTGAAAACAAATGGTTTTTTAAAAATCATAGAACTACTTGGAAGCTGAAGGATGATTAATTATAGATTGTTGATTTCATAGAGGGTAAAACAGGAAGGGGAAAGAAGTTTTGCATCTGCCTTGCTATACAGGAAGAGCTGATGAGAGCTAACAGAATGACTCAGAATCCTGGTGAGTGGAGAGTAGGTGAGGCTGGTTGACCTTGCCCAGATAGAAAAGCTGAGCTGTTTTGAGTTCTGTTGTGACTAGATAGTACAGCATTCTGATAAGTAACTAGCCAGCTGGTCTGGTCTGTACTGCCTAGAGATAACCTGTGTGATCATCTTCGAAGTTCTCTGGCTTAAGAGGGAATTGCTAGCCGATTCAATAACAGAACACTTTTCAAATGCTCTTGCAATGGTGAATTATAAGTTGAATGAGCTTGTAAACATTGCATTGAAGATAAAGAGGAAAGGAATAAGCATTTATATAGCACCTACTATGAGTCAAGCACTGTGCTAAACACTTTTTTTTTTAAACAAACATTAAGTGATTTGATCCTCACCACAACCCTGTTAGGTAGGTGCTATTATTATCATCCTCATTTTACAGTTGAGGAGACTGAGGCAAATAGAAGGTAAGCAACTTGCCCAGCATCATATAGCTAGTAAGTGTCTGAGGCTAATTTGAACTTAGGTTCAAGTATAAAAGAGGAGTTGCCTAGCTTGAAGATAGTGAGAACAGCAGACAAGCAGTTAACAGAGAAGTGGCTTTGTGTGATGCAGATGTTGTTGAATGATATAAAATCCTGTAGTCCAGAGTTATAAGTCACGCTGAACACATGGGTTTTCCTCTTGTACTTTTCTGTTAGTTTTCTCTAAGACTGTGTCCATTCTCACCCACAAGATACTGGGCATATTAGCAAGAAAGTGAAACCTCGGTTTATATGTGGATTGTGATATATCTATTATTTCTGCATTTACTTAATATGAGTAGTACTGTGATATTATTATTTCTTTTGCTTTGTGCTAAGTAACTGGTTGTGTTTAAGACATCAAAGTATCATCATTGTGAGTAGCTGGTTTGTGTAAATGGAAGTACACCAGTGGGGATCAAGAGCTAAAGTGGATAGGAGGGAGAATGTATTTCCCCCTTAACAGGATTGCCCCTAGGACCCTGATAGAGTCTCATGGGTAACTGCATGGTAGTGGTGCTTCTCTAGGAACCTAGACCTAAGTAAGTTATAAGAGAAGATTGGAGGAAGCCAGCCAGCCCAAAAAGTAAGGAGGTGTCCACTTGCCCAGGTATGAGAACCCAGTGTAGGGGTTTAGATACCCCATAGACCTCTTACATTTACATCACAGAATCTTATGTTTCTCTATAGTGGGAAAGGCATTTCTACTATGTTTCCATTGTCTTTAGAATACTGTCAGGATGCAGTGGTTCCTAAGTAGGAACCAGCATAAGCTAGACAGTTTTATATAGCCTGCAAAAGAATAACCTCAATAATTCTGGAATCATTACTCTCTACCTTCTTCAGACAGCAATTTAAAAAATTTTCTACAGTAAGGTCTTTAATTCCAAGCTGTGATAATCATTTCTTCATGATTCTATACATATCCTCAAAAACAAATTTAATCTTAAGATAGAAGATGAAAAGCAAAGTCACTATCCAAAGAGATTTCCCTCCCCCATTATTCCATACTTAGATGGAATATGAATACTCCTTACTTTAATTATAACCTATCTGTGTCTTTTTACACTATAATTTTTGTTGACATCTCCCTTTCCACAGATGGGTAATTCTAATAATATCTAAAAAAAATATGTAGAATATGTAGAAGTCCTAATTCTAGAGCAGCAGAAGGTGATGGAGAATTTGCCTGGGTCTGAAGGGAAAAAAGGAGAGAAAATGTCCAAATTTCTTTTAGAGATAGATAGAACATTTGTCACTGTGGAGTTAAATTGTTGGGTTAAACTGGCAATTCTGCTATTTCTAGCAGAATTCTTATGGTAGATTTACTGCCTTATGGTACATCCCTTGGTGGTGTAGTGGATAAAGCACTGGGCTGGAGTAAGGAAGACCTGAGTTTAAATCTAGCCTCAGACCTTTAATAGCTTTATGACCCTGGGCAAGTCACTTAACTTCAATTTCCTTAACTATAAAATAATCTCAAAAAGTTATTTTGAGGATCAAATGAGGTAATATTTATTTAAAAAAGGATTCCAGCAGTATCCAATGTAATAATACATGAAAACTAAAACTTATTAAATGATTCTCATATCAGGACACTCTGCCACGAACTGTAGGAAAAAACAAGAGAAGACATAGTGCTTGTTTTTAAGCTGCTTATAGTCTAGCAAGACATTTATAACAAATGCACACAAATGAGAATATTTTAAATGAGGTAGAAAGTAAAGAGATTTTTTCTGATTGAGGAGGTCAGTGAAGGCTTAATGGAGTAAGTGGTAACTAAAGTGAGAAGGACAAAAAGAATTTCAACAGAAGGTTGGAGAACTGCTTTTCAATTTTTGGGAAAAGAAAAAAAAGAGTAAGTTCTTGGGAGAGCACCTACATTAGGGAAATAGAGGAAAAAGAAACACGTAAAGAGTGACCAAAAAGGTAGAAAGAGAATCAGTGGCATGAAGCCAACAAAGGAATGAATTTCAAAGACAGTTACTAGTGACCAATGTCAAATGCTGCAGAAATCAGAGGATGAAGGTAAATAAAAAGCCATGGGATTTGGCACAGATAATTGCTCACTTAAAAAAACAACTTAATTCTTAAGGAAATTGAAACAGAGTACTATTCTACTTGTGTTTGCTGGGATGAGGCTGGAACCATCAGGAGTTGCTACGTGGGATCAAAGATCAGTAGTATGAGATAATTGGCTGAGAACTGCACGCTTACAATAAAACTTTATTTCAAGTATACTTAGAGAGAAACTGAAAATGGATGAGTTTCAGTTGAGATAAATGGGTCAGGATATAGGAAGTGATCTCCATATTTAAAGGAATCACATTAAGGGGCAATTACGGAGATGCAGAGGAGAAAAGGGAGGGTACTTAGTGGACAAAGGAGGTGAGAAGAGGTGATAACTGTATGTTTATGGGTAGTATTTAATGTTATAGAACCCTCAAACAATCAACACAGGTGTGCTGGACTCAAGAGTTTATACTGGATTACTCAATCTAATGCGCTTGCACACCACATGGATGATAAAAATTATAACAAATGTTCACATCACTACTACTGGCGTCTGGACAGATGGCAAGAGTGAGACAAAACTAGGGGGAAGGAGACTGGACCTAACAACGTTAACCCAACGGATTGATATATTTACAGGAAATTTCTGACAACTGTCAGAAAAATGAGGAAGCTAGGTGGCACAGTGGACAGAGTTCCAGTCCTAGAGTTAGGAAGACATGAGTTCAAATCCAGCTTCAAAAATTAACTAGCTATGTCACCTAGCTTCCTAGCTGTTGTGAGGATAAAATGCAATAACATTTGCAAAGTACTTAGCAAAGTGCCTGGCACGTAGTAAGCACTATATAAATATTTATTCCCTACACTACCCTCAGACAAAGAAGAAAACTGATCATTTAAATAAGCCAAATAATTCTAAAGAGATAAGTTAACTTCTGTGCAATTAGAATTATTTGCCATTTCTTCTTTTTCCTCTCCTGGTCCAGTTGTAGTATTCTAGAAATAGGGCAGCGTGATGAAACGGTTGAGCATTTGTGTACATAGATCTCTTTTATATAGAAAGAGATATATATTTTTTCCTGGGAAGTAAGTTAAATCACAAATTATAAAACTATAGAAGATCCAGGTGAATTTGCATGTTCTTTTTCTTTCCTTTCTGTTCACCACTATTGCTACCTCTAGGTGGCCTAATTTATTATTTTTCTCAAATGTGTCTACATTGGCTAAAATCTTTCATTAAAAGGTTAACATTTACATTTCCAGAATTTCTATTTTAGAGAAAATTTTACTTAAAAGTTTTTTGTAGATGTTTTTTCTTTTTATCAGGTAAACAAAGTATTTAGATCTGCCATTTAGGGAATATGTCTTCTTGCTTTCTGCCCTGCCTCTGGGAATAGACTCATCTTGAAAAACAGCTTTCAAATTGAGATACTGTTGGAACTTTGATCCTGAAACTCCACCATCCTCACTAGTGAGTGTTTCACATGACCCACTACACTACAGCCAGCTCTGGCAATGCTTTGCTTTACTCTCCTACCATTTCACCTGCCAACTTACTGCTCCATGTACCCTCTGATTCCTCCCTCCCACCAGTCTCTCTCATCTGGAATCAATACTTCCATTGGTACTAGAAAGAGTATGTCAATTTACTCCCCTAATAATCCCTACAACATTCTAAACCACAATATCCCCCATGCTGAACACCACACTTTCTTATTTCTGCCACCTTCCCCAATTAAAATGTAATCTTTAGGACAGGACCTGGATTGTTTTTACTTTGTATCCCTAGTGATTAGCACAGAACTTGGTACATAATATATGTTATTTCCTTCTACTTACTCACTTAGGCCTTAAAGCTCCTACTAATTCTTTGGGAGACTTAAGAAATTTCCACATTGCTTCTTTCTGGTAAACTAACAATTCTGTAGTAGTACATTATTTTCTAATTTAAAAAATTTTAACTTTATATAGAAAAACTCACAAAATTCCCAACAAGTATATAGCTAAGGAGCAATTTCAGCTGCCCTGATAGATTAGTTCCATGGAAGAATTATATTAGTGGAAAAGTTACTTGTCCTTTGGTAGTTTATACAAAGGAAAACACCTTGAAACATTAAATTAAAACCGATTATATACAGAACCTGGACTTGCCTTAAGTGATTTTATCCCCTCAAAGGGAACATATGTATTCTAAAATGTGAAAGCACCATATCATATGCCTTAAGGGGAAAAAAACCAACAAAAACTTTCAATTTTTCTCCCTACCTAGCTATTAAGTAGGAATAAATGTAGACAGGAGGAAGAAGGAATGAAAGATTAGGTTAAAATTTATATTATACAAGACAGAAACTGAAAAGATGCATGTTGGCTCTAAAGAAAAACAACTTTTTCTCTCACTTTGGTACCCTGCCCTGATTTTATAGAACTAATTTCTAAGAAAAGTCAGCTTTCTACCTTAGGAGTTTGATCATTAGCCAATGATCTAGGAGAACTCTCCATGCCAGGACTCTCATGAAAAGAGATCACAGGATAAAAAAAGATTTTTCTTATTATCACTGAGATGTCTTGGGATACTTTAACAAATGGGTGTATACCTACAATATAGAAAGATGAAAAGGAGAGAATAAAAACTTAAAAGGAAGTATTTATTGGATTCTAGTAATTTTTTACTAAAATAGTGGATGCCAGTGACTGTTACACAAAGAACAGATAGGATAAAGTGGAGTTTTTGATTCTCACAAATATTTATATGTTTATAAAGAAGAGATTTTTAAAACACTGAAACATAGAAAGAAAATGAGTAAAATAATGACTGTCTTTTAATACCAGGGTTTGTCTTTTTCTGTGAATTTTATTCATAATAAAAATTCAGAGTGTGCTATGTATATGTTTGTGTAGATGTATACACAAATGTATATATACACATATGTACACATGTATATACATATACAAGTATTTGTATATGCATGTACCTTCAACCACTAGGTAGGGAAAAATATTTCGAACATTTTATTTCCAAATAGTTGACTATATGTGAACATCTTGATATTAGAAAGGCAAATCTAGTAATACATGTGAAGTATTCATTTTCTGTTGTGTTGCATTATGCAAAATATGCTATGTCGATTTAAATCACAGGTTCTTGAGGTCTATGAACTTTTAAAAACTATTCTGACAACTGTATTTCATTACAATTGGTTTCCTTTGTAATTCTGAATTTAACTGATGTATTTAAAAACATTATTCTGAGGAGTACATAGGCTTCATCAGATTGCCAAAGGGGTCTATGACACAAAAAAAGGTTAAGAACTTCTGTTCTAAATCAATTAAGAACACCATGCCATTTTATTTTTTAAATATTTGCTCTGATCATCTAATTTTAAAATGATGATTTCTGTGCTCAATCATAATAAGTAGCTACTATTCAGACACTGATAAATAGAACTATTGATTTATTATTTTAAAAGTTTCTAATTTTGATAACATAAAATATAATTAAGCCAGAATTACACATCATGCAATTACAAAGAATACTGGGAAATTAACTCTTTTGAGCTGTCTAGATTAGTGACACATGTCTAGTCCTAGTGAAATGATAAATCATTTAAGTAAAACAAACAATAAAGAAAATGATGCTTGTAAATTGAAAAGCAGAATGGAAAATCTCTAACATCAAATTTAAAACAGAAAACAGTAAAGGCCTGCACCAAATGAAAAATGAAAACTAGAAACAAAGTAATGCCAGGAAGGGATTCTAGAAATGCCAGAAAATCATTTTCCATTTTCTTTTTTTTGTAAGTAACTAATATTTATTTTATTTTTTTCACCTAATGAGTCATATAGAATGGAAACAACTAAGTGTTCTAGTCACATTTAAGATCTGGAAACTTACTTCATTCTTTCCTCTTCACTCAATGTCTTCCACAGTTCTTCAATTTGTACTGTCATATCCTCTACATGGACCTTTGAATTTTCACTAAGAAATTTTGAACGCTGATCTTGAACAAAAAGAGCTCTTGCTGAAACGGGCTTCTTAATTACTCGGTTGCTAATTAAATCATAGGCTGTAAGCTGCCCACATTTGTCATCTATCACATTTGATTTCTTTTTATTGGGGCTTTTACTGGGACTCTTCTGTTCAGGATTTTGTTGATTACTGTTTATATTTACATCAGATGATAAATCTTTTGCTAGTGGCACAAATATTTTCACAGGTTCAATGTTCTTTCCTACTGAATTTTTAAGCGCAGTTCCCTTGCTCCAGTCATCTGCACAGATTTCAAAAGATGTTTCAGATACTGCTGCTTCTTCATTTTTTTCCATCTCATTAATAGGACCGTCTCCATTGCCATTTATAGACTGAATGTGTTCTAGAGCATCTAGATTAAATGTTTCACTATGTTGGTCCTGGTTATCCTTACATGATGAAAAATTATTTATGAAGATGTCTTGACATGTATCTTGATTTGCCTTATCAGTGCTAGAAATTTCACCCTCGAAGCCATGAGAATTATCATGACAAATTATCTGATGCTTTAAGCAGACCTCAGTGTTATTTCCTGATTCACAATTCTGCATGTCGTGTTGGAATGAAAAGGTTGAAATATCAACATTTGGATAACTATTTCCAGATGATTCCATTCCATTAACATGCACATCTGTTAGTACTGTTCTGTTAACAGCCATGTCAACTGAGGAAACATCTGCTTTATTATTTTCACGAGAATTTGTACTAGGTAGAGGGCCATACCATGATGTCAACACATTTTCAACAGCAATTAAAACAGATTCCTAAAAACAAAAGTCATCAAATGTTAGAATAAATCATTTATAAAATAATTAATAGATGTGTAGGAAACATGACAAAAATAAGAAAACATCTGTATATAAACCTGCAGTTATAGAATGATGATTCTACAAACCCCATTTTCATATGACCTCTCAGTTTTGCAATCTCTTACCTTTCAATTTATACATTAGATGCATTTAGGCATCAAAAATTATAGAAAGTCACTATGACTAACTATACAAACATAAATTAGTAGGTCAGTTTCACAGGCCAGGCCGCCCAGTACTTTGCTTTTGATAATGACACTAAAGGATGTTTTGTATAAGGTTATTATTACTCATCATAACATCCACAGAAAAAGTTAAGAATTTAGCTCAGCAGCCACCCCTAGGGTTCTCTAATAACTTGTTATGGATGAATGAATTTTACATAAGTCTTCTTGAATCTATTTATATTTTTCAAGCTATAAATGGTCTTTGGGGTAATGAGTTCCATAAATTTAATACTTCCTTTTTATAAAATTAATTTACTTCTTTTTAGTTTTCAACATTCACTTCCATGAGCTTTTGAGTTTTAAATTTTCTCCCAAGATGGCATGCAATCTGATATAGGCTCTACATATACATTCTTAGTAAACATTTTCACATTAGTCATGTTGTTAAGAAGAATTAGAAGGAATGGGAAGAACCACGAGGAAGAAGAAACAAAACACAACAAAAAAAGAAAAAGCAAACAGTTTGCTTTGATCTGCATTCAGACTCCAATACTTCCTTTTATTTATACTAAAACTATGTTTTTTAAACTTCAAAGGATACCTTCTTCCCCATGTCATTTCTTTTCCTTATCTTCTCCTTCCCTCATTTATCATCTTTTATCTTTCTTCCTTCCCTCTCCTAATATGGAGTACAGAAAGGTTTGCAGGCAGAGGGGAAGAAGGGGTAAAAGAAAACTCTGTGAAATTATGTCAAGGAGGTCAAACTTGGCCTCAATCTCTCTAAATTCCAGGATCTGGTGAAATAAGTCATTCTAGTCATGCCTTTCAAGAGTTTATAAACTTTAATCAAACTCTTCCTCAGATTTCATCTTTCCACACCCAAGAGTTAACATAAATTAGCATGAAGAACACATATGAGATTATGTTACCTTATTTTGTAATAATACTTGACTTTTATCAGGTGTTAAATTTACATCCACGTCAGCTGCAGGTACAACAATTTTCATGAAGAAGATTGGATAAGAACGAGTTGACTCTTTTAGGCATTTCTCATTGTAGTAGTGTCGAATTAACTACAAATGTATGTAGCAAATTTAAGTTAGAGTTAACTGGAAAATAGAGAAGGTGACACCAATTTAAAAATAATGAGCACAGGAACATATTTCTCAAAGAAAGTGAAGCGATGGCAGATAAAACATGAAGGGACAACTTCTATTTTAAAATTTCTTTAGAGACTTTGAACTGTTTATGAAAATTTAAACAAACAACTATGATCAGAGAAAATCCAATGTCCCAAAGCACTAAGCTTCATGATTCAAAGGAAGTTTTTTTCTTTTTAAAGAATTCTAGTCCCCATAAAAAAAGACTTAGTCTCTGTTTGTAAATGAAAATATATCTAGTTTTGATTCTTGTACTAGATTATTTTTTAATTTTCCAAAATGTGGTTACCTTTAAGATGTCCTTTTGATGTACTGGTCGATTATTTATAAAAATAAAACTCCTTTCTGGGGTTGAAAGATTTGTCAAGGAATGATCAGAGTCAAGCTTTGGAAGAAATCCACTCAAATAAATCTAAAATTTTAAGAAAAAGTGAAATATTAATTGAAAAGTAAGTCATATGCAATTTCGTTAATAAAGATGACCTCTGAAATAAGATAAGGATTGGGGTAGGGACTGGACCTGTGATTTCCTCAATATAAGTAACTCCCAGATGAAGAAGCTCCCTCTACAATTGCAAGATGGCACTTTCTCTGCAATTTCTAGTCTTACAGCAGGGATTCTTAGCCTTTTTTGTAACATGGATTCGTTTGGTAGTCCGGTGAAGCCTTAGAACCCTTTCTCAAAATGTTTTTTAAATGTATAAAATACACTGGATTACAAAGGAAACCAATTATATTGAAACACAGCTATCACAAAAAATTTTTGATCATAATGATTTGCTAAATACTTCAAAAATACAAAGGAATTTAAAATAATAGTTGAGAAACAACTATATACTATATATATAGTATACAGTCATATATATGTGTGTGTGTGTGTGTGTGTGTGTATGTGTGTGTATAGGACTATATACTCCCCTGCTTCTCCCTCCCTCATCTAGGCCCTTAGGGAGAATTATCCTTTTAACAACCTCTTTTAGAGTTAGCCTCTTTCTCCAGTTTTATTATATAAATTAATATAAGTGGGTAGTTAATGATATGTAATTTTATATATATATAATATATAAAAATATATACACACATACATATATACATATTTTATGAAACTAGTTAACTACACAGTTAAATACATATAATTATGTATACGTATAACTGTATATAACTATATAACTAACTATACACACATACACAGACACAGACACAGACACACACAAACCACCCACCCTACAAAACCAAAATACAACAGCTTCATTTATAGCCTTAGTTTCAATATTTTCATGACTAGAAACATATGACATAACTTTGGTCATAGGGTTCAATACTATTCAATTTTATGTTTTCTTTCCCTTATGTCATTCCTTTCATTACCATCTTTGCTTTCTTTGCCTTTTTTCTTCTCTTACCCTATACCCTTCTCTGTCTTTCTCTCTCAATGAAAAACAGAAGGGTTGCTGACAGAAGGGAGAAGGAAGGCCAAGAGCAATATTAAGCATTATATTAAACATGAATGAATGAAAAAGCATTCATAGAACTTGGGTCTTAATTTCCCTAAGTCTGAACATATTTTTTTTTTTAAAGATCTTCTTGGTTATGAAATTAAAAAGTTAAAAATCCCAAACATAAACATTTATCAATTATTACTCTTAAAATCTTCTGCCTCTTTCCTTGTCATCCTCCCATCTATACACAGAATGTGAGAATAGTCAGGAAAAAAAATGCAAAGCTTGTTTCCATATTTATTACATGTCATTTGAATTCTGAGGACCTGTAAGGCAACAGTCAACTTGTAAAATAATAATCTTTCAGGATTTTTGTTTAATTTTTAGAGTCTCTTGGAACTCTTAGTAAAATTAACCACTTGTTAACTTTAACTTTTAAATTAAGTTAATAAGTTAGACATTCCATTTGTATAGCTCATACTCATGTTTGCATTTTTGTTTTTAATACTTCCAGAGTAGCTATAGGTTTGAAGCAAGGAGAAACTTTAGGGAAAGATGACCACAGAGAAGACAAGGAAGAAGAGGCATGGAACAAACCCTTGCTCTATCCATTCAATTCAGTTTAGTCCCCTGGCTGACAAGGCTCTGGTGGTAGACTAGCCACACTCATCTTACCCATCTCTTCCAATATTATCTTGTCAATTCTTCACTCTGGCTGTCCCTGGCAGCCCAACAGTCTTCTACTCTCACATCTGATCAGGCCTGCCTCCATGCTACCCAAGTAAACTCCTTGAGGGCAGGTTAAACTTTCAATTTTTCTTTGTATTTCCAAAGTTTAGCACAGTGCATGGGACATAGTAAGTGCTTAATAAGTTCTTGGTCACTGACTGATGGTCTCCCTCACCCATATGTTCCCATTAAAAAATTAGCCTTCTTATGTCTCTGCCTTTCATGGTGACAGCAAGATAACCTAATAAATAACTTAATATGCATTAATGAAAGAAGGCTTCAGCAGAGAGCATCTCCTTCCTCCAGGAGCTTCTCCTCTGTAACAAGTCAATTGTAATTCTGGCTTTCAAAAATAATTCTCCTGACATTAATTGTAAAATTTCTGACTAAATAGAAGAGTGGCTTAATAAAGAAGCTGTTTTTGGATAAGCAGAAGGACCTTGAGGCACCTTACAAGACACACTGTGTGGGCTGCCACCTAAGTATAAGGTTGTCTCTGAGGCTGCAAAAAAGTTTAAGTGTTTAGGGATATGCATTACGCATTACTTCTTTTAGACCACTAAGTGCATTATTGTTTCTGTGCCAAATTTTACCAATTAGTGAAAATAAATAAATAAATCCACATCATCCATTACAAATGATACTACTTAATTCATTGTAAAATTTCACAGTACTTATAAATGGTAATTTAATTTATAAGGTAACATGAGATATCTCTGTAGCACCTGCTGAGCAGTAGGGTGAGGCTGTTGGGTCTTTGAAAGATTTACAGGGTTTATGAATTTCCAAAAAAGACTCTGCCTCAGAAAGGATAATAAGTAAATTTTAAAAACAGTGTTTCCTTTTCTTCCTTTTGTCTAATTAATCGAAAAAATTATAATTTACTTTAAGCATAAGACAAACATATGGTTGAGGCTAATCTTAACATTTATAATATTTAATTCATAATATTGAAGTTATGTAAAAGGGGAAATCAAAATAAATTGGAAAATAAAGAGGCATGGAAAATAAACTGAAGCAACTATCAAATCAAAATTTCTTTGGGGAAAAGTTTTTACACGGCTGACTGAAATATGTTCACTTTATGGTTCGCAATTCTTCATTAAGAAAATACACTAATTTTTGCAAAAATATTTACCTACAGTAAGGAAATTTCAAGAAATGTATATTTCTAATTTTAAAAAAGATTTTAAAGCAAATTAGTATGACTTCTATAGGTTCTTTCCGTATGAACAAGCAGACTGAAGTGATCTTGCTGGATATAGTGGAAATTTAAATCAGAAAGAAACCTAGCAGTGTGATACATGCACGGCTTATAAACTATCTCTGTGTAAAAAGAAAAGGAAATGCAGCAACTTTCAATTAAACATGGAGGGACTTAAAAAGACAAATTCAAATAACATATAAAGTGAAAATCAGGTTAGTTTACAAAGGAGAAAAAGAAACATCAGGTGAGAAAAAACCTAATAAGACAAAAATAAGATATAGTCTGCTAGAGACATAAAAGACAATATGATGTTTTATTAAATAATTATTTATTAACAAAGAGTAAATCAAAGCAAAAATTTTTATTACTTGGTATGAAGAAAAACTTGATTTTAAGAGACATAGAAGGACAGACAGACTCTTAAGGTGTTAACTGTCTATGATCAGAGTAACTCCTAATGTACCCAAGTATAAAGTTAAATAACTGGATATCATTTTAAAATAACCAGAGGTATTGAAGTCATCAGAGCTCAGGACAAGCAGCAAAATTTGTGTAAGGAATTGGTAAAAATTACAGGACTCAGTGATTACTAGAAATGCTCTACAATTGGAAATGTTCAAATATTCTGCTCATATTTGAAAGATTAATTTTTAAAACTCTTCCAATAAGATCCTGTTCTACCACCTCATTATTGTAATGAACTGATCTTCCCCCTCCCCAGGTTTTTGAAAGCTATGCTAGCAAGCACACAGTCTGGCAAGTTCTACAAAGCTGGAGAGGTTTCAAGTATAGTCCTTGTGATGGATGGATTATACCTTATTGGAGGACCTGCTTTTCTAAATTTAGAGAGGCTCAGCAGTTGGTTGGGCCAGGAAATGATGAGTTTTTTGGTCAGAGAAATTCTTGAAGACTACATTCTAAGAGAGAGATTGCAATCTCTGTCAATAGAGGGAGTGCCCACACTGATACATTTACATATCCTTGAAGTACTGCACTATAACTTGTAAATTGTAGACAGTCAGTCAGCTTAACGTGAGAAGGCAACCAGGAAAAAAAAAAGTTTATAATATTGAAACTGAATGGCAAGAGATACTAATATCAAGGAATCCATTAAAAAAAAAATACTGCATTAGAAGGGCCCTCAGAGAGTATCTAATTAAAACCTGTATCTGACCAGGACACCTTAACCACATAACTGGCAAGTGGTTACCCAGTCTTTGTGTTAAATAATCCTCAGAAAGGGGGAACCCACTATTTCTTGATGGGAAGATGTAAATTAAATTATGACTTGTTGGGAACAAAAGTCACTTAGGTACTAAGAGAAATTCCTTATAACTCAATTATTGAAAATCTTTCCTTTCCTAAGTTATAGCTTTTAAAATCAGCACAAATAAAGAACATTCAAGGGGTAGCTAGGTGGAGCAGTGGATAGAGGTCTGGCCTTGGAGTCAGGAGGCCCTGAGTTCAAATCCGGCCGAAACAAACAAACAACATTTCAAACCAGATTTCTCACTCCCACTAGGATGTGAAAATTTCCACAGGGATGGCTTGAAATTGGCATCTCCTGTTGGTCAACATAGCCTGGAGGCAAAGCATTTAAAAAGCAGGTATCCACTACTGCTCCAAGTTCACCCTAGTCCCTCAAAGGATGACTCACAACAGAGTGGGATAGTTCAGGTCCCAGACCACTTAGGGAAGTGGAGCTATGGTGAGGGGAAAAGGGTATTTATGATGATGGATCCCTTTCCTCTCCTGAATTGCAACAGACTTTCTGTCCAGGAAACAAGGTTGGGATGACGCAAGAGGATGGCTCTTACTTCCTCTCCTCTTTTATATTAGGATCTTGCTTTTTCTTTGGCTGAGATAACTGAGCCCATTTGACATGAACTCTTACTCAATTCTCTTCATCTCAAAATCCCTTGATGTCATCTGTTCCATTCTTTTCCTTTCCTTTAGTCTCTGACAAAGAGAAGACCCTTTGGCTTGCTGAGGCTAACCTCTCTATGTGTACACTTGATCCTATTGCCTTATGTCTTCAGACTGTCTTCTTAATTATTCCCTCTGTTCACAGATTTCTTCTCTATTGCCTTTAAACATTTTCAAGTTTCCCCCACCCTTAAAAAACCTTTACTTTATTCTATTACCCCTTCAAGATATCATCCTCTATGTCTCTGACCTTTCTCAGGCCAACTTCTTGAAAAAACTATCTATATTACATGTCTTCTCATTCTCTATTATCACTCACTTCTCAACTTTTTGCAACTTGCCTTCCAACATCACTATTCTCCCCAAAGTCACAATGATCTATTTTTAAAATTTTATTTGTAGTTTTAAATTCCATTCCTCCACCTTTCCTCCCCCATCTACTGAAAAGGCAAGAAAAATGGAAACCCATTATAAATATGTATAGTCAAGCACAACAATTCCTGCCTTAGCCATGTCCCAAAAAAATATGCTTCAATTTGCACTCTGAGTCCATCACTTCTACTTTCATCATGAGTACTCTGGAAACTGTGGGTGGTTGGTTCCATTCTGCTGGTTAGAGTTCCTAAATTTTCAAAGTTGTTTGTCTTTATAATGTTGTTGTTATTGTTTAAGATATTCTCCTGGTTCTGTTCACATCATTTTTCATCAGTTCATAGAAGAGGTTTTTCTAAAACTATCCCCTTCATCATTTCTTATAGTTCACTTGCATTCCATCACATACGTACACCATAATTTTTTCAGCCATTTCCCAATTGATGGGAACCTCCTCAGTTTACAACATATGTAGATATCAGTCTTCTTCATCTTACTTTCTTTACGGGGTACAGAAGTAGTAGTAGTGTAGCTAGGTATTCAGAGTTTAATGGCTTTTTGGATATAGTTCCAAATTGATTTCCAGAAATTCTGGACCAGTTCATAGTTCCACCAGCAGTACATTAATGTACTGGGTTTTTCTTTGTTTTGTTTTTCCCCAAAGCCCCTCTAGCACCTGTCATTTTCCTTTTCTGTCAACTTTGCCAATTTGATGGGAGGTGGTATCTCAGAGTTGTTTTAACTTGCACTTACCTAATTTTTAGTGATTAAGAGCCTTTTTTAATGTGACTAATGATAGCTTACATTTCTTCCTCTGAAAACTATCTATTCATACCCTTTGACCATTTTATCAATTGGGAATGACTTATTCTTATAAATTTGAATCTGTTCCCTTTATCTTAGAAATGTGACCTTTAAGAGAGAAATTTTCTGCAAAGATTTTTTTCTCTAATTTCTTGCTTTTCTTCTAATGTTAGCTATAATGGTTTTGCTTGTACAAAAACTCTTTAATTTCATATAATCAAAATTATCCATTCTACCTCCTGTAACCATTTCTATCTTTATTTGGTCATCTATGGTTCTTGTCCTTAGATATGGCAGGTACTTTCTTCTATGTTTTAATTCACTTATGGTATCAGCCTTTATGCCTAAATAATGTACCCATTTGGAGCTTGTCTTGGCAAAATATGTGAGATGTTGATCTATATCTAGTTTCTGCCAGACTGCTTTCCAGTTTTCTCAACAGTTTTTGTCAAAGAATGAGTGCTCACTCCAATAGCTGGGATTTTTAGGTTTATCAACAATATTTGGGTTTAGTATGAAATGTGTTCATTTGCTTCAGCATATTGTATACCTAATCTGTTCCACTAATCAATCTCTTTATTTCTTACCCAGCACTAAATTGTTTTTTGAAACAATTATAGCTTTGTTATTATAGTTTGAGACCTAGTACTACCAGGCCCCCTTCTTCCCATTTTTTTTTTCATCAATTACCTTGATATTCTTGACCTTTCGTTTTTTCAGATGAATTTTGTTACTATTTTTTCCAGATCTCCAAAGTAAGCCTTTGGTAGTTTGAATGGTGTGATTTAGGTAATATTGTCACTTTAATTATATTGGCCTGGCCTATTTATGAGCAATTATTTAGATGTCTTTATTTGTGTAAAATGTATTTTGTAATTATGTTCATATAGCGCCTGTGTGAATCTTGGCAGAGAGACTCTCAAACATTTTATACTGTCATTAATTATTTTAAATGGAATTTCTCTTTCTATCTTTCCTGCTGATTTTTGTTAGTAATATACAGAAATGTAGATGATTTGTGTGAATTTATTTTATATCCATCAACTTTGCTTAAGGTGTTAATTATTACAATTAGTCTTCTAGTTCAAATTCTAGCATTCTCTAAGTAAATCATCTTATAATCAGAAAAAGTGATAATTTTGTTTCCTCTTTATATATGTTTATTCCTTCGATCTCTTTTTCTTGTCTTACTGCTTTAGCTGGTATTTCTAGCACTATCTTGAATAGGAATAGTAATAATGCACATCCTTGCTTTACTCCTGATCTTACTCGAAAGGCCTCTACCTAATCTCCATTACAGATAATGCTGGTTCTTGGTTTTAGGTAGATATAATTTATCATTTTAAGGAAAGTCTCATTTATTCCTATGTTTTTTTAGCATTTATATCAGGAAACAGCGTTGTGTACTGTTAGCAGCTTTTTATCTACTGATATAATCATATGATTTTTGTTGTTCTTGTTATTTATATGGTCAATTATGCTTATAGTTTTCCTAATACCAAACCAGCTCTACATTTCTGGTACAAAACCTTACCCAAGAAACTAATACCCTGAAAGTTAGAATTGACCAAACAGAAGCTAATGATTCCATGAGACATCAAGAAAATTTAAAACAAAATCAAAAGGTAAAAAAATACAAGAAAATGTGAGGCACAGGGAAAAAATGACTTGGAAAACATATCAATATCAATTATTTAAACAATATTAAACATTCAATAATCACTGGGCTATCTGAAACCATAACAAAAAAAGTCTAGATCATATTTCATGAAATCATTAAAGAAACCTGTTTAGCTGTCTTAGAATAAGAAGGCAAAGTAGAAATAGAAAGAATCCACCAATTACTTCTTGAAAGAAACTCAAAATGAAAATTCCTGAGGATATTATAGCAAAATTCAGAGTTCTTAGGCAGAGAAAAAATACTACAAGCAGCCAGCAAGAAAGAATTTAAATATCAAAGAGGTACATTCAGGATCACATAAGATGTAGTAGCCACCAAAGTACCAGAGAGCTTGCAATGATCCTCTAGAAGATAAAGGATAGGCTTAGGACTAAGAATATATTCCCCAACAAAACTGAGTATAAACCTTTAATGAAATAGAGAGCTTCCAAGCATTTTGTGAGGAAAAGGCCAGAGCTGGGCAGAAAACTGGACATATAAGCACAGGACTGAGAAGACGCATAGAAAAGTAAACATGGGCATACAATCATAAAGGACCAAACAAAGTTAAACTGTTTACATTGTTATATAGGGAGATCATACATGTGGCTCCTCAGAACTCTGTAATTATTAGGGGTCATAGAGGGAATTTAGAGTAGAAGTGAATGTTTTGATGAACTTAAAAAAAAAGAATGGAAAGGATAGAGAAGAATTACACTGGGAGAGGGAGGAAGGGAGAAAAATTACGTCACATACATGGATTGTGTAAGTAGAAGTATATACAATAATGAAGAGGGATTGACTGGGAGGTAGAGGGAGTGGGTGACACTTGAACCTAACTCTCATCTAAACTAGTCAAAGGAGATAAGAATACATATAAATGAACACACACAGCCAAATACAGAAATACATTTAAACTGACAGGAAAACAGAGGGGAAAGGGATTAGGAGAAATAGGAAGAGGGAATAAGAAAAAAGAGAACCTGTAGCCTTGAGGCCACTTGTGGCCTTCTAGTCCTTGGGTGAGGCCTTTTGACCAAGTCCAAGTTTTACAGAACAAATCCTTTTATTAAAGGGATTTGTTAGGTGAAGTTTGGATTCAGTCATAGGGCCACCCCTGGATTAGACAGAAGCAAAATAATCTTCTAAAGAGGGATAGATAAGAGAAAGAAAGTATAAGATGTAATCAGCTACAAAATGGAAAAGGATAGAATGGATTAGAAACCAAAATCCAAACTGGAATCCAAAAATATGTTGCCTACAAGAAACACACTTGAAATCGAAATATACATACAGAGTTAAAATAAGGGGTGGCAGCAGAATCTCTATTGCTTCAGCTGAAGTTAGCAATCATGACAGCAAAAAAGGCAACAGCAAAAACAGACCTAACTAAAAGACATAAAAAAGGAAGTTAAATTGTGCTAAAAGTTTCCATTGACAATGAATTAATATCAATATTAAACATCTATGTGCCAAATGGCATAGCATCTAAATTCTTAAAGGAAAAATTAAATGAATTGACAGTAAAACCTTAGTAGTGGGAGGCTTCAATTTACCCTTTGCGGACCTATATAAATCTAAGCAAAAAAGTGAAAAGAAACGAAAGGTCCTAAATAGAATTTTTTAAAAGTTAGATATGACAGACCTCTGGAGAGTACTGAATCAGAAAAGAAAGGGATATACCTATCACCAAATGTGGGTATACTCTGAGCTTCTGTCTTGGGACCTCTTCTCTTCTCTACCTATAATACTGTGCCTGATATCAGCAGCTCCAATGGATTCAATTACATTCTCCATACAAATGATTCTCCCATCCAACTCTGATTATCCAACTCTAACATCTCTTCTGATCTCCAGTCTTGCATTTCCATGTAGTTATGAGATATCTCTAACTGTATATCCATTGGTATCTTAAACTCAATGTGTCATTATCTTTCTATTCCAACCCTCCCTGCCTCCTAATTTCTTTATTAATTTTTAGGGTACCACTATACTCCAAGTAACGCAGACTTGAAATTTAGATGTCATCCTATACTCCTTACTCTCTCTCTGTCTCCCTTGTCTAATCTCTTGTATTTGCCCATTTCTCTCCTCTGACTGCTACCACCCTGTTGCAGACCCTCAATATCTGGACTACTGCAGTAGCCTGTTGATGAGTATCTCTGGCTCAAGTCTCTCCCCACTCCAGTCCATCCTCCACTATCAAAATGATCTACCTGAAGGGTAGGTCAGACAAATTCTAGTGGTTCCTTATTACCACCAGGATCAAATATAAAATCTATTTGACATTTAAAGCTCTTTATAACCAGGTCCTACCTTGCTGTTCTCACTGGCTATCCCCATGCCTGGAATTCTCTCCTATCTTGTCTCTGCCTCCTGGCTTCCTTCAAGTCTCAGCTAAAATCCCATCTTTTGCAAGAAGCTTTTCTTGGTTCTTATGAGCTCCTTGTCTTTTTTTTAAGTGTTTATCATAATGGGTGTTTAATACATGCAAGCTGACTTGACTTGTTGGACAAAAAGCAAGAAGTTGTTGTGAAGATGTGAGGTATGGCAGCAGAGAGCCACTAATGGAATTAGAACTCAACTTTTGAGAGGGCATCATTCTTTATCTCTTCTCTTTCACCTCTATTATAGGGCAGTATGGATTGGATTTCTCTATTCCCTCTCCTGTGATCCTGGGCAAGAGAGAAGAGAGCCAGATATGAAGTCAAGAGAAAACATAGTGGCAGATGGGATTCAAAATGTAGCAAAGAGGCCCCAGGAGCCCAGATGAAAGACTTGCCCACCAGAATGCTCCATCTACAAGGGAGATTAGTATAACAACACCATGAACAGAGAAAGGATATTCAGGCTCTATAGTGGTAGTGCTGTGAACTGCCTCAGTCACATGAGTTCCCTACATGTATACCTCACTCCCAGTATATTCTATGGATGTACCCACTTTTCCAAATGACTGTTTGTGGGTATGTCCTGCGTTAATGTTGAAATGTTTTGTAACTACTGTTCTTAAAATATTTTTACAATTTCCTATGTGGACTTCTCCATCATAACCCTTAGACAGGTATCTCGTGTTCCCCACCCCCACTTCTTGGCTTCCTTTTGTGCGTTGTCTTCCCTAACCAGACTGTATACTCCTTGAGAATAGGGCCTGACTTTCTTTTTTATATTTGTATCCCTAGCACTTGACATAGTGCCCAGGACATAGTAGGTACTGAATAAATGTTTAATGACTGACGTCATCTTAAGAAATGACTTTTTTTTTTGAGCTATGTCTATTGGCTACTAGAGGTACGTGCCAGTTCATAAACTATAATTTTAGAAGTATGCACTCACATGTACCTTGAAACTGAGACAGTTACTCTTCTAGGGACACAATGTGAGTTGGGCAAGAAGACTTGATGGGGTGCTATAGATATAAGAAAGTAAAGTGTACATCAAAGCACAATAGATCATAAAACTTTTAAAACATTTTTTAATCAACTTATAATTTCATTGGTGTAAGAAGGTTCCAGTCAGGAAATACCATATATCAATGCAGATTGGCTGCTGTTATGCAAATTACAATTTTAAAGAGCTGCCTGGGACTTAAGAGGTTAGGTGACTAGCCCAAGATCAAATGGCCAATATGAGTCAAAATCAGGCAAGCTGTGAACCCAAGTCATAATTCCTCTAAGATTGGACTTTTATCCATTATGCTGCAATACTTCTCAATGGAAAAATAACAATATTCAATGTATATGAATCACCTGCATCATTATACATCTAAGTTCTTAAGGGAAAAGCTAATCAAATGATGGGGAGAAGTAAAGAGAAAACAGTAATCACTGGGGTCTTTTATGTGAATCTTTTAGATCCAGACATAAGAAAGAATTTAATGATATGAATAGCTTAAAAAATACTATGAAGGACTTTGTAATTGTAAGGAGTTGAATTGTAAGGAATGTAATTATTTTTCAGCTTTGAATGGCAGCTTTACAAAACTTGATTATGGTTTAGACTAGGGTATAAGGAACTCATAATCATTTTTTTTTTTAGGCAATTGGGGTTAAGTGACTTGCCTAGGGTCACACAGCTAGTAAATGTCAAGTGTTTGGTCTGAGGCCATATTTGAACTCAGGTCCTCCTGACTTTAGGGCCGGTGCTCTATTCACCGAGGAACTCATAATCAAATGCTAAAAAGCAGTAATATTAAACACATCCTCTACAGAGTAGAATGCAACAACAATTAAAATCAATAGGAATATTTAAAGGAAGAATTCAAGCTTAAATGAAGACTAAATAATATTATCTTAAGAATGAATAAATCAGGACTTCTGGGAGCCAAGATGGTGGAATAAGCAATAAGTTGCTCTCACTCTTGCTTACTGACCTCTAAAAATCCAGAAAATATCACCCCAGGAAAAATCCTGGAACAGTGGAGCCAGCAGGAAGACAGGGAGCAGCAGTCTTTTAGCTTGGGAGGCTTGGGAGATTAACAGAAAATGTCCTCCTCATTCTGGTGGAAGGGGAGTAATACAGGATGGGAGGAATCCCTGCAAGCCAGCAACAAGCCTCAAATCAGCAAACTAATAGAAATCCTGAGGCCCATGGTGGTAGAACAGGCAAGCGCCAATACCAGGACCTCCCACGTGTCTTGGTGTAGCCAGGTGAACCCAGAGACTCCAGATCAAAGAACCACCAAGTGGTCCAATAGGCAGGTGTCCTGCAGCAGCCAAACCTGGTGCTTCGGCATAACTCTAGGTGGGCAGGAATCCTCCAGCAGCCAAACCTCCCTGTGTTTCAGTGCAGCCCCAATGAGCAGCCCTCTAGAGGCCACACCCCCTTTCCCTCCCAGAGCTTCAGTGTAGCCCTGGGGAAATGCAAAAAAAACCCCACCTGGCTTCAGGTATAGAAATCTAACTTACCCTATAGGAAGTAGCAGGGAGAAAGGGAAAGAAAAGGGAAGGGGCAGATTAGAAGGGAGGGCAGATTGAGAGAGGCAGTGGTCAAAAGCAAAACACTAGTGAGGAGGTAAAGAGAGAAAGGAGAGAGAAAAGCATAAACAGGGCAAGGGAAGAAGGGGGAGAAATAGGATAGAGAGAAAGACACATTCATCATAACTGTGAATGTGAATGGGATGAACTCTCCCATAAAACAGAAGCAGATAGCAGAGTGGATTAAAAACCATAATCCTTCCATATGCTGTTTACAAGAAACACACCTGAAGCAGAGGGATGCACACAGAATAAAGGTAAAAGGCTGGAGTAGAATATATCATGCTTCAGGGGAAGTAAAAGAAAAAAAAAAGCATGGGTAGCAATCCTGATATCAGATAAAAGCAAAAGCAAAAATAAAGCTGATTAAAAGAGATAAGAAAGGAAACTACATCCTCCTGAAAGGTACCACAGACAGTGAAGTAATATTATTACTAAACATAAATGCACCAAGAGGAATTACAGGAAGAAAGAGACAGTAAAACTATACTAATGAGGGACCGCAACCTCCCCCTCTCTGAACTAGATAAATCTAACCACAAAATAAACAAGAAAGAAATTAGGGACGTGAGTAGAATTTTAGAAAAAATTAGATATGGTAGACCTCTGGAAAAAATTGAATGGGGATAGAAAGGAACATACTTTTTCTCAGTAGTACATGACAAGTACACAAGTACACCTACACAAAAACTGACCATATATTAGGGCATAAAAACCTCACAATCCAATACAGAAAGGCAGAAATATTAAATGCATCCTTTTCAGATCATGATGCAATAAAAATTATATGCAATAAAGAGCCATGGAAAGATAGACTAAAAATTAATTGGAAACTAAATAATCTAATCCTAAAGAATGAGTGCATCAAACAACAAATCATAGAAACAATCAATAACTTCATCTAAGAGAATGACAATAATGAGACAACATACTAAAACTTATGAGATGCAGCCAAAGTGTTTCTTAGGGGAAATTTTATATTTCTAAAATGCTTACATGAATAAAATAGAGAGAAAAGGAGATCAATGAATTGGGCATGCAACTAAAAAAGTGAGAAAAAGAATAAATTTAAAATCGTTAA
This sequence comes from Vombatus ursinus, assembly GCF_900497805.2. NCBI lineage: Eukaryota > Metazoa > Chordata > Mammalia > Diprotodontia > Vombatidae > Vombatus > Vombatus ursinus. The sequence continues at coordinate 22,847,419 of NW_020954557.1, forward strand.
ATACCAAAATATTCTGAAAACCAAAGGAGAGATTAATAAAACTGAAATTAAGAAAACTGTTGAACCAATAAATAAAACTAAGAGCTGGTTTTATGGGGGAAAAAACAGTAAAATAGATAAATCTTTGGTTAATTTGATTAAAAAAAAAAAAAGAAAACCAAATAACCAGTATCAAAAATGAAAAGGATGAATTCACCACCAACGAAGGGGAAATTAAAACAATAATTAGGAACTATTTTGCTGTTCACAAGAAACACATCTGAAGCAAAGGGATGCACACAGAATAAAGGTAAAAGGCTGGAGTAGAATATATCATGCTTCAGCTGAAGTAAAAAAAAAAAAGCACGGGTAGCAATCCTGATATCAGATAAAGCAAAAGCAAAAATAAATCTGATTAAAAGAGATAAGGAAGGAAACTACATCCTCCTGTATGCCAATAAATTTGACAATCTTAGTGAAGTGGATGAATATTTACAAAAATATAAATCGTTCAGATTAACAGAAGAGGAAATAAAATACTTAAACAACCCCATTTCAGAAAAAGAAACTGAACAAGCCATCAATGAATTCCCTAAGAAAAAATCTCCAGGGTCAGATGGATTTATAAGTGAATTCCATCAAACATTTAAAGAACAATTAATTACAATACTATATAAATTATTTGGGAAAATAGGCAAAGGAGTCCTATCAAATTCTTATTATGATACAAATATGGTGCTGATACCTAAACCAGTAAGAGCCAAAACAGAGAAAGAAAATTATAGACCAATTTCCCTAATGAATATAGATGCAAAAATTTTAAATAAAATATTAGTAAAGAGATTACAGCAACTCATCATGAGGATAATGCACTATTACCAGGTAGGATTTATACCAGTAATGCAGGGCTGGTTCAATATTAGGAAAACTATCAGTATAGCTGACCATATCAACAACAAAACTAACAGAAATCATGTGATTATCTCAATAGACGTGGAAAAAGCTTTTGACAAAATACAAATAAACAACTTTAGCAAAGTTGCAGGATATAAAATAAACCCATATAAATCATTAGCATTAATATATATTACTAACAAAGCCCAACAGCAAGAGATAGAGAAATTCCATTTAAAATTACTGTAGACCATAGAAAATATTTGGGAGCCTACCTGCCAAGACAAACCATGGAACTATATGAACACAATTACAAACCACTTTTCACACAAATAAAGTCAGATCTAAATAACTGGGAAAACATTAGTTGCTCATGGGTAGGCTGAGCTAATATAATGAAATTGACAATTCTACCTAAATTAACATACTCATTCAGTGCTATACCAATCAACCTACCAAAAAATTATTTTATACAGCTAGAAAAAAATTATAAAATTAATCTCAAGAATAAAAGGTCAAGAATATCAAGGGAATTAATAAATAATACAAAAGAAGGTAGCTTAGCCATACCAGATCTAAAACTATATTATAAAGCGGCAATCATCAAAACTGTTTGGTACCAGCTAAGAAATACAGTGGTGAAACAGTGGTATAGGTTAGGTACACAAAACACAGTAGTAAATGACTAGTAACCTACTATTTGATAAATCCAAAGACTCCAGCTTATGAGATAAGATCTCACTATTTAATAAAAACTGCTGGGAAAACTGGAAAATAGTATGGCAGAAACTAGGCATAGACCTACATCTTACACTGTATACTAAGATAAAGTCAAAATAAGTACACAATCTAGAAATAAAGGCTGATACTATAAGTAAACTAGAAGCACAAAGAATAGTTTACCTGTCAGATGTATGGAGAATGGAAGAATTTATGACCAAACAAGAGATAGAGAACATTATGAAATGCAAAATGGATGATTTTCATTACATTAAAAAGTTTTTGCACAAAGTCAATGAAACCAAGATTAGAAGGGAAGCAGAAAGCTGGCAAACAATTTTTACAATCAGTGTCTCTGACAAAGGCCCATTTCTAAAATATGTAGAGAACTGAGTCAAATTTATAAGACTATAAGTCATTTCCCAATTGATAAATGGTCAAAGGATATGAACAGGCAGTTTTCAGATGAAGTAATTAAAGCTATCTACAGTAATATGAAAAAATGTTCTAATACAGTCATATGAAAAAATGCTCTAAATCACTATTGATTACAGAGATGCAAATCAAAAACTCTGAGGTACCACATCACATCTATCAGATTGGCTAATGTGGCAAAACAGGAAAATGATAAATGTTGGAGAAGATATGGTAAAATTGGAACACTATTGCATTGATGGTGGAGTTGTGAACAAATCCAACCATTCTGGAGAGCAATTTGGAACTATGCCCAAAAGGCTATAAAGCTGTACTTACTCTTTGACCCACCAATACCACTTCTAAGGCTATATCCCAAAGAAAGTGGGAAAAGGACCCACATGTACAAAAATATTTATAGTAGCTCTTTTTGTTCTGGCTAAGAATTGGAAATTGAGGAGCCTATCACTTGGGGAATGGCTGAACAAGTTGTAGTACATGAATGTAATAGAATACTATTGTTCCCTAAGAAATGATGAGCAGCCAGACTTCAGAAAAACCTGAAAAGACTTACATGAACTGATGCTGAGTGAAGTGAGCAGAACCAGGAGAACACTGTACATAGTAACAGAAACATCGTGCAACGATTAACTTTGATAAACTTAGCTCTTTTCGGTAATGCAAGGATCTAAGACAACTCCAAAAGACTCATGATAGAAAATGTTATCCACATCCAGAAAAAGAACTATGGAGTCTGAATGCAGATCGAATCATGCTATTTGCTCTTTTTTTTTCTTGTTTCTTCTTTCTCATGGTTCCTCCCATTGGTTCTAGTTTTTCTTTACAACATGGTTAATGTGAAAATATGCTTAATATGAATGTATATGTAGAGCCTATATCAGACTGCATGCCATCTTGGGGTGGGAGAGGGAAGAAAGGGTGAGAAAATTTGGAACTCAAAATCTTACAGAAGTAAAAATAAGCAAAATAACTAAAAATAAATTAATATTAAAAAAGAAAAGAAACTGTCAGAATAAAACAAAAAAAAGAAAAAAGTCAAAGAACAAATTATAAACAATAAAAATTTTGTGAAACCCAATTATATTGAGAAAATAAAGACTTATGAGATGCAACAAAAGCAGTCCTTAAAGGAAAATGTCTATCTGTAAACATATTAACAAAATAGAGAAAGAAGAGATTAATGAATTAAAAATGCAAATAAAAAACTTAAGAAATTTACCACTAAATAAGTACAAAAACAAATCATGAAAATCATAGACTACAAATCTGACACCAAAAACTACTGATATAACAATTATGAGGTTTTTTTTAAAAAGATCAATTAAATGGATAAGCCATCAGCTAGTTTGATTTTTTTTAAAGAGGAAAATCACATTTAAAAAATGAAAAAGAAAATTCAAAATAAAGACAAAATAAAAGAAATTATCATAAACTATTGTACTCAGTTATGTGCCAACAAAATTGAAAGCAAACAAAATGGATGAAATGTTTACAGAACAATAAAACACATAGATCAACAGGACAATAAGAAAAGAACCTAAATGTCCAATTCTTAGAAACTGAACACGCTGTAAGAAAAAAATCTCCGTGCCCACATGGGCTTTCAAGCTAATTCTATCGAACATTTATAGAACAAGTAACAAACTATTTGTGAGAACAGACTTAGAAGGAACCTTATCAAATGAGAAAAATATGATCCAAATACCTCACCAAACCAGGGAGAGAAAGGTCAAAGAAAAAGAAGTCTATCCCTAAACTCAAATTTTTATAGAAGCAGTATGATATAGTGCTATAGAACAATAAAGGCATAGCATAGTACAGAGGTTAATGAGTGGATTTGGAATTAGCAAGACCTGCATTCAAATTATGCTTCCCATACTTACTAACTGTATGACCACAAACAAGTCACCTGACCTCTGGGTTTCAGTTTTCTCAACTGTAAAATGGGAATAATAATAATGATAATTGCACTACTTATTTCACAGGGTTGTAATGGGGACAAAATCAGATAATACATACAAAGCACTTGACAAATTTTGGTGTTGTATAAATGTCAGTAATGAGAAATGCATACAAACAAATATGCTACAATATCACCTAGAAAGTGATGAAGATCAAGATAAAAATCCAGACAAAATGATTCTATAAGAAATACAAGTGAGATACTTTCAACAAGGATGGGAGGTGGACAGAGGGAAGGAGATATTAGAGAACGCTTCATAGAGGAGACAGAACTTGATAGCCACCTTCAAAGAAGAGAGTGAAAGCCTTACGAGAGGTGATAAATGAAATGATGAGGAAGAATTGATGAAAATGCCAAGTATGAGAGTATGTCCAAAAAATACTAAGGACAGGACCTTTGGGGATACCTATACTTAAGAGGGTAGAAGCAGGAAAAAGAAAGTAGAAATCAGCCAACAAGAGGAAGTGTCAGGGGTGGGACGGGGAGAGAACCAGGAAAGAAGAATGTCATAGAACGCAAGAGAAGAAATATTATTTTCTTAATTTTAAAAAATTATGCAATTAGCACCAAAAAAGGGAGCATTTACATACACCAAAGTAGAATAGAAAAAGACTGTATATGAAACCAATTATCTATAACTTAGCTTGCTTTTAAGAAGTACATACAAATGTACATACAAAGTATATATGTTGGTATAAACATACAAAATACATAAAAAGTACAAAGTAAAAAAGAACAAATTTGACATGTTACTTCCAAAGCTGTCCTCCCTGTCTATTTCTTTCTGAATTTCCTTTTGTCCTCTTCTGTACAAATTGTTTTAAATATTTCAATGACTCTTTTTCAGAGCTAACACTATTGTAAGCCCCCACTCACCTCCTTCATTCAATTGCAAACAATGAAAACCAAAATCTTATAATACACGAACATGGTCAACCCATCCATTGACCATGTGTGAAAATGTGTGTCTTTTTTGAACTTTGACTCTGTCACTCCTCCAGGTGCTAGAAGCTTGCATCATTATTAGATCTCTAGAATTGGGGTTGGCCACTGCATCAATCAGAGGTCTTAAGATTTTCAAAATTATTTTTCCTTATGATGTTCTTATATAAAATGTTCTTCTGGTTTGGGAGTAGAGAATATTAAGGGGGTCATCAACAGTGTCAAATGATGCAAAAAGGTCAAGGACAATGAGAACTAAAAAAAGGTCATTCAGTGGATTTGTCAATTAAAAGGTCATTTGTGACCAAGGGGTTGAGAAGTACATAGGTAGTAAGGAAAAAGAGGTAGAGATTATAGACTATTCTTTTGAGCTTTACAGTAAATGAAAAGGGAAAAGAGTAGAACACAGTTTGAAGGGCCTGAGGAAATTTCTTGAGAACAGGGGAGATCTAAGTATGTTTACAGGCAGAAAAGGAGAGAGTGAGAGAAAAGCAGTAGAGGGAGGATAGGAGAGAAAGAATAACTGTAGAGGATGAGAAGAGAAAATGGTCAAGAGAGCAAGGTGTTACAGAAGATTTGAATTGAATGCAAAAGTGAAAAAATTAGCCATGAAAAGAAGGTAGGATATTTGATCCTTGGAAAGCTGAAGGATACATGTATCCCTCAACATACAGAATAATTAAGTTCTTCAAATCTGACTAAAAAACAAATTTTATGTATTAAATACTATATTCCACTGATTATCATTATAAAATTGGCAACACACTTCCTCTGTAAAAAAAAATTTGGCCTAAATATTTAATAAGATATACTTCTGCCTTATGGAAGAGGTGAGGTTTTCTCAGAGACTGTATCAGAAGAATGAAAGCTCAGCCAAGATATACTAAGAAAATATTTGAATACAGGATTAGTATATACAAGTATATATCCATATCTATCTATATATGTATATATTCATATCTATCTATAATATACACATAAATATACCACATGAAAGTCGAAGTCATAAACAAAGGGTTCATATACACAAAAACATTAAACAGTCAGAGAGTCTACTATTAGGCATCTGTCTTGAGGAGGGTAAAGACAGAAAGAAAGAATATTTATAGCAACATTTTTTTGTGGTAGGAAAAAAATTCAAATAAAACAAATTGGGTAAATATAAATTGGAAAATGGCAAAACAAATTGTGCTATATGTATAGAAGGGGATTTCAGTGTGCCATAAAAAAAAAGGATGACTATGAGAGATTCTTAGAAACACAAGAAGAGTCTGAAAAGAGTAGAAGCACACTAATAGAATATACATAATGATTATAACAATGTAAATGATATAACACAAAAAAGGCTGCTGAACTCAGATATATTCTGCATTATAAAGGAGGATTCTGGACTACGAGAGAAGGCAAGTATCAGTAAACAACTACGACATAAAAAATAAAGCCATCAAACTTTTTTTTTTAATAGGGAAGAAGAAAGGTACTGAGAATCAGAGTTTTCAGACCATTTATAAGAACTGATACAATAGATAGTCTTAATGTACATATTCATCAAATGTTTTAATTGCTACAGTATTGGAGAGACTGACCACATTGACGTTGATGCAAAAAATGAAACCAGTAACGATACACGTCACTGGAAATGAAGGTGGACTGGTCATTTATTGAGAATGAGAGACAATAAATGGAGAGTCTAAGTGCTATATTGATAATGGCTGAGATCCAGAGTACTGGGTAGATCTTTATGGAAGATTTAGAGATGGACTTGAAGAAAAACTGTACTAGATAGGAAGGATTTGAGGGCTTTCATTCTGTACTGATAATTAAGGTACTCACACCAATATAAAGTACCTAATTATCAACAACTCAAAATACTCAAATTAAAATTCATAAAATTAAGAGCAAAATACAACCAAGCAACAAAACAAGCAACCTATAACTACAGACTATTATTCTTTATAGAAGTCTAACAGTGAAAAGCAAGAGACAGGAGAATGACTTGAATAGATACCGGAATAAATATCATTTTTTTTAAATGTGAAAGGAAATAATTGATAGAATCAGGTCTTTGAGGAAACCTTGATCCTACTCCATTACCAGTGAAGGGAGTATCCTTAACAATAAAAGTCACTTCATTATACTTAAGTTTTGTAAATATAATAATAACATTAAACAACTGATATGTATACAGTACTTTGCAGTGGCAAAGTGCTTTATATACATCACATTTCATCTGAATCTCACCATAAATGGGAACAATACTAGGCCAACTGTCTACCTGCTTATTTATATTTGGCATTGTTATGATTTTTTATTGACATCTCAATACTTTCTGTTTGGTATGAAGGCTAAAGGTGGTATAAAAATAGTTAAAGAACATTTTAAATTCCATCATCCTTTGGTTACCTGAGATTCTTCAGAGTGATGCTGAAAGGCTGCCATATTGTTCATCATGGTAGTTCCCAGGACTGTCATCAAAGCTGTTTTGTGATCTGAAACCCTGCTTTTCTGCCAAATAACTACCTGAAACAAAATGGCAATCAAATCTTATAACACTGAATTTAGATTTATAAAGCTCAAAATACCTATAACAATAAATGTATCACATTGTGAACTCATACATATATATATTTACATATGTTCTTATATTAAAATTCCATCCTCAAATGATGCTTTGAATATCACCTAGAATTTATAGTAATTCAACTCAGATTATCCTTAAGGGCTGGTTCCAAGTAAAGTACTGATATCTTACTGATGACCAGGAAATATACTGTACCATTTCTATAAGTAACCTAATTGATACGAAAATTAGAAGCCATTAAGTAAAAAGGGAGTTTTAGGAAACTAGCTTTAGGATTTAAATATTTAGATTCTCTTCAGCTAAGTAAAGTCCAGTTTCATTCAAGTCAATACCGAAATCAACGATGGACATAGATAATAACTACAGAGGTGAAGAGGGGCCAAACATGCTCTTTGATGGCAACCATGTGGGGAAGTACATTAATAATGATAGACCTAATTTTCTATCAATTTATCTTTTTTTTTAAAAACCTGACTTTTAAAATTATATTTTAATAGGGACACTGATACACTGTTGGTAAAGTTGTGAACTACTCTAACTATTCTGGAGAACAATTTGGAACTATGCCCATAGGGCTATAAAACAGTGCATAGGTTTTGACCCAGCAATACCCACTACTAGGTCTGTATCACAGAGATCGAAGAAAAAGAAAAAGGACCTATTTGAACAAAAATATTTATAACAACTCTTTTGTGGTGACATCAAATTGGAATTAAGGGAAAACCCATCAATTAAGGAATGGCTGAACAAGCTGTGGCATATGATTATGACAAAATACTGTTGTGCTATAAGAAATGATGTGCAGAATAATTTCAGAAAAATCTGGGAAGACTTATATGAACTAATACAAAATGAAGTGAGCAGAACTAGGAGAATATTGTACACAGTAACAGCAATATTTTAAGGATGATCAACTATGAAAGACTTAGCTACAAGGATCCAAGTCAATTCCAAAGGACACATGGTAAAAATAATATTCATCTCCAGAGGGAGAACTGATGAACTCAGTGCAGACTGAAGCATTCTTCTTTTTAACTTTCTTTATTTTTCTTGGGGTATTTGTGTATGTTTTCTTTTGTAGTACAGCTAATATGTAAATGTTTTCTATGACTTCACACATATAATTGATATCCTACTGCTTACCTTTTCAGTGGATACAGGAGGGGCAGGAGTGAGGGAGAGAATTTGGAACTCAAAATTTAAAAAAAGAATGTTAAACATTTCTACATGTAATTGGTAAATTTTCAATGAAATAAATAAAAATATATTAAAATAAAAATTACATTTTGATTCCTTTTGTTTTTTTTAATCAGTCATTTCCAACCCTTCCTAATGAACACTCCTTTTTTTTTTTTTTTTTTTTTTTTTTAGGCAATTGGGGTTAAGTGACTTGCCCATGGTCACACAGCTAGTAAGTGTCAAGCGTTTGGTCTGAGGCCAGATTTGAACTCAGGTCCTCCTGACTTGAGGGCCAGTGCTCTATACGCTGTGCCACCTAGCTGCCCCTAGAACTCTCCTTTCTTCTAACAAAGAATACAATTAAGCAAAGACATCCATACAGAGACCAAGTCTAACAATGTATACAATATCCAATCAACAAATATTTTATTAACTGCCTTTTATGCACAAGACACTGTATTGTACTAGGTGCTGAGGATACAAAGACAGAAAGGAAATTGCTCCTAATCTCAAAAGGTGAGCTGTGGGGTGCGGAAGGAGGGTGAGAAGAAGGGGACAATAAGAACAGAATACCCCTCTCCACACACACACGTTTAGAAAGAGAGGGCCCTAGCACTTGGGCAGAAACTGGAAAGACTTTATAGAAGGTTGGTACTTGAACTTAGTCTTTTTTTTTTTAAAGGCAATTGGGGTTAAGTGACTTGCCTAGGGTCATACAGCTAGTAAGTGTCTGAGGCCAGATTTGAACTCAGGCCCTCCTGACTCCAAGGCTGGTGCACCATCGAGCTGCTCCGCATGAACTTAGTCTTGAAAGAAGTAAGGGATTCCACTAGTCAGAAATGAGGAGAAAATCCATTCCACGCATTGAAGACTTTCAGTATAAAGGCATGTATATGGAAGATGGGAGTACTGTATGTGAGAAAGATCATTTTGGCTGGACTGTAGACTATGGGAAGGGAAGTAAAATATGAGAAGCCTGGAAATGTAAGCTAGGGTCTGCTTTAAAAGGCAGACAAAGGAATTTATATATTACCTTGGTGGCAACAAGAAGCCACTGAGTTTTACAGAGTAAGGGAAAGAAACATGGTCAGATCTGTTTTTTTCTTAATCTCTTTGGTAGCCATATGGAAGATGGACTAGAGTGAATGACTAAATAAATGAAGAAAAAAGCACTTAATGAAGGTTTTTATGTGTAAACAATAGTGCTAAGTGCTGAGAATACAAATAAGCAATGTAGTCCTTGCTCTTAAGTTGCACATATTCTAATAAAAGGAACAGGGATATATTTGAGGCAGAGAGGCCAATTTGGACAGTCTTAAGAAAGTCATTGCAGTGGCTAAGGTAGAGGTGAATAAAATCTGATCTAAGGGGTGGCCATGCAAATCACCTGAATAAGGATATGAGAAATGTTATGGAGGAAGAAATAGCATGATTTGGTAAGTGAATGTATATGTAGGAGAACTGAAGATGAATGAACTAATAAAGATAAAATGTTTATTAAGTGTCTACTGTGCCTAAAGTACCAAGGTTATAAATACAAAAATAAGACAAACTTTCCAATAGCAGTAGATGAGTTGATTTTATTAATATTCTACATATGAAAAGAGAGGAATGGTTATACATGCAGTGGCAGAGCAGATGGTCAGAATAAAACACTAAACATTACTGAGGCCAGCAAGATATGGACATGCAACACACTTTTGAGTTCCAGATCTGAGAGGGGTAAATTGCCCATAGCACAGCCTCTGGAAATGTCATAGTCTGGAGGGTGCAGTGATAGGCTAGGGGATGGCATGAACACAGATGGGGAGGATAATAATGAAGCTATAACTGGGAGATTTTAAGGGTAGTGGTACCCTCAACAGAAAAATTTCCCTTTTTTCTACCATGAGAAAGTCACAGGATTATAGATCAAAAGCTGGAGGGACCTTAAAGAGATTACTAAGTCCAACTCACTTATTTTATTTTATTTTATGTTATTTTATTTTTTGGTTTTTTTTTTTTTGTTAGGCAATGGGGTTAAGTGACTTGCCCAGAGTTACACAGCTAGTAAGTGTGATGTGTCTGAGGCCGGATTTGAACTCAGGTCCTCCTGAATCCAGGGCCGGTGCTCTATCCACTGCGCTACCTAGCTGCCCCCAACTCACTTATTTTAGAAGTGAGATAAAATGAATTCTAGAGAGGTTGAGTGACTCCTAGGTGTTAAGGAGCAGTGTCTGGAGTCAGGCTTAGGTTCTATGACTCTCAGTTCAGTGTTCTTTGGATTTTACCTGGCTGCTCTCCTCATGTTTCATTACTTTTTCTCCCAGACCTTGGTTTTTCCAATACTTGGACTTAAACTTCTTTTTATTGATATTTTCATTTACATTGTTGTAGTGGTTCCAGGGGTTAAGAACACTGAACTTGAAATCATTAACACCTAAGTTTGACTTGTAGATTACATGACCAATAAGACAGAAGACTAGACATTTTCTCTGATCTTCATGACCTCTTAACATTCTCTGAAGTAAGAATTATGTCCAAGAAGTAAGGCAACTGCAATTGTCTCCATGGTCTAAGATATCAAGAACCCTAATAAGGCAACAACCTAATGAATTAAACAATGAGATATGGCCAAGAGTGCACTATGTGGTGCATTCTAGTGCTCTAATCTAGACTGAAAGAAGACTGAGGCACTGCACCAGGATAGGAAAAGGTCCCATGCAGTCCCTGAACTAATGCAGGGTATGGGAGCAGGTGCCATCTGGCACCTCTGTCACTCACTACCCAGTCTCCAGTCCCAGATCTAGGGCAAGTTATGGTACATCAATGTGATGAAATGTGAAATGATGATGGTGATGATTTCAGAGAAACCTGAGAAGACTTGTATGAACTGATGCAAAGTGAAGTGAGCAGGGCCAGGAATACAATTTATACAATAACAACAATATTGTAAAGACAAACAACTTGGAAAGACTTGGAAACTCTGATTAATACAGACCAATTACAATTCCAGGGGATTCATGATGATGAAACGTGCTTCTGAACTTTAGATAGATATGTGGTGGACTCAGTGTGCAGACTAAAGCATACATATTTTTTTGGACATGGCTAATACAGGAATCTGTTTGATTCCACTCTGCTTCTGCTATTCTGCCTGAATCTGCACAGAACACGATGCCTTTGGTGTTGCCCCAACCTTAACCCTCCTTACTTTCCTGACTCCTTTTGTATGTTGTCTCTCTCCATTAGTTTGTAAGCTCTTTGAGGGTAGGGAAGTTGGGAGGAAGAGAGCAGGTGGAGGTGGAAGAGAGAGAATTCAAACCTGAAAATAAAATTGGGGAGAAAAAGATTTCTGTACCAATCAGAAACCAAAGAAGGGAAATGGAATGTATTCTGAAGATCAAAGGAGCCCAAGACCCAACCCAAGATGACACACTCAATAAAGCCAAGAACAACCATCAATGAAAACAGGATGTTCAATAAGAAAAAAAAAAGACAAGCAGATTATTTCCTTTGCAAACATTCCAAACAACAGAAATTCAAGAAATGTAAACAAAAACAATTATCCCTCTCACATCACGACTTTCCCTATCATGGTTTCCATATATTGTGAGTTGCCATAAGAGATTAAATAAGGGGCAGCTGGGTGGCACAGTGTATAGAGTACCGGCCCTGAAGTCAGGAGGACCTGAGTTCAAATCCAGCCTCAGACCAAACACTGGACACTTAGTAGCTGCGTGACCCTGGGCAAGTCGCTTAACCCCAATTGCCTTTAAAAAAAAAAAAAAGAAGATTAAATAGGAACTTTCGGGGAGTTTTTGGAAGTTTTGTTCAGATGACACATGAAGGCCAACAGACGACAAAGTTTAGAAACTCAGAAACGCATAAAATATATGTATAGTATTGTATAATATTAACCCAAATTTTATAATAAGGTACTATGAACACCCCATAAAAGAAAAAGAAAAATTCAGACTTCTCTGGTATGAAGAGAGGGCCAGAAAATTTCACGTGGATTTTTCAGATCGCAGAGGTGCCATGCCCCCAAACCCCACAATGTGGAAAGGGTAACTGTACAGTCATTAAGAAAGGTACAAGTAAAGAAACTTCCCTAGGAAACACCTATGAGGTTAAAAGTAACAAGAACAAAAGAGCAGAGGAACCAATGAGATTTCTTTCTAAAATTACACAAGGAGACAATCAATCAATCAATAAACATTTATTAAGCATTTACTATGTGCCAAGCACTGTGCTAAGCACTGGATAACAATGTAAGTAGAATTCAGATGGAAAAACCGACGGTGGAGGAACAAGCAGAAAACACTATGGACTAAACATCACAACACCATGCCAACAGTTGAATCAGTCTTTTCTATGGGACTAAACCACAGAATATAAGGGCATATAAAAGGGGGTGGGGAGATGAGAGAAGATAATGGGAATGCATGATGTACTCTAATCAAGGCAATGGTAAACAATGAAAGGAAAAGAATTCTAATCTGTACCCTGTAGGACAATGGGCAAAGATGGCAAAAGGGAGGGAACAAAATAGGAGAAATCTTGATTCAGTGGTGGGAGGGGGTACCATTGAAGAATGCTCCCACTGGGGTGGGGAAAGATTCTATAATGGAAGATAGGGACCTTACAGTGGGTATAATTTACAGCCATCTGGTACTTAGACCACTACCTCTGAGAGAGTATTGTGGTCTTATGGGCAGCATCCTGCATCAGAAGGTGAATCAGATATGCTAGGCAACTGACATCCAAAAGAGTGGGATGGCACAGAGTAAGAGAGAAGATCCATGGCAAATAGGGGGAAAATTATCCGGCAGAGGACAGGGATAGTAAAGAATTACACAATCAGGGAGGGCAGGAAAGTTTCTATCACAGGGAAATACTTCTATGATCTCTATCTCCTGCAGTAGTTTATACTTCTAAAAGTAAGTTAAAAGGCAATTACATAGAAACCATTTCAAAGAGGCAACTCAAAGTAAGTCACTTAACTTCTTTCAGTCTCAGCTTCCTCATGCATAAAATGGGGTTCATAATAACACCTACCTCACAGTGTTGTTGCAAACTTTAGTCTATCATCAATCTCCTGATTTTTCTATCCTTACTCTCTTCCTTGCCTGAATAGATGGGAGAGAAATTGAAAGCACTGCATCTACCTCTTCTGAACAGCCATTATCTAGGGCCTCTTATTTTTACCCCCTTCTCTGCCTAAGAGGCTTTCTTCTGTATTATCCTCTAACTATAATGCAGACTTATTAGTGAAGAAATAAGATTTTAATTTTCCCTCTGAAATATTATTTCCTCTAATTGAATCCTGATTTTTCCTATTATATTTTTACTTAGATTTTTAAAAACTCAAAGAGACATATACCACCAATCATATCTTTGTCTAGCACTAGCTTCATATAAATAAACATTTCAAAAAACAATTATAGGGGCAGCTAGGTGGCACAGTGGATAAAGCATCAGCCCTGGAGTCAGGAGGACCTGAGTTCAAATCCAGCCTCAGATACTTACTAGCTGTGTGACCCTGGGCAAGTCACTTAACCCCAACTGTCTCACCAAAAAAAAAAAAGCAAAAAATAAAAAAAATTTTCATTTTTAATTCTTTCACTAATAATTGAAAATATTTATCTTTTTGCTATATGGGATATTTTCAAGTTAAATACCTTGTTTACTTTTGAGTTCTCTTGAAGGAATGATTCTAATTCTTCACTTTTATTGAATATCCAGTTGTTTTCTTTGTGGTTTGGGCTTACTTTTGCATTATGTTATTTTGGGATGACAATTGATGTCTTTTTCTCTTCAAAATACCTCACTTCAATTTTTCCTTTCATTGCTTATAATCACAGAATGATTTTGTACTCTTCTTATTGTGCCTACTTGGAATTTGAAGGCTTTTTTCCCCCTTTCTGGCTACACGATTATTTTATTATGGTATGAAATTTACCTACAACATTTCATGGTGATTTAAGTTTGGGATTTTTTTTTTTTAGTGTGCAGTAGAGTTTCTCAAGCTGAACTCTGCCATCTGCTTTTAATATTTCTGGGCAACTTTTCTGTATGAGTTCCAGAAATGTGGCATTCAGATTCTTTTTCACAATGTGTTTCTGAGATATCTGGAACTTATGGATATCATAGGCTAGCCATTCATATATTATCATCAAATTAAGCAGTTTTGTAGAACTCTCATGTGCTCTATCTTCTCATTAAAAAAAAAAAATTTCATTACTTTTCCTTCTGACTTTTTACACTCCAAAAATGTGTCATTTAAGGGAATATACTAATGTGGATAGCATCTCGATCTTTTGTTCTCAAGTCTCTGGTTAGACCTGCTTATTTGTTCTTAAAGAGTTCTAAACTCTATCCTTATTCTTTTGATAATTTCATGTAATTATTTGATTATTCATATAAACCATTCTGGAGTTTCTTGAGGTTGTTCCATTGCAATTTCAAAGGGCTTTTCAGAATCTGTTGCACCATCTATAACTTCCCCTTTCCCTAAGGAAATTCTGATTCATTTTCTATTGTTGTGAAATATTTGTTCACTGAAGTAGATATTTTCTTTTCTCCTCTTCAACTAACTTCTGTTTATTTTAATCATTATGCTGATTTTTCCAAGGTAAAAATGTGCTATCATCAATCCTCTTAATTCAGGTTTATTGCTGTTATTTTTTTCTTCAGATTTCATGTAATGGTTTTTCCTGAAAATAGGTATATTAAGTACAGAATCAAAGCATCAAAGTAAGCAGATAGGCACTGATATACCTTTGAGCTAAAATATGCCTATAATACCGAAACTATCCATTATTATTCCCCTTGGATTCCTCTGTCTTGTCTTCCTGATTGGAAAATTCAAAGGCTTGAATCAGTGCTTCACTAGCAGATGCTAGTTTTGGTAAGTGGCCTCTCCTTTACTTTCTTTAATCTTGGACTCCTGGTAATAAAATAGTCTAAATTTTGCTGTATCATCACGTTACATTATTTAACTCTAGTGCGCTAAGTTAATGCTTCATAGTAAACAGTTTTAAAATAATTTGTTGATAAAAACTAGTTAGGTGCCTTATTTGAACTCCCAAAGAACATTGTAGCTCACATATGTTACACATTCTAATCTTTTACTATAGTTACTTATGTACGTGTTATCTCCTTCACTAGACTAAACTTTTTGAGGGCAAGAGATGTATCATCATGTTTTTAAATCTCCCACAGCAAACAGCATAGTGTCTGTCTCACGGTAGATACTTAAAAAAGATACAATGAATGAATTAATGAAGAAAAAAAAAAAACCAAAAAAGTCTCCTGAAATTCACACTTCTATCTGACGAATTTAATTCCAAAGGAAAAAAATACTTAAAAATTGAAGGAATTTGTGAGACTGGATTCAAATTACTACTCGCTTTTTGAAAGTAAGATCTATAAGTATTTTAATTAAAATGGAGATTAAGCTAGATACATTTGAATGACTCAAATTTAACAAATCAATTTCAAAATCAGATATGGCTTAAAAACACATGTAAATTTGGGAGGCTAAGTTCAAGTTCCTTCTGTGCCACATACTGGCTGTGTGAGCCCAGATATTTCACTTCCCAGTGCTCTGGGCAACTCTCTAAGACTGTAAGCTGCAGCAAAGATGGACAATCTGTATTGGTGGTGCAAGTTTTCTCACCTGGGAGATCTCTCCATCAATGAAATCACAGATTAAAAAAAAAGTCATATAAAAATTTAAAAATAATATAGTAAATAGACTCCTGAAGTCCTAATCTGATGTCTCTCCATGAAGTTGAACTGATCTTGATGAGAAATGTATGTTAAGCACTTATAAAGCTTAAAGCACTATGTAAATATCAGCTACCATAATTCATCATCATCATCATTATAATTAAAGGTAGTGTGGCACAGTGAGTTTGCTTCAGGGAAGGAAGACCTGGGTTCAAGTCCTATCTCTGACACATAAAAGCTGTGTAAC
Organism: Vombatus ursinus; assembly: GCF_900497805.2. Taxonomy (NCBI): domain Eukaryota; kingdom Metazoa; phylum Chordata; class Mammalia; order Diprotodontia; family Vombatidae; genus Vombatus; species Vombatus ursinus. The sequence continues at coordinate 22,864,075 of NW_020954557.1, forward strand.
ATTAGATAAGTCACATAATTTCTCAATGCCCCAGAGAGTTACAGAACAGATCAGGTCTTGATCTGTTCAAGAAGCTTTCTCTCATTTTGGGGGTTGGGAGGTGGAGTGGGAAGTTCTTATACCAATGAAATAACAAATTTGATATATATGTATGTAAGTATAGAGAGCATATGTATATGTATATGTGTATGTGTATATGTATGTGTGTATATATATATATGTATATATATGCACCAGCAGAATATAAGTTCTGGAAGGTTCTGCAAAGCTTGAAAATACTTCAAGGACAGAAGGACAGGATCAGTAATATACATATGGTCTGTTCAGTCTAGCCAAATATGGAGAGGCTCATCACTCGTATGGCCCTAGCATCATGAATTTTCTTTAACCTCAGAAACCCAAAAGGCCCATCAAGTCATAGAAGAACTTCGGTTTGTGGAAGGAATATTGCCATTGATTAAATTACATGGTAATGCAATATATTTTTTGGTAGGGAAAATAGTTTTGTACATAGAGTATAACATTATAAATTCAAGACAACTCAGATAAAAAGTTTAACTCCCATATCTATCTCTAGTTTTTTCGAAGAGTTTATATGAAATCCATGCTGTCAAAGTCAGCATGCTCTCTCTCTTGAAATTTAATTTATGTTAGACTACATATGATCTTGGAATTTCCTCAGAAGGCTCTGTCAATGACTAATTGAAAAGAGAAAAAACCCAGAATCCTTTCAAACAGCAAGTGAAAAGAGAATTTAGGGTAGGAAAGCTATTCAAATTTAAATTCAATTTAGGTGATTCCTTTTAAGGTCCTATCCCTGATACTAACTTATCTAACTTCAAAAGCATCTTCAAACACTTCCTTTAGTTTCCCCTAAGTATATTCATAAGGCAAGTTCTTGAGCAAGAATGTTTTTGCATGTCAATCTTTCTTGCATTACTTTGATTTTTCAGTTTAATATCAGAGTCAAGAACTTTTGAGCTATTGAGTTCCAGAGTTTTTTCCAAATCTTTAGCAAATTCAAATCCCAAATAGCCAAACTTCTATATGAACCAACTTGGACATTCACATTTGTAAGATCATTTCTTTGCAAAGAAGTGAATGATACCATTTTTATTTCAGAAGAGCTTTTGTTAAAATTCAGATTTCCAGTAAAGAGATTAAATGCTACTGATGGTTTAACTTCCAATTTCTGTTTCTTGGCATTAGGGGCTATCTGCCCATTTCTTTTTTCCTCTTTCCAGATGATTCTTAGACACTCTTTCAATTATATAACATGTTTTATTTTTTGAAGAAAAAGTTCCCAAATTACTGGGCTGAAAGTTCTAGGTAAGAAATTCGTTAAGATGAAGGGTAATCTGACCATGATACTCATTATCTGAGTGATCATCAAGGTTAATTAGTCCATCTGGATGGACAGAGGTGTCCCTTTCCTCCTTTCCTTTCCTCAGATGTATCTCTTATGAAGATGTTCACTTGGTCCAAGAGGATAACCTTCTTCAATAGGATACTAGGCTTTGGTCAAAGGAATAAGAAACACTGCACTTACCCCATAGAATAAGTGTTCTACTGCACTCACCCCACAGAATAACTATTCTACTTGTTGGTAATACTATGCTTTATTGGAATGCTAGTCTTTAACCAGCAATTTTCTTTTAGAAGCCAAAAGGTGTTTTGGCTCAAAAAGAAAAATTACTAATACAAAAAAACCGAGTTTTATAGGTTACGTTAGCTGACGTTATTCAAATTATATCAGGCCATTGAAAAGGCTACATTTAAAATGATGCTACTACCAGATAAAAATGGCATAAAAGGATTCCAAGACTATGTAACTGAAGTTTCAGGTGAGGCATAATATATTTGTCACATGCTTTTTAAACTGTATTATAGTGATTTCTCATATAATAAAAGAACACCTGGTAAAGTAAAAACATTACAAACATAACACTTGTGGCATTAAAGACATTAACCAGTCCTGTGATTTGGTTATTTACTTAATTTTACGAGATGCCTATCTTTTAAAAAACAAGAAATGAAGATACTATATTGGCAAAAATTTATTATAATGTTCTCAAGCACAGATAATAGCATAAAAATACTAGAAATAGTTCAGCTTTGGTCATTTTTAGATAAGTATTACAATCTACATTTTCTAAAGTCAATCTACCCTTTCCATAGATAATAAAATAAAATCAGCATTCTTTACCATTCTTCTATAGTAAATATTCATGATTAGAATATTCTGAGTGATCATTGTTATAGTGTAGTTTAACTAAGCTAATTCCAACTAGGGATTTCCTCTAAAATATACTGCTTCAATGCTGAATTTTAAAATAAAGGAATAAAAAAATCCTCTCAATTAGTATTTTAAAATTTCTTCAATCAGTATAATGCTTGTGACACAACTAATATAACCATCACACTGTTTATTTTTGTTTATATTAGTATGATGCCACAGGTACGGATATAAATCTTAGCTGCTGATTAATGCAAGGATGTTATTACACTGCCTGACCTGCTGAATAGCTAGTATATATAACTGTAAAAAGATCACTCAGTAAATGGGTTTTGGAAAAGCTATGAAACATGAGAACTATTAAATGCAGAGTTTAAAAAGTAGACACAGCTAGCAATTTGGGGATATTATTCCACACTGGCAAATTATTGCATCAGATTAGGTCAGGGCAGTTTCCTTATATTATTATACTTCAACTTGTAACAAATATTGAATACAACTGCCAACTAGTTAACGCTTATTCTATTACTCAGGTAATTAACTAAGGTTTTACTTTCAAGATTGGATACACTACTAAATAACAAAATTTGATACTTAACAATTGGGTACCATGGAGGAACTGAGTTTAATTATTCTCAGGAAATAGAAATGATTAAATGAAAGGGGGAAATAGCATAATAGAAACAATCTTACTTTCAAAAAGAGGTATATACGCAGTTAATTTCTTGCAATTTTTCATATCTATATATTTTTTGTAGTTTGGTTGCAGGCTGAACTTGTGCTATAAATACTCCAACACATACCCCCATATGTTTTCTATCTAGGTCAAACAAACTTGGAGCATCTGGATGTGCCAAGTAAGAATCTGACTCTAGTCAGTATGATGACAGTGCAAAAACAACCCAATCAAAAATATATTATTACACACAGACCATCTTAGGTTTGATTAGAGTTAGCCAAATATATCTTCTCTCCATTCCCTATTTCATTGACAGACACTACAAAAAATAGAGTAGTCATGTACCCACAGCTAGTATTTAATACTTAGATCATATATGTGTAATTTTTGCTTATGTAAGTCTCTGAATATCAAAGCTGAAATCTGTGATAAATGGGGGAAAAAACCCCAAACATTGGCTAATGCAAATTTAATCAGAAAATGCCATATTAAGTTTGTTCAAGTGATACTGAGTCATCTACACAAAATGCTTATTTGTTTATAATTCATCCAAAAACTTTTATAAATTTCCATTTCCTATTTTGTTTGAATTTGCAGTTTCCTTTATTGATTTCTGGGGCCTAGTGAAATGACTATAGCTTGCCTCAATATCTACTCCCCAAAGACTTACTGCCATCCGTAATGGTATAATGTCTTCCTCAGAAAATGAAAAGTATGCAAGACTAGCAAAAATCACTGTTTTTTTGTACAAAAGACTAACACATGTATAATATATTCTATGTGATGTATCCCAATACATTATACATTATATACTACATACATATTAATCTATATTAATCTATAATTTATATATACTAACATATAATAGTAAAACTAGACTAATCTATATAGCATAACAATAATAAAATAATGACTGTAGCAACTTACTGCACTTTTTTTACGAGGAATATGCATAATTATAAATCAAGGTCTCAAGTTTTTGCACATGTGACACGATGTATTCTATCATATCAATAGTATTATTATTAGAACAAAATAACATATTTTATTACTTTTACAATATGTTATAAATAGTGATGTACACATATTTTAGAAGTCTATAGATTTCAATAATGTTTGTGCTCATTTTATATTTTTACTGAAACCACTTGACTTCATTTTTCATTAGTTACATAATCTATTCTTAAATATTTCCAGGAAGGCAAACTCCATAATCTTGGGTGGTATTTGTTACCTGTAATCTTCCTTCTTGAAATAATCTGAGAATAGACTATACCTGCACACACTATATCAGTAGATAAGATAACTAGATAGATGAATGAAGAGGCAAGTAGATGATAAAACCAAAGAGAAAACTGTACTTGGGTGGAAAAGTGATTGAAGAGAGGAGAATAATTTGTGGAACTCTGTTGTTCTAAGTCATTGTGAAGTTAAAGTAGCTGAGAATGAGATAGGAAAATTAATTTGCTAAAACTATTCACTTTTGAGTTCTTATTTTCTAAATAAATCTTTCCACACAGTTCTGTCTATTGGTAGTGGTAGTGAGGTTTTTGCTGTTATTATAGGTTTTTTTAAAAAAGGTAAGTCATCACATGATTATAGATTGCTATGAAGAGCTAACATATCAGCTGATATATTAGATTATTTTTTAAAAGTCTTTATCTAGTTGTAAAACTTGAAGATCTAAAAGATATTGCTATCATCAATATGCTCCGCTGTCCATTCAGGTATACCACGTGAGGAGTGCGATTGGCGGCAACAGGGAAGAAAGCAACCGAAAGAAAAGACTGAAATAAGGAATAAGAAACTTGCTTATATAAAATAGGGAAGGAGGGAGGAGGCACTATAAACTTTTTAATTTTAGAGGTTAATTCTATTATTGCTTCACCCTCTTAGTATATAAACATAGCATGCAAGTTAAGACTTTCAAGGTCACTTGCACCATTCTAGGAACATATTACTTAAATTTAAAACATCCTTTCTCTATTTGTAAAAACAGCAGGCAGAAAGAAAGTTTATCCTGACAACCCAGTACTGTCATTCAAAAATCGCTCAACAGAATTTTATCAGTACTACAGCTCTTGCTTAGAATAACTGATACATATTTTAGGATCAAGAGACCATTTGAAAAACACATTATATATGAACAGATTAAGTTCTTTGCCTTCCAAACTTGATAATCATTCTTTGAAGCAGCTTTAAAGATAGATAAAAGAATGCCCTACTATTATATACATGGCCATATACCATGTATACTCCTCTTTTTCCATTATGATGCCAACACCTCTTTTTCTCCAAATTCTGCAAATCTGAATCCCTATTCCTTTTTTATTTTGCTTTTATTTTTTTCATTTTATTTTTGCTTTATTTATCTGCTTTTATTTGCTCCCTATTCTTTGCTTTACAGAGAATCTATTTTCAAATCACACTGCTGTTTCTAATAAAATAATTCTTGAATCTGGCCTGTCCTCTTTATCTTAACTGCTATGATGCTTACTCAAATCATTAGTAATATAATCTGTTCTTCTCAGGACTATCTACTGTGCCTCCAGCAATTCATCTTATATCTAGTCACCCAAACCATTTTCTGAAAATGTTACTTTTGACTAGCTCACCAAGATCCTTAAAACTTTACAAAAATTCACCAGTTATTTTCCAGATCAAGACCAAACCCTTGATCTTAGGCTTCAAAACCCTTCATTAGTTGGTAACCAGCCTTAAGTATGATTCCTTTTTTGCTACTTCTAAGGCTTTTGAATAGGTTACCACATCTCAGTAAGATACAAAGCTAGCTTCTTTCTATATACTTATTGGCTCACATAATCTCTATAATGAAGAAAAAATGAAGCAATTTGGTTTATATTTTTAAAAAATTTAAACACCATTGTGCTAAGCCAAAGTTTTGTTTGACAAAGCACTTCAATAGGAAAAACACAATCAATCAAGTGTTTATTAAAGAGATTATTATGTGGGCACTGTATTAGGTTCTGAGGATGTAAGAATTATATAGTGTAAATGATGTCAAAAAGAACTAGGAATTATTGTAAATAATATACCTGAGTATAACAAGTGAGAGTATTATTTCTCTAGTCTCCCAGTCTCAAAGCCTCTAGTATAATTTCTGAATTCCCCTTCCAGAATTGCACCATCCTCCACTCCCCAAAAAATATTGGTGTTTCTTATTGATTCTTTGTTCAAAGTTTCTTGCAGCTCTTTTGTGCCTTCTAGTACCACTGCCTCCACCTTAGTTCAAAACCTTATCCCCTCAGATCTAGACTACCGTAATAATCTTCTGACTGGTTTCTCTACCTCAAGGTTCTCCTTCTACTATCTATCCTGTACACCCCCATTAGCTTAATCTTTCTAAAACACCCACTATGATGATGCAATCTGGCTATTCACAAACCTTTAAAGGTTCCCAATGCCCACAGACAACAGTTCAATCTTTGGACTCACATTTAAGGTCCTCTACAGCCTTTCCTTCTCCCTAATTTCCCAACCTCTCTGATCACAAACCTCCTACTTCAATCTAATTAGCAACTGGGCCCTTGAACATGCTTTATGTTCTCCTGACTTCATAAAGAATCTGAGAGTAGAAAGGTACATTAGCCTTATCTAGCCTATTTTTGCTCACAATTCCCTTGCCTTCACTTTTTATGTTCTCTTCTCTCTTTACTTTTCCAAATCCTGCCCTTCCTTCAAAAGACAACAAAAATTCTGCATCCTTCATAAACCTGTCTTCATTACCCATGGTGGAAATGACATTGCTTTCCTCTGAAATGCTAGATCATATGTGGTCTGTGCAACTGGTTTGTCAATTAGTCATGTGATACCTTGTGATTACTCTTCTGGTAATGTAGTGAAAACGGTTATCTTGTTCTTTAACTTTGCACATGTTTTATGTTTTGCTTCTCCCACTAATTTGTAAACTCCTTGAATATAGGGACTATATCTTATGCTCTATATCTTCCATACTTTTGATGTGCCTTTTAGCTCTTATACCAACATTCTTCCCATAATCCTCAACAGGATTTTATATTTAGATTTCTATGCAAGAAGTACTAAAGTTAATAAAGTTTGAAATCCTTATGCTATGAAAAGGGTTGAGGTACTGAGGGTTTCAATTATGAGTCTATTTTAATGCATTTCATAATCATATAATTTGAAAGCTTGAAGGCACTTTAGAAGTTCAACTCTTTCATTTTGCAAAGAAACTGAGGCCTATACAGGTTCAAAGTGACTTGCTCAAGGTCACATAGAAAGTTTGTGTAAAAAAAGTTGAAGACTTGGGTTTAAGACCTCTTCCATTTGTCTCTGTTGCTTTCATCTGGCTTCTATTAAGGAGAATGAAATTCAAGTTTTGACGCTAGAAGAATAACAACAATAATAGTAGTAGTAGTAATGGACATTTACATAGTGTTTTAAAGTTCACAAAGAACTATAAATAATATGTATTATCTCATTTGAGCATCACCACTCTATGAGAGTAGGTATGATAGGTATGTACCCATTTTACAGAAAGAGAAACTTAGGCTCAGAGAGGTTAAGTGACTTAGTTACACAACTAGTTAAGAGTCAGAACTGGGAGATGAAACCAAATCTTTCTGATTCCCAGTCCTGCACTTAATTCACTATGCCAGGATGCTTCTCTTGGTAAATAAAGTTTACTAAGAGTAAGTTCCCTTACTTATGTAGGATGATTCTTTGTGGTGGAGTCAGTTGTTTGTATTATGGTTACAAACCAGGAAGATAGAAGCACTGCTTTTATTTGATTGGTTTTCAAAATAACATGCATAAAGCTGCTATTGAGATGGTATCAGCTGGAATTTCTTGAAGATGAAATTCAATCTCTGTAAAAGCTCCAAAATGACAGCTAGATCTTCTTTAGTTCATTCTAATAAAGACATTTAATGACTCATTTGTTCAAGTAAGAGAAGATACCTGAACAACAAAGGTGCAATAATAGTGAGCATATCTTCTAAAAATAAATAAATAAAGACTGCCAAAAAGATAAAGTCTCAAAAGAAGACTTTATGACTAACATGCAGCACAAAAATAACGAGGATGATAATAAAAGCTGACATTTAAACATAAGACTTTACAGTTTACAAAGCATTTCACAAAAACATTACCTCAGCTGAGCCTTGCAAAAGCCCAATGATATAGACAAAGTGTTATTTACTCCATTTTTCAGAAGTAGAACCCGACGCTCAGAGAGATTAAGTGACTTGCCACAAGGTCACAAAGTCCTCTGATTCCAATTCTACCACTATATCATACTGTACTTTCAGATTCAAACCCTATTCCAGGAAAGGTAAGAAAGAAAGCAGCTCTGCTTTATTTGGTGTTTTGCAACAAGGTGAAACATAAATCATTTAATCTCAACATGGATTATATATACTTTTACATTCTTCACCTGATGTGGTTAAATGTGCTGCATAAGTTATATCTTTTAACTTTTCAACACCACCAAATATGTACATGAAAAGTAAAAGAAATTATTAAAATAAATCAGGAAAATATTAAAACTACTTTAAAATAATCACTACTAAAGATGGAGGAAAAGAAGAGGAGGAGAGCATAGGGCAGTGCCTTGTATATAATAAGTATTTAATAAATATCTGTTGAATTGAATTGAATGAGCTATAATCATCCCAAGACATGGTTTAAAATGGCCTGAAATTTTAAGCACACAACCTTACAGGATATCACTCTCTTTTGTAATATTTTAGAGGTACTCAGATGAAAGACTCCAAACCAAGATCTTAAAGCATACCAGTGTGTACTTAATTATCAAGAAATTAAATAAAATTCATTTTAAAACATACATATCACAAATGTACCTTTAAAGCAAGAATGAGAGTATTATCACAAAACCAATAAAGGAAAGGTATAGCATTTCTGAAAAGGTTGGGAATTACTGCTTTAAAATATAAATTTTCATTTTTCAAAATTTAAAGAGTAATTATTCCGGAAAATTTTTCATTACATAAGAAATGGTTAAAATGTTAATCTGAATTTGGTTATAATTGACATAAAAAACATCTAATTCTTGGAAATAGCCATCTTTACAGAGTAAAAGTATATATAGAAGGATCCTACAGGTGCTTTAATCATAACATCTAAAGCTGAAATCGCTACTACTGATTAATTAGCAATAGCTAAGTATGGAACAGCTCTAACACTTCTCTAAATAATATCTATTTTAAATAAACTTACTGAATCCACTTGAAAATCATTTCCCTTTGGCTGTCTCATTATTCAATATGCTTTCAAGGAACATGGTGATGAAAGAAGAAAAATACCTCTTTCTAACATAACCATACTGGCAAGAGGATCAACATTATCAGTATTCAAAGAATGTCTTGGCAGGATAAACCTTCATAAAAAGAAGGAACACTATCTAATCCAAGTTGTCAAAATAGCAATAGTACTTCTCGTATTATGTGGAGTATAAATGTTTATTACCAGTGCAGAAAAAAAAAAAAGTTGAAAAGAAAGGAGATATAAATGTTGTCATTTAAAAAATTCTAATATGGAAAAAAATTCTTTAGATAAATTCTGTCAAAAATGTTAAAATTTAAAAGGGAAAAAGGTTAGAAACAGGCAAGTTATTTTTGACTCGATGTTCAAACAGATTTAATTCAAACAATATTTATTTTGAAGATATCAAAGGTAACCTATGTTTAGAAAAAAAGGCTAGAGGATGGATTGCTTTTATGATTTGTGTGCACTTTTCTTCAAATCACTTTTAAAATTTAATTTAACCACTTAGTAGTTAAACTTCAGCCAACTGTTCTTTTCAAACTATATTAGTTTCTATCATAGCCATTGGCAAGGTACTCACTCTTAAGTAAGCTGTGGTATTCTAAATATACCATCCAGTCTTTGGGCTTTATTTTAGCTGTATTAAATGTCAGTGACATCATGTGATTTGTTCAATGTAGAGGTGAAGCTATGTTCTCAAAGACTATACCAGCAAAATACAAATGCTAAAAGGTTCTACTACAATGGAAATGCTTCAAGTATAATTTCAATAATACATCTCCTTCCCAAGGATCACCTTAAATGAATTCTTTGGCAGTGGCAATCTACAAAATGAATAAAAATACAAAATAGCCTTTAATCTCACGCAGTCCCCTTTAATTTCTGCAGTGATAGTAGAAGAGTGATGAAGAAGAGACAAGACCTAAGAATCCTAATTTTTAGCCCATTTAGGAATATTAATTCTAAGTCCTCAATGTGAAAGCTTTATCCAATGATCAACAAATGGAGTTGTTACTGAAGGCACAGAAGAAAAATGTTTATTATGTTCTGTATAAATGAAACCAGAAGACAAAAGGAAGGTATAGCTAAATGCTCACAGGTTTACTTTGGAAAGAAAATTAATGATGATGGAGTATTCTCCTCATACATCCAAAGTAATGAAACACAATATTTCACAGGACATTAGATCATCTAGTGTTGGCAGGGCTCATGATCAGCATTTTCAAAAAGGACAAAATAAAGAAAATGACAGCATATTTGCCAACATCTAAAGCAGAGAAAAAGGTAGAGAAATCTTATGAAGAATTTGATAAGATCTTCCAAACTGCATGAACATGTACTTATAGTTTATTATTTCAATGAAAGGTTAGGATAGGGAAAAATGGTAAAAAAAAAAAATGTTTTTGTAAGATATAGTTTAGGAACAAAAAAGAGAAAAGCCAAAAACCTAATGACTATACAGAAGCCTCAAACCTATAAATATCATGAATACTTTCCTCAAGAAGAAAACATGATGAGCTAGACACAGCAAGCATCAAACTGAGCATAATAAAAATTAAATTGATCGTATTTTAACAGACAGTAACACTTGGTTACCAACGTAGAAGTTATTTTCAAAAACTATCTATATACACTCGGATTATAAACTTGTTATAGCAAAGATTAAAACCAATACCAAATTAGCAGAATAAAAATGACAACATGTAGCAGGCAACTGAGGCAACTCCAACATAACCTAACTGAATAAGCTCTTGATGTTCCCAAGTGGGAAATGGATAACAGAATAGATAGATTGACCATAATTATTTTCTAAGAAAATTTAATCAATGTAAGTTAATTGCCTTAAGAAGACAAAAAAGCCTAGAAACTCTCATAGCCAGTAAATATTTGAATAATCTTCTAAAGTGCAGAAAACGGCAGCTAAGGTTAACAATTCAGAATACAACTTCATATATAAAATCTGATGGAAGATGGAAGAATATTATGAAGAATATCACTTTATAAAACAGTGAGAAGCAGTAGGATATAAAGAATTATACCAAAAGTTTGGCATAAGACACAGTTAATTCAATCATCTTGAGGACTTTTAAGGATGAAACTAGATAGCAGATAATAAAAGACAAAAATGGAAAAAAAATCTGTAAAGATTTTGATATTAAATTTTACCATCAAAGACACCAAACCCACCAATTTTGGATTCTAATATTCTAATCCTCAATATCCTGTATGAGAAAATAGAAAATATCACTAAAGAAAAAAAGAGAGGTAGAATAGCTGAACCAAGGTGTTACAGGGTTGAGATAATGCAGCTATGAGAAACTGATTCTCAAAATATCTGAAAGGTTACTAAATGCTTCAAAAAATCATTGACTTTATCATTACTTAAAAAATAGGTGACTGAGAAAATACAAATAATTACAAATCTAAGAATACTTTCCCTTTCTTATAAAATCTTTATAAGAATAACATACACAAGTATCAAGCACATCCATGATGAAAATATAAGAAGGGAATAAGGAAGCTTTTGCAAATAATATTCTACAATAGACATCTTTACAGTCACACAATGGACTTACTGTCTGTTGACTGTAAGAAAGCATTTAATTGGGTAGGGCAAAATATTGCCAGAAAAGTATCCTCCAAAAAGGTGCCTCCTATTGTTGTTGGTCAATTGTTTCACTCGTGTCTGACTCTTGATGGCCCCATTTGGAGTTTTTTTGGCAAAGATACTTGAGTGGTCTGCCATTCCCTTTTCCAGATCATTTTACAGATGAGGAAACTGAGGTAAACAAGGTTAAGACTTGCCCAGAGTCACAGAGTTAATGTCTGAGGCCAGATTTGAACGAATGAAGATGAGTCTTTCTGACCCCAGGTATGGCACTCTATTCACTGTACCATCTAGTTGCCCACTCTCTCTTATATCTGCATCAAAATTACGTGAAGTTCCCTGAAAGATGTAATATATATTGTTTTGTTCAATGGTTTTCTGTTTATTAATATCAACTGAGGCATTAAAAAATGAGAAGCAGACTTGCCAAAAAAGAGACCAAACTGAAAACAGATTTGTTAGAGATAGTGAGGGCTTTCAAATGCTCAAATGTTCGAAGATGACATCATGTAGATTGATTGCATTAAACCCTTGAACCCTATTGAGCTTCCTAAATGAGAAGCATCATCATTCAAAAGCATCTATCTAACTATCCACACAAAAAGACTAAGTGAATGAGTAAAAAAAAAAAATTATAGGTTTCAGAGTTTGAAAAGACCAAAAGGAGAAAACGTGAAAGCCCAATATCAAAAAGGAAAGACCAACATCAAAAACCCTTCAATAACTGGAAGATGTGAAAAAGATCAAACACAGAAAACTAAAGTTGCTGGAGATGCCAAGCAAACCGTATGAATTTTTTAAAATTGTGAGCTTCTGAAAACTGAATAGTATGAATTATTACTTTAATCAGGTTTTCTTAAAATGCAGAATTTGTTTTATTAGTACAGTCCATATATCCCCAAAAGAAACTCTATTACAACAAATTCAACAAGTAGTAACAATGTCTCCAACAGAGATTGCCAATGCCCTAAAGCTGAATGCCTGAATGGGTCAGTGGAGTCTAAGTCAGACAAGTAAGAATATCAGAGGTCAGTCTATTTAGCAATGCAGAGTAAATTTCCCTGTTCAGATATATGTCATCCCCATGACCTCTGAGATTCTCTGTTTCTTCCAAAGCATAGTGGGTAACATGGCAAGAGAGCTAGACCTGGAGTCAGAGGATATGACTTCAAATCTTGTGTGGCCCTGGGGAAGCTATTTCACCACTCTGTGCCTGTTTTCTTAAAATGAGAGATTCAGATGAGATGACTACAAAATCCTCTCCCAGCTCCAAATCTATGAATATACAATACATCAGATAATTTACAACTACTCTTTCCTCTGCTAGCCTTTTTCTCATCCCCCAGAATAAATATACCATGACCAAGGCATGAGGTTCCTACATTCTTTTATCTCTTCCTACTTTTATTACATACTCCTTCCACATCCTCTAGCCCTTCCTTCTTTTTCCTATAGGCCAACAATAAAAAAAAAAAACCTGTTATTTCATCCTTTCATGAATGCAAATTTTATCTATGCCATTCCTGAATAAAAGGCTTAACAAGTCACTGGGGGGTGGGGAGGTTTACATTTGTTCTAAAAGAATAGTTATCAGTAAACAAGTACTTGTTATGTACAAGCTAACCAACAGAGATACTAACAAAGACAAAAAAAAAATCTTTGCTCTCAAGAAGTTTGCATTCTAATGACGAAACAGGTAAACAACTAGGTAGATTTAAGAGATAGACTGAGTAAGTGAAAGGCAATCTGAGGTGAAGGCACTAAGAGCCGAGGGGACTGAGGAAGGCCTCCTGCAGAAGGTGAGATCTAAGCTGAAGGAACTAGAAGTGAGGGGCAAAGAAATCTAGGCCAGGGCAAAGGCATGGAGATGATATATAGTGTCCTGTTTGGGGAACAGTAAGGAGGCCAGTGCAGCTGGACCACTGAGTGTGTGGAGTGGGGTAAAATAGAAGAATATTAGAAAGGTAGTAAGGGTAAGGTAGTACGGTTATGAAGCATTCCTGGCTCTTTGTGAGCATGTTTCTTTTTTAAATGTTTATCAATGATCCCTTTAGAAATATTTTTCAAAATTTTGTCAGGAATTGAAGTTAAGCTTACTAGCCTAGAGTTTGCAGATTTTGTTATCTTCTATTTTTCTTAAAAAATGGCATGTTTATTCTCCATACCTGTGGTAGCTCTCCTGTTCTGATCTGTCATCTTTTTTTCTCCCTCAGCTTCTAAATAGGTTTTCTTAATACCATTTATATTTAAATTTTAGTCTTTTCTGGAAATATCTCCACTATTTCCTCCCTTGTAACAGGGAACATTTCTTATATTCCATACCTCTCTCCTCACATAGCCATGATCTTAGTTCAGGACCTCTATCACCTCTCACCCAGATTATTGAAACAGTTTTCTAATTTTTTTTTCCCCTGCCTCAACCTGGCACCTGGGCACTCCGGTCTATCCTTTACACAGTTGCCAAAGTGATTTAAGTATAGATCTGAGCATTTCACTTCATTTATCAATAGACTCCAGTGGCTCTCTGTTGCCTCCAGGATAAAACAGAAACTTCTTTGTTTGGCTTTTCAGCCCTTCACAACCAAGCCCCAATCTTTTCAGCCTCATTTATATATTACTCCCCACCCATACTCTATAAGGTAGCCAAACTGGCCTTCTCTCTGTTACTCACACATAACATTCACATCTCCTGACTTCATACCTTTGCAATAGCCATCCTACATGGCAGGAATGTACTCTATCTTATACTCTGTGTCATGGAATCTTTTTTTCTTCAAAACTTGGCTCAAGTCCCACTTACTACATGAAGTTTTTCCTGAATCACTCCCCAACCTTCCCCTCTCTATTTTTCAGTCTTGTCTGACTCTTCATGACCCTATTTGGGGTATTCTTGACAAGGATACTGGTGTGGTTTGCCATTTCCTTCTCCAACACATTTTATAGAAGAGGAAACTGAGGCAAACAGGGCTAAGTGACTTGCCCGGGTTCACAAAGCTAGTAAGTGTATGAAGCCAGATTTGTACTCAGGAACTTTAGTCTTCCTGGCTCCAGGCCCATTGCTCTAGCTACTGTCCCACCTAGCTGTCCCTCCCTATTTACCCTATATTTATTCTCTTTATATTTATTCCAAATACATATATATGCTCTCATCTCAGAATGTAAAATCTTTAAGAGTAGAACTGTTTCATTCTTTATATTTGTATCCCCAACTCATGTTTAGCCCTTAATGTTTTCTGATTGAAAGAAAAATAGCCAAACAAAAACATTTGATCTGGTAACCATATCAGACAAGACGTACAACATGTTGTACTTCCTTGCTGAGAGGGGATATTTCTGGAACCATTACTGGTTTTTTCAATTACTTGATTTCCTTTTAGTGACCTTTTTATTTACACTGATGTGGACACTATGTACGTTGTTCTACTGGTTGTTTGTTCTACTCTGCGTTAAAACATAAATCTTTCCACCATTACATTCACATACAACAGTTTGTTCAGCCAATCCTTAATCAATGAGCAGCAATTTTGTTTCCAGTTCTTTGTTACCATAAATAGCTCCTACTCTGAATATTCTGGTATACACTAGATCTTTGTTTATGTCTTTGACTTCTTTAGGGTATATGCTTAATAGAACAGCAGGGTCAAAAGGCACGAACAATTTAGTCACTTTTTTTCCATAATCCAAAACTGACACGTGGAATGTTTAGACCACTTCACAGCTCCTCCAATAGTGTATTTGTGCATGTCTGTTTTCCCACAGCCCCACCAACATTAATTGTTCCCATATCCTGTCATCCATACTACGGCATGCAGTTGGACGGACCATAGACAAAGCTGGTTCATCAATACGTGTATCTCTAAAAGATAACAGAGATGGACAGTAAGTTAAGCCAAGAGGAAGAGAGGGATCTGGACAGCCTTTGGGAAACTGTGTAGTACTTTTAGTGACTACAAGCTTCTCCCTGCTTTCTATATACTTATATTCCTTCCACTGCTTCTTACTGCTATATGAAGTGATATATTTCAAAGGCTTATGACTTTAACACTTTCTAATGATTTTAATGTTCTTCCAGTAATGTTATATGGCTTCACATCATGGAATATCATAGTCTCTTAAGAATTCAAGTTGCAGGTCAGGTGTGAGTGAGCTGTAAAATATCACTAACGAAGAACTGGACATATTGTTGTTGAGTCGTTTCAATCGTGTCTGAGAAGCCGAATGAAGACTGACATCAGAGAGACTTATGACCAAAAAAGGAAATAGACCAGTCACACGGCAAAAACATAACTGATGAACAGTGTGCATATTCTATTAGTATTCACATAATGCCAAGATATCTTGAGACACACAGCATGTTCCTGAAGGAAAGGCTGCTAGGGCCAAGCTACAAATCTTCCTTCTGTGTAGTAAGTCTACCACTTCTTGCTGCCGCCTCATAGCCAGCTCCCTGAAGAAGACTACAGGCTATAAGATCTGCTAGTGCCTTGAGCCTTCCATCTCCAGCTGGATATAGCACGTTCCTTGAGGAAAGGCTTTTAGGAGCAGAGGCAAGTATCTTCGATTGCCCTCAAAGCAATCACTTTTATCTGTGCCAGCACAAAGTATTTTCCATCTCCTGCTGCCAGCCCAATCTACCAAACAGGCTGTGGAGAACCACCAGTGCAAAGAAGAGCAACCCTCCCTTTGACTTCAGGTCACTCATCTCCTGCTCTTCGTGTCCTTTGAAGGTGGAGGAGCAGCACACTCCATTCAATGACGAACATTTTCACATCTGGTCATTCCCTTCACATCCCAGTGACTCTGACCTTTTACAGACCATCATCAGAGCCCCATTTCCTAACTCTACCTCCTGATTCTTGATTCCCATTCCCCTCAACTCCCCCACCCCAAAGTTTTCTCCTAATTTCACTTAGCCCTTCCACTGTGCCCTCTGGAATACCTTTTCTTTCCAGAGATGACAAACTTCCCTTCATATTAAATCTTTTCCTCTTCCACTGCTTCCATTTATTACCTCTTACTTGGAAAACTGACTTTCTCCTGAAGACACAGCTTTCCTGAAAACCCTTTCTAGCACTGGCTATACTTTCATTCATTCTCCTTGGCTCACTAATCAAGGTGGGGGAGCTGGAATACTTCTTGCTCCCCACGGCCACTTCCAGATTGTTCCTTTTCTGCCATCATTCAGTAATCTCTCTTCCTTTGAGGTTTATGCTACTCTTATCTACCACACAATCAAAATCCTGGTAGCTGTTGTCTACAGACCCCACCCAGATCATTCCCCATTCACTATGCTCCCAGATCAAGGAGAAATTACTACAAGCAGCCAAAAAGGCACAATTCAATATCATGGAGCCACAGTCAGGATAACACAAGATTTAGCAGTTTGTACATTACAGGACTGGAGGGCTCGGAATATGATATTCCAGAGGGCAAAAGAGCTAGGATTACACCAAGAATCACCTACTTAGCAAAACTGAATATAATCCTTCAGGGGAAAAAAAAGGCATTCAATCAAACAGAGGACTTTCAAGCACTGGTAATGAAAAGACCAGAGCTGAATAAAAAATTTGACTTTCAAATATGAGAAACATAAAAAGGTAAACAGGGAAGAGAAATCATAAGGGATTCAATATAGTTAAATTGTTTATATTCCTACATGGGAAAATGATACTTATAACCCCTAAAAACTTTCTCAATTATTAGGGCAGTTAGAAGGAGTATACATAGAGAGAAAGCAGAAGTGTGAGTTGAATGTGATGGTATGATTATCTAAAAAAATTAAATTAAGGGATGAGAAAGAAGAATTCACTGAGAGAAGAAGAAAGGGAAAGGTAGAATGGGATGAATTATCTGACATAAAAAGGCCTGAAACAGATTTTACAGTGAGGGGGAAATGGGGGAAGCAGAGAAGGGAGCACATGAACCATACTCTCATCAGAAATGGCTCAAAGGGGAAATAATACACACACTCATTTGGGTGTAGAAGTCTATAGAGAAGGGGGGAGGGGAGAGCTGAGAGAAGGGGGGCTGTTTGGGGGAGGTAAAAGGCAGAAGCAAAACACTTGAAAATGGACAGGGTAAAAGGAGAGAGTAGGATAAACAGGGAAAATAGGATGGAGGGAAATACATAGTTGGTAATCATTACTGCGAAAAAAAATTTTACAGTGAGTTTCTCTGATAAAGATTCATTTCTCAAACACATAGAAAATGGGGTCAAATTTATAGAAATAAGAGCCATTCCTCAATTGATAAATGATCAAAGGGTATGAAAAGGCAGTTTTCAGACAGAGTATGGAAAAAAAAGCTCTAAATCATTATTGGTGAGAGGAATGCAAATTAAAACACCTCTGAGCTACTACCTCACACCTGTTAGATTAGCTAATAGGACAGAAAAGGAAAATGACAAATGTTGGAGGAGATGTGGGAAAATTAAAACATTATTGGTGAAGTTGTATACCAAGTCAATCATTCTGGAGAGCAATTTGGAACTATGCCCAAAGGACTATAAAACCATGCATACCCTATGACTAAGCAATACCACTACTGGGTCTATATCCCAAAGAGATTAAAAAACAAAAAGGAAAAGGACCTATATGTACAAAAATATTTATAGCAGCTCTTTTTGTGGTGGCAAAGAATTGGAAATTGAGGGGATACTCATCAACTGGGGAATGACTGAACAAGTTGTATGACTGTGATAGAATACTATTGTGCTATAAGAAATGATGAGCAGGATGCTCTCAGAAAAACATTGAAAGACTAATCCTAAATGCACTGCTTTAACTGCATACCAGAAATTTAGTATGCTGCTTCATCATTATCATTTACTTTTACATAGCCATTAATTAGTTCTATAATTTGTTCTTTGATCTACTCATTATTTAAGTTTTCATTGTTAAGTCTCCATTTGGGTCTATATCTTTTTTTTTTTGGGGGGGGAAGTCCCTGAATCAATTTCTGTTTTTATTGCATTATGAATGTAAAGGATATAGTGACCATTTCTGCTTTGTTACATTTCTTTGGAATATCTTTGTGCCCTAGCACACTGTCAATTTTTGCAAAAATTGAATGTGCTGAAGAGAAATATACATATTCTTTTGCTGTCCCATTCATATGATGCCATACATCTTTTATCTCTAGTTTCTCTAGCAATTTGTCCGTTTCCATATTTTCTCTTTTATATTTCTGTTAGAATTATCCAAAACTGAAAGAGGGATATTGAAGTCTCCTGTCACTGTTGTGTTACTATGTCTTCTTGAAGCTCAGGTATTGTTTCCTTTATAAATTTGAATGCTAAGGCATTTGGAGCATACAAATTTACTCCTGGTATTGGTTTGTTGTGTATGGTTTCTTTCAGCATAATATAGTTTCCTTGTTTATTTTTTTTTAATGTTTGTTTTTGCTCCTGTTTTTTTCAAGTTCATTCATTTGATGCATAGTAAATGCATCAATCCTTTCATTTTATTTTGGGTATATATTTGTTTTTCAAACGTGTTTCTTGTAAGCAACAGAATGCAGCATTTTGTTTTCTTATCCAACCTGTCACTCTTTTTTCTTTTGCCCAATTGTTTAATCCATTCACATTTAAAGTTATGAGTTTGGTTTATATTTTCTTCCATCTAAAATTGTTCTTTTTAAAAAGTTATGATTTTTCCCCCTATTCTGTTGTAAACACAGTTTACAACAATTTGTTCCTTCAGCTACTTTAATCTTTTTTTTAAAAAGGGGCCTTATTTGTACTGGCTCTCTTCCCCTCGCCTCTGATCCTTTCTCATTTGTTACCCCTTTGCCTTTAGGGTTTTGTTTATGAGTTCCTCTCTCCTGCTTTTTATCTAGTTACATATTTCTTCCTCTTGATCTTTCCTCTCAGTCAAACAGATTCCCCATCAGTCATTCTTGTGCACTGGTTTGTTTTATTTTGTATTTTTTTGTGCCCCTTTCCAAAAAAAAGATTTTTCATCCCCTTCATTATCTTCTCTTTCTGTTTACTCTGTACTCTCATTCTCTGATTCATGACCCCTATAATCACCTGGTCTCTCTTTTCTCTGTATTCTTCATACAATCAAAGTTTCCAAGGTATCCATTC
Organism: Vombatus ursinus; assembly: GCF_900497805.2. Taxonomy (NCBI): domain Eukaryota; kingdom Metazoa; phylum Chordata; class Mammalia; order Diprotodontia; family Vombatidae; genus Vombatus; species Vombatus ursinus. The sequence goes on from NW_020954557.1 coordinate 22,883,951, forward strand.
TAGACTCTGCCTTCTAGGGACTTTTTGCCACAGCCTTGTAAGGCTTACTCCATGGATTTCCTTTTTCAATTGTGCTTCACTCTGAGAACAATGCCAATTATTGAAGGTGTTAGAGAGTACAATGTTCCATGGTAGGTCATCCCCCATTCATGTCCCCCTCATCTGATCTATGCCTTCCCTTATTGACCTTTTTTCCCCCTACATTTGCCTGGAAATTTCCATGTCAATGCTTTCCTGTTCCTCCAGATGCTGTTACTCCCAAGGGTTCCTACCTTGTCCCAGGAAAAGAAGACCTTTTAAGGCACCAAATACCCTTGACCCACAGGAATATTCAGCAGTGGAACCCCTCTCACTCCAAAGTAAGGACCACTTCCTTTCTTCCCCTCTTCAATATTTTCCACTTCCTCCACACCTATTCCCCTGTAGGCTCTTTTCTTTCTGAGACCACAATGGTCACCTTCCCTCACTGCTAGTTCTTTATTTGATCTCGATGTATCACTCACTACTCTTTAATCTCTTTCTCCTCTCTTCGTCTTTCATGTACCCTCCCATGCTGTAATGTAGTCCAACAAAAGAAGCATTCACCCATAGGCAGGATGTTGTCAGGTTTTACTCATAACACCTCTATCTGCCTCTTCACTGTTAGCTTTACAAGATTTCCACCTTCACCCTCTGCCTCTTTGTATACCCTTAGAAAGAAGTCTGTTACTGCTCTTTCTGTTGTCATTCTATTTCTTGTTGCTGTCTGTATTTATTCATTCCTCTGTATTTCTGTTGTTTGGCATGTTCAAGAAACAAATAATCTCTTCAGTTCTGGTTTTTCTTTCTAAAAATGTTTTAAACTCTTCTTTATTACTGAATATACATCTTTTGTCTTGTACAGTTAAGCACACGTTTGCAGGATGAATCATCGTGGCCAGCATTCTGAGCTCCAACACTCTTCAGAACATATTATTCTATTCCCTCCTGCTTTTTCTAGTAGATCCAGAGTAGTCTTGAGGTAATCAAATGTGCTTTCCTTTGTATTTGAAGGTCTTTTGCTTGATGGCTTACAGAACTTGTTTCCAAACAGGATTGTTACATTTAGCCACGTGTCTTTAAGTTTGCAGTCTTTGGTTGTTGTTGTTTCTCCTGGAGACAATCTGTAAATTCTTTAGATTGGAATTTCATTTTTTTTTATATTCAGAAGTCCTGGGCAGTTCTCTTCTATTATTTCCTTCATTATGGTATTAAGTTTTTTTTTTTGTCCTACTGTGTTCTTCTGGAAGAACTATGATCCTTAGGCAGCCTGTCTTTTAGATCCACATGTTCTTCTTATAGTGAGTATATTTTCTTTTTGTGTTCTTCTTGTTTGCTTCTCTTCCTTTAGATCATCTTTCCCTTCTGAGTATTTGCATTCACAACCTATCGCTCTTTCTTATGTTTCACTGGTGAAGCTTGCCATTAAAGATTCGTTTTTCTATTTTGCTAATTATTTTGGCTGTGCAGTATACCTATTCTGCTCCCATAATTCTCATTTCCCTTTTAAATCACTCAGGAACAATGTGCTGTGGTTTTACATGCTCCTCAAATGTCATAGAGTCCTTGGTCTCATCAAGTGTTAGGTAATTTTCCTTCATTCTGCAGTAATTATTCATAGATGCCTGAACCTGTTGACCAGATCTGGAGGCCATATTTCCTTCTGTTAGTACTTTTTCTTGTTGATTTCCCTGTTTATGTTCAAGGACTTTGCAATTCTTCTTCCTGGAATTCTTGGTATTTTCAATTCTTTTTCCCTCTTTATTTTCCTAATGACTCACCTTCTGACTCTCTCCCTTCCAATTGTGTTTTCTTTGGATCTCAAAGCATTTCACCATCCTTCCATACTGAGTAATTCATGGTTCACCAGTCTTTGTCTCAACTAACTTTTAGGTTGTCAGAAATGGTCCCACCTGGATGCTGTGGTCTCCCCTGAAGTTTGGTATAATGCTGCATAGCCCCCAAAAGCACCGTGCCCTCTCCTGATGACCTGTTCCAATCCCTCGGTTTCTTAGTTCTCTGTCTCAGCACCAGCAGTTCAGATCTTGCTTCCCCTAGCACTGGCAGTTCAGAGTTTTCTAGCAATGGTGCTTCCAGGTTTTAGGCCCCAGCAGTCTTTTACTCCTGAAGAACTGTGGCAAACCTGATTGTTGAAGCCTGAAAAAACTTCCACAGCCTGGAACTGGGGGTCTCTACGACAATGGAAAGACGGAAGGGGAAAGAGGGTTCAGGGATGAGTTTTGATATAAGCCTGTGTCATGTTCTGCTAGTAGGGGCCTTGCTGCTGGTGGCATAGCAGAAGGGGAATGAAAGGGTGCTGAATGAGCTCTGAGTTCTAAGTCAGTAAGCATGAGTTCCTAGGCTTGAGTTTTCTTTTCTTTTTTTTTTTTTATTTTTTAACATTTTCCTTTAAATTCTGAGTGTCCTAGACCATGAAAACAAATCAAGTTACTTTACTTTTGGTGCATAATTTCTGTTTTGGAGAGGTCTGAGAGGCCATGAGGACTGGCAAAAATGTCTTGCTGCTCATACAAACAAGTCTTGCAATAGCTCCTTAACTGACTCCCTGACTTGAGTCTCTCCTTTTTCCAAGCTACCCTCCATGCACCTGGTAAAATAATTTTCTTTATGTACTCATTTGACTACGTCACTCTTCTACCCAATAAACTCTAGTGGTTCCACTTTTAGGATCAAATACACACTATTCTGTTTGACATTTAAAATCTTTCACAATCTGGCCCCAACCTACCTTCCCAGTATTACTGTATGTTACTCTAATTTACAAACTCTATGATTTAGCAAAATTGGCCTTATCTTTGCTCACACATAAGAGCACAATCTCCTTTCACTGTGCCTGTCCCCCTCCATTCTTGGAATGTATTCTCTCCTCACCTCTATCTCACACAATACCTATTCTCCTTCAAAAGTGCATTCAAGTGCCACATGAAGTCTTTCCTGATTCCTTAGCTGCTCATGCCACCCTTTTCAATTATTTTCTATATACTTTCATATGTACATCTTGTCTCTCCAGATAGAATCTAAACCTTCTGAGGGCAGAAACTCTATCATTTTTGTCTTTGGATTCCCAGCATCAAGCACAGTGCCTAGAACATGTTAGGAGCTTAACAAATGCTTGAAGAATGATCGGTTTCTACAGGTTAAATTATTATTAGCTGAGTCATCATTTCCTCAGTGAAGCCTTCCCTGACCTCATTATCCAAACTACATTGTCCTTCCTCAAATTTTCTTGCATTTACTCATTTATGTACATATCACAAAAACCTCTAGTAAGCTGTGGTTTTTTTTTCCCGCCAGTGTCCCCTGACACAGTAATAAACACTTTTTTCTTTTTTAATTGTACTACTAATTTTCCTAGGGAGAAATCTCTATAAATGAAACTTAGGCATAAATGATGAACCATCCTGCCCCATCTCTTAAAAACTACCTTTCACAAAAATACAAAATCTTACCTTGTTATGTGTAAAAATAATCCTTAATTCAGGTTTGAGAATGCCATAGGCTATAAGGAGGTCTTGGATTTTTTTTAATTCATCCTTACATTTTTTAGCTGTGGAGTAAAATTGTTTTCTTACAGGAAGATTCTTAAATAGTTTCAATGCAGTTACAGTTGTACCTATAAGCAAAATATTGAAAAAAAAATCAACTCTTGCCCAAAACAGTGCTTACAAAAGGCAAATTTTAATTGCATTCCATTGAAGAAATAATTTCACAGAATAAGTCCCTCCCCTGAAGAATCCCCTTAGGCCAGATCTCTAGAGATTTAAATTAAATCTGGAGATTTAATAATCAAATTCTAAATAACATAAATAACATCATAAAAACAATTAACAATTCAGAGACAATCATAATAGTGAAACAACATGCCAAAATTTCTGGGGCAAAGCTAAATAGTACTCAGAAAAAAAAGTTTTATCCCTAAAAACAAATATAATCAAAATGGAAAAAGAGAGGAATATTCATTAAAAAATTATAATGCCAAGAAATAAACCCAAGATAAATAAAAAAGCAAACTTCTTGAAAATCAGTAGAGATGTAATTCAACTGAAAATCAAAAAGCCTATAAAGCTGATAAACAAAATTAAAAGCTAATTCTTTGAAGAGACTAGCAAAACTGTCAGTCAACTTGATTAAAAAGAGGGCCAAAATAAACAAATCAACAAAATAAAACATGAACAAAGTAAAATCACAATTGAAGCAGAAGAAATAAAAAGAATTACTGAAATCCATTATGCAGTTAAATGGACTCCTCCCTCACATCTGAACAGAAGAGAAACAGATTACACCAAAATACCCCAAATAACAGAACACAAAGTAAAGATCCAATCTTAGGAATGGTAATAGAACCAGCTGCAAAAGAATTAAAAAAACAAACAAACCCCCCCACAAACCTTCTGGTCCTAATGGATTTTTACAAGAAACCTCTATCAAACTTTCAAAGAAAAATTAATACCTAACTACATGAATTATTCTCAAAAATTGAGAAAATAATTTATAAAACTCATTTTTAAATGAAACAAATATGACTCTAATACTTAAACCAAGAAAAGATTTTTAAAAAGGGAACTCTAGAACAATATAATTAACGAATATTTATTTTAAAAACGTTTTTAATCCTGAACAAAAGACTACAACAATTTATCCAAGAAATTCATTATGATCAAATGGGATTTATGCCAGGGATGCTAAGATGGTTCAACATTAAGAAAACAATCAACATGATTATATTAAAAATAAAAGCATCCAAAACCACATGATCATCTCCAAAGAGCAGAAAACAACTTTAACAAAGCATACTACTCCTCTGTGCCAAAAATGGTCTACCTAAAACCAAAATCAAACATTATAAGCAATGAAAATATAGGAGATACAGAGTTTTTAACCTGGGGCCTGTTAATGTGTGCCTTTTTTTCTTAATAGTTTGATATCTGGGTTTTGATATAATGTTTCCTTTTGAATCTTATATACTTTATTTATCCACTTAAAAACCTTATTCTAAGAGAAGGCTGAAAGATTTCATCATACTGTCAAAGAGGTTCATAACACAAAAAAAGGTTAAGAATACATGCTTTCCCAACAAATACCGGAGTGAAGTAGGGATGTGCCTTCCTCCACTATTATTTTACATAATTCAAAAAAATGCTATTAATAGCAAGAAGGAAAGAGAATAATGAAGACAAAACTATCTATATTTGTTGATATGATACTTTACTTAGAAAATTCTAAGGAATCAGCATAGAAATTAACTGAGACAATATCTTTAGCAAAGCTACAGACTACAAAATAATCCACAAAAATTCAAAATTATTATATAATAGCACAATCCAGAGGCATTAGTAAAAAAGAAGTCCCATTCAAAATCACTAAAAAATAAATAAAATGTTTGGAAGTTGATTTACCAAAGCATTCTCAGTACTTTTACCCACAGCTGTGAAAGCTATCTCCTTCAACATGTCTATTAAATAGCTTTTCTATTTTAGGTTCCTGTATCCATTTGGAGCTTGCTGTGGTATATGTTATGAGATGTTGCCCTAAGACTGGTTTTACCAGATTGCTTTCCAGTTTTCTTCAAGTAGGACAGTGGTTCTAAAAGTGTTTGGTCTCAGGTCCCCTTTGCCTTCTTAAAAATTATTGAGGACCCCTCAAAGAGCTATTATTATGAAAACAGTTTGGACCTCACTAAAACAATTTCAGGGTCCTAGGTCCACTCTTACAGCAGTCTGGAACTGCTGAACTAGACAGCTCTTACTCAAAGAGTTGGCGTCCTATGGTTTGTTGAATGCTATACTGCTATATAGGATTCCCCCCACAACTTACTGACCTAATCTGTTTTATTGATCAATTTTTATTTTTAAGCAGTAACAAATAGTTTTAGTTTTAGACTTATTACTACTAGATCCTCTTCCAACTTAAAAGAAAAAATAGTATTTCTCTTGGGATTCTTGACCATTTATTTCTCCAAATGAATTTTGTTATTTTTGTCTAGGGTCATAAAGTAACCCTTTACTAGTCTGACTGGTATGGCATTTATTCTGTAAATCCATTTAGAAAGTAGTACCATTTTTATTATAATAGCATAGGCTAACCATGAGCAATTAATTATTCTCCAATACTTTGGTCTATCTTTATTTCTACAGAGAGATTTGTAGTCGTATTTATCTAAATCCTATGTATTGTTTGTTAGTAATGCTCCCAGATATTTTATACATTCTGCAGTTATTCTGAATCAACTTTCTTTTTTCTATCTCTTCCTTCTCAGTAATATACAGAAAAGCTTAGGATTTTTGTGTGCTTACTTTATAACCTGCTACTTAGCTAATGTTGGTTTCAATTTCTGGTTGAATTTCTTAGATTCTTTAAGTCAGGGGTGGGGAACCTGCAGCCTTGAGGCCACATGTGGCCCTCTAGGTCCTTGGGTGCAGCCTTTTGACTGAGTCCAGGTTTTACAGAACAAATCCTTTTATTAAGGGGACTTGTTCTGTGAAGTTTGGATTCAGCCAAAGGAGAACTTGAGGACCTAGAGGGCCACATGTGGCTTCGAGGCTGCAGGTTTCTCATCCTTGCTCTAAGTAAACCAATTATAGCACCTGAAAAAAAAAAGTAATTATGTTTTCTCTTTGCCTATTAATATTCCCTTATTATCTTTTTTTGGGGTCTTATTGCAATAGTTAGCCTTTCTAGAACTATATTAAATAAGTGTTAACAATATTTTACCCCCGATGTTATTGGAAAGGGATCTAGCATTTTTCCAATACAGATGATGCTAGCTCTTAGTAAACAGATATTATTCACCATATTAGTGAAAAGTCTACTTAGTCCTATGCTTTTTAATATTTTTTAAACATAAATGGCTGCTATATTTTGTCAAATGCTTTTTCTGCATTGACTATCATGTGATTTTTATTGTCTTTGTTATAAGGATGATCTATATGATTTTTTACTAATATTGAACAAACCTTGCATTCCTGGTATAAATCTAACCTGGTTATAGCATACAGCATTTTTAATATGCTGTCATAGTCTCTGCTAATATTTTATTCAATATTTTAAATTAATATTCATTAGTGATAATAGGCTTTCTTTTTTTCCCAAAATAATTTACATAACATACAATAATGTTAAACTTTCATGGAATGTTTGATTGAAGTTGTCTGTAAATTGATCCAGGCCTGAGTATTTTTTTGTTTGGGAGTTCTATTTCTTTTACCGAAACTGTATTATTCAAACTCTCTATTTCCAGTTCTGTTCAAGAAGATATTTCAAAAATATTCCTCCATTTCAGTTATTTATCAATTTTGGGGGCAAATACCTGGACAAAATAGTTTCTAATGATTTTCTCTTCATCTGTTATGAACTTTCTATTTTTTTTTGCTTGAGTATAATAATTTGGTTATCTTGTTTAAAAAAATTAGCCAAAATTAACCAACAGTTTTTCTCCTATACTAATTTATTAAAGTTTCTAGTTTTATTCATCAATTTAACTTTTTTGACCTCTCCAAAGTTCATTTTTGTGTTTAGTTGCTTTTTTTAAATTTCTGCTTTCCTATGTCCAATTTACTGAACTGTTAGTCCTCTTTTTTTGTTCATGAAAGAATTTAGAGATATTTATTTTCACCTAATGACTGCTTTAGCTACATCTCTAAAATTTTGGGATTTGTCTCCTTGTTGTCATATTTTTGTTGAAATTATCAATCATTTCCATGTTTTCTTTGTTGAACAATAAATATCTTTCGTGAGATTATATTAGTTTCCATTTCAGGCTCAATCATTTCCTCAAATACCTTTATTAATTTTAACTTTTTATTATTTGTAGTTTATAAAGGATGTGTTTAATATTGTTGCTTTTATGAATTTGTTTATGAGTTTTTCATGCAATCAATAAACATTTCTATGTACCAGGAATTGTGCTAAGTTCTGGGGATACAAAAGGAGGCAAAAGATAGTCCCTGGCCTCAAGGAGCTCACAATCGACAAACGTGGTTAAGTTCTATAAAGGTCCATGCACAGATGAGAAATAGGTATACTCTTGATGACTCCAACTCAGTAAGTACAAGAGATTTATCATATCTAACTTTTGGAAGTTCTGTTCAGCTCCTTTCTTATTTATTTGTTAGATCTGTCTGGATATAAAAAAAGGAACATTGAGATCTTCAATCATTATAGTTTTGTGGTCTACTTTTCCCTTTCATTACTCAGTATATATCCACTAAATGGTACAGTATCTAAATACTGACATTACTGCATTATCTATGGTGTTTATGTCATTTAATGACGTTTATTTTATTTTGGCCTGGTCTGAAATTTTGATTGCTGTTCTTGCTTTTCTGAGTTCATTTGAAGCAGGAGAAGTATGAGAGTGTGAGAGTGTGTGTGTGTGTGTGTATACTGTGTCTCTGTATCTATTAATCCATCCCTTTGTATTCTTGTATTTACACCACAGCCAAATAAATGAGTTATCTTTGCTGTCCATCACAAAGCAGCCACTGCCCAAAAGCAAGACTTCAAGAGTTCCAAGGAGTTGTAACACATGGCAAATATATCGACTGATCCATCTTTGTCCTTTCAAAAGGCTAGTAAGGAAGACCTTAACTTGTTAACCCTTCTCATATGCTCAGGAGAAAGGGGTTACACAGGAGCACTCTAATAGATGTAGCTCTCACTTCACTTACTCAATTATCAATCAGACAGATAAAGAAAGGAGATTTTCTAATCCACACTGTCTTATACTTAACATTAAGATAATCTTTAGAGCTGGAAGGGACCTTAGAATTCATCAAGTTTCTGATTCTATTACAGGTGCAATTAAAGGAAGCTGGGTGGTTCAATAAACAGCTTCAGACTTGGAGCCAAGAAGACCTGAGTTAACATTCTGCCTTAAACATTTACGAGCTTTGTGATGCTGGACAATTCACTCATCCTCCATACCTCAGTTTTTTCCTCTGCCAAGGGGATAATAATAGTCCTGCTTTCCAGGGTTGTTGTGAGACCCCAATATGATGCAAAAACATAAAGTGTTTCACAAACCTTAAGGTGCTATATAAATGCTAGTTATTTCTGTGGTTTCATCAGTGAAGTATCTGTGCTATAGGATTAGAGACTACACTCCTTGAAAGGGTGTGTGGAGTCGACTCCTACTAGCTTGCAGGTTTGCCAGAGTTTGTTATATTTTCGACATGAGTATTTACACCTTGGAAACCACAAAACTACAAATTAGGGCTTGATTTGTTGTTTTGCTGATTGTTGAGACTTAATAAAAGTAATGGAGAAAATGTTAATAATTCAGATTAAACTTAAAAGTATATCTTTCATTTCTGAAGAGCTTGTTGTTGAACATTTACCTGTACATCCCTGCCTATGTACCTTCTTCAGAGTCAGAGGACCTGGGTTTGAATCTCCCCCTCTAAAGCTTATTATGTATATGACCGTGGATAAGTCACTGACATCCCAGGGCCTCGGTTTCATCATACATCAAATGAGGGGACTAAACTTATGATGACCCTTCTATCTCTCAATCAAGGGTCCTATGATCAGTTTCACCCTGGTGTAATTCTTCTCTGTGCCTTTCTATGAATCTAGCAAAGAGCAATTAGCCAATGCTCCTAGGGACATCCTCTTTTTAAAAAATATTTGATGGGGAATAGGGCAGCCTGGAGAACAGGGTGGTGTCGTATATAGAGGGCTCACATAGGAATACGGAAGACATGGGTTCAAGTCCTATCTCTGATACTTACCAATTATGTAATTTTGGTCAGGTCACTTAACCACTCAATGACCCCAGACAAACCTCTAAGACTGTAAATTCCACAACAGTTATCTGTCTACATGGTAGAAAGAATTTCTTTTCCAAAAGTTCTCTACACCAGAGATGTCAAATACTGGGCTGCTTGTGGCCCTCTACACTCCCAAACACCACTCAAACATCATTAAAATATAATTGGGAAATAATTAATGAAATAAAAATATAATAAAACATAATAATATTAATACATATAATAAGACATACATAATATTAATACATGGTTATCTAAGTCAACATGTGACATATCCCTGCCAAGATCCTTATGTAGTTTAGTGGCCCTTGTTTCCATCTGAGTTTGGCACCACTTCCCTACCCCAATGAAACTTCAGGTCCAAATAAAAAAAAAATGCATTATTTGGACAATTCTCAGGCTGTAAATCTGTCGTGTTTCAGTTTTGCTACATGGTTAGTTCCTCTCCTTTTCTGTTCATACATTTGTTGTTGTTGCATTGTTTCAGTCACATCCAACTCTCTGTGACTCCATTTGGGGTTTTCTTGGCAAAGATACTGGCATGGTTTACCATTTCGTTCTCCAGCTCATTTTACAGATGAGGAAACTGAGGCAAACAGGGTTAAGTGATTTGCCCGGTGTCACACAACTACTAGCGAGACCAGATTTCTCAGGAAGATAAATCTTCCTATCTCCAGGCCTAGCAATCTATCTACATAGCTGTTTATACATAGCTTGATGTTATTAATGACCCTTATATACAAGTCATTGATGGCATGTGGTACAACCTACTGATTATACTTGAATTTATGTCTATGTACTATATGTAAATCGTATGTACACTGATATGCCTGAATATACATGTGTAAGTATGTACAGAAATACATGGAAGGTAACAGTATGTGGTAGAGAACTAGCCTTGCTTGGGGTCAGGAAGACTTGCCAATTTTCTGGGTGTGAGGTAAAAACTCAATGTTGTTTTATTTAACATTTCTCTTATTAGTGATGATCTGAATCATCATAAATTGATTATGGTTAAGTTTGCAATTTGTCTTTTGAAAAGTTTGTCCACTTCCTTTGACTACTTATCTAAAAGATATTATTATAATATACTGTTTTTAATTCCTTATATATCTTGACTATTAGACCTTTATTAGAGATAACTACTATAAAATTTTCCCAGTCAAGTTTCCCTTCTTATCATAGCTGCACTGATTCTGTTCTGAAAAGGGTTTTCAGTTTCGAGTAATCAAAATTGTCTTTTTCCTTGATCTCCTGATCTTCCTTGTATTATTAAAAATATTCCCTCAGTATATAGTTGAGAAAGGTATTTCCATCTCATATACTTTTTTTTAATGATGAGTCCTTTTATATAAAGGTCATGGACATATTTCAAATTGATTGTGGTATATGATATAAGATGCTTGTCCAAAACTATTTTTTGCCAGTTGTTCTCCAGTTTTCCCAGAACTATGTCAAACAGTTCTTTAATAAGTAGTTTATCTTCTTGGGTATATTAAATATAGGGTTACTGGATTCAATTATTTCTTATTTTTCCTAATCTAATCTGTTCTGCTAACTACTTTTCTTTTTTTAACCAGTACCAAATCGTTTTGATAATAGTGTTTGTAATAGCTTGAGATCTGGAAGTACAATTCCATACTCATTCTTAAAATTTCCATGATTTCCTTTGGGATGCTAGATATTTTGTATTACCAAATGAATTTGTTATTGTTTTCTCTAGCTCTCAAAAAAAACTCCTTAATTGGTTGATTAGCATAGCACTAAATATGCAAATCAAATCAGGCAGTATAATATTTTAATGTCTTGAAAGATTGACTCCCAGATAGTTGATGCATTTTGTAGTTATTTTAATTGGAATTTCTCTTTCCATTTTCCCCTGTCTTTTTGTTACTGCTATACAGAAATGACAACAATGTTTATGGATTTATTTTGTATTTTACTGCTTTAATGTAAATATTGTCTCAGTTTTTCTGACTGATTCTCTGGGAGTTTCAGATAAATTACCATATCTTCTACAAATAGTCATAATTTTATCTCCTGTTTGTTAATGTTCATCTTTCTTTAATTTTTGTCTTGCCTTACTGCAAATTCCGTAGTTTCTAGAACTGCATCAAATAATAGTGGTATGAGGGAGAATCTTGCATTAGCACTATATTTACTATGAAAGCTTCTCCTGTTTTCCCACTACAGTGATGTTAACTTTGGATGGCTGATAAATATATTTTATCATATTAAAACTTAGCCCTTCTATACCCATGCTGTTTGATTTTATTTTTTTAAAATTATATACGGGCAGCTAGGTGGCACAGTGGATAGAGCACCGGCCCTGGAGTCTGGAAGACCTGAGTTCAAATTCGGCCTCAGACACATAACACTCACCATCTGTGTGGCTCTGGGCAAGTCACTTACCCCCAACTGCCTCAAAAAAAAAGATAAAAAAATTATATAAACTAGAACTGTATTTTGTCAAAGACTTCTGTACCTATGGATAAAATTATATGGTTTGGGCTCTTGTTTTTAATATGAGGAATTGTGCTAATTTTTCATAATAATAAACCATGCTTACATGTGTGACATAAATCCAATTTGATCACAGCAAATAATTTTTGGATATATTATCTTTTTTTAATAACATTTTATCTAAAAATTTGAATCAATATTACTAAGTGTTAAAAGGCCTTTCAACTGGAATGACATTGCACAAAAATTTTGTTTGGATAGGCTATGCAAACTTGACTACGTCCTAGGAATCATCTATAAAGTACTGAACAAGTTGAGAAGGGATTAGATTTCAGAAATTAGAGAAAATATGGCTTTCTATCATACTACTGAGGAGGAACCACTTGAGGGAGGAGGAAAGGATAGGAGATGGCTTTGGCTTTGGCCAGCTCTTCCTTCCCCCTTTCCCACTCTAGTCAAAGGAAAGCTTTGTGAGCCCTAAAGAAACTATAATATTGTGGACTTCCCCTCTTTCTATCAGTGTCCTAATGTCATCCCTGGGTCAGCTGTCAGGTACACTGGAAGCCACAGAAGAGTTACTCAATGCACTGGAAGTTTCCTGGGATTATCTTCTTGATCTTCTTGGTATTCCCTTTTCTACCATCCCTTTTAACTGTTCTGTTTCTTTTGAATATTCAAAAGCATAAACTAGGCATGCCCTTTCCACTACCATATTTCAGTCATGTCATCATGTCACAGTGTTACTCATGATGTTGACTCTGCTTCTTTGTCTAGCTATCTCTAGTTTACTTGATAACTCATATCTTGTGCCTTTGTGTAACTATGTAGGTCCATGAATATCATTACTTTACTTCTTCCTGGATACTGAGACTTCTTGGATCTCTCCATTGCTATTACTCATCCTAAGTCATACATTTTATTCACTGGGATATCTGGGATATTGGCGAGTCTTTCTCCTCTCCATTTTCTTTTTTTTTTTTTTTAATTAATTAATTTATTTTTAGTTTTCAACATTCACTTCCATAAGCTTTTGAGTTTTAAATTTTCTCCCCCTTCTTCCCCAAGACGGCATGCAATCTGATATAGGCTATACATATACATTCCTATTAAACATATTTTCATACATTAGTCACACTGTAAAGAAAAATTAGAACCAATAGGAGGAACCACAAGAAAAAAGAAACAAAACAAAACAGAAGAGAAAAAAAAAGAGCAAATAGTATGCTTCAAACTGATTTCAAACTCCATAGTTCTTTCTCTGGATGTGGATAGCATTTTCCATCATGAGACTTTTGGAGATGTCTTAGATTCTTGCATTGCTGAGAAGAGCTAAGTCTATCAACGTTAGTCATAGCACAACATGGCTGTTACTGTGTACAATGTTCTCCTGGTTCTGCTCACTTCACTCATCATCAGTCCATTCAAATCCTTTCAGGTTTTTCTGAAGTCTGCTAGCCCATCATTTCTTATACTATAATAGTATTCCATTACATTCAAATACCACAACTTGTTCTGCCATTCCCCAATTGATGTGCATCCCCTCAATTTCCAATTCTTTGCCACCACAGAAAGAGTAGCTATAAATATTTTTGTACATGTGGGTCCTTTTCCCATTTTTATGATCTCTTTGGGATACAACCCTAGAAGTGCTATTGCTGGACCAAAGGGTATGCACATTTTTATAGCCCTTTTCCTTTCCATTTTCAATTTCAAGACCACTTGATCAGATCTGCAAGTCTTCAGACAAATATATTATTTCCAGTCTTCAATAGCTGCACTCTGTCTCTATCCAAGAGCTTGCTGTTGCTGTATATTAAGCTCTGGTACAGAAGTTCAGATTCAACTCTCTAATCTAGAAACAGAGAATTCCATAGCTGGAAGGGACCTGAGAGGCCTCTGAGTCCAACTCATATCTGGATAACCATCTCCTCTACAACAAGACTATATTCTCAGCGGCAGCTAGGTGGTGCAGTGGATAGAGCACCGGCCCTGGAGTCAAGAGGATCCGAGTTCAAAGCTGGTCTCAGACCAGACACTTGACATTTACTATCTGTGTGACCCTGGGCAAGTCACTTAACCCCAATTGCCTCACCAAAAAAAAAAGAAGAATATTATATACTCAATCAGCTCTTCACTTTCCATGAATCAAATAAGATAATATTTTTAAAAGTGCTTAGCAAAGTGCCTGGAACAAAGTAGGTGCTATATAAGTTTATTCCCTTCCTTTCCCTTTCCCTTCCACCATCATACTTTTATGAAACCCTTGCCTTTAATTAGAAATAATGACAAAACTACCCATGTCCCTAAGGACTTTAGTTTCCTATCCTGGACTTTATACTCTCAACATCTTAGTACACATGGTTATACTTCCCATGTCATCAAAGTATCACCTGATTTAGAATATATGACAAAATGAAAAAGAAAAATTCATAGATCTTTCTTCTCCAAGAGTTAGAAATAATCTCAGGTTACATTGGAGTTTACTCAAAAAGGCTTTTTTGTATATGAACTACACATCATTCAACAGATTCATGACTCAGTGATGTAAGTATATTCTCCAGGATAGATTTTAACTCATCAGAGACTTCTTAGCCTCTCTCATCAGTGTCTTTTCCATAAATCCTCCATAGGGAATCTACTCAAAGTGATGGAAGCTTTCTTCTTCTGACACTTCTCATATCTTGTGAATATTAGTGAAGCACTAAGTTGTCTATTCCACAATGTCTATTTCCTTTTCCAGTGTCCTTAATGATGTATATTACAGACATAAAAATTTTACTAGACCTTAGTAATTAAATAAGATCCATCCATAAAATGGTTGATCCTTTAAAAAGGAGTAAGTTGATGCTTCCAAATTGAGAGGTCACTATTCACTATCATATTTTATAAGAGAATTCTTATGATTTAACTGCTCAGCTCTGACTTCAGTATATTCTAGAAGCTCTGTAATTAAACTAAGTCTTTCCTATGTATAGCCAAATAGGCTATATAATTAATAAGGTAAATATTTATTATTATACTGTAAAAAATTATGGCTATTAGTATATTAGGAATGTTTTTAAACATTTACAGAAAACCTCTGTTCCAAAATTAAGTTAAAAATATCTTTCAATACATGCTCATTTGCACTGCAGGGATTTAAAAAGAACATGATGCTCTACCTTTAAATAACAGGGTAAGGAAATGAAATGTCTCAAGCAAAGTACTTTAAGTGTGTTACTTTCAATGTCTGAGAAGTAAATCCATAAAGGTAGCTTTAAAATACTGATAACCTGATTCAAAGGGATCAGTTGATGTAGTGACAGAAGCAGGAAATGGAAAAAAATTAAGTCAGATTTTTTGGTAAAGGGATTGTAAAAGTTTAAAAGAATCTTATTGGTTTTTGTTTCAAAATAAAAGTGAATTTTCTATAAATTCAGCATAAGGCTATTTAACAAATATGAATTAAATATCCAAAGATAATATTAAATGACATTTGTGTAATGTGTGCTAAATGCATATAACAAACTCTTTGGGGTTTTGTTATTTCTTTTCAACAGCACATAATCTGTATCTTTAAAAATTAGAGCTAAACCCATTGGTATTCTTGGAAAGTAACTTATAAAAGGTTTTGAAATTTGTTTTAAAAAAAGATAGCTTGAGTGTACTAGAGCCTTAAGTCATCATTTGTGCCTACAGCTAGCTTTCTACAAGCATCTTCCAATATGATGATGTGAAAAGTAATGCTAAACCAGAGAAATTTACTCCACTGCAAATACTAACCTGCAGGAACCTTAAAGGCACAGGTATAAACTGAGATGGCAGTACTAGTTTTATCTTACACTGAAAATATTTAAATGGAGACTGAATGACAGCTGCTGAAATGTGAGTCTGTGATTCAATCACTCAAATAAATATCATAGCTAAGGCTATATAAACATTAAAAAAACTTTTGCAAATGTTTGCAAATTTCTATAATGTATCTTCAAAGGACAAGTTGAGATTTTCTAGAGCATTGGTTTCTGTTTCTCCATTCAACCAACTATACTTAAAGAGAAAAACTGAGGCACAGAGCTAATGGTTTTACACCAATCTTTTAATGTATACTGCTTAAGAAAACAGAACACATTAAAGAATAAAAGGTACGTAAATGACTAAGAAGTTGTCCCAACACTTGCTCACAAACATACCTGGCTCACAATTGCTAACGGGCAAGTATAAGAAGGGCAAAGGTAATTAGGAAGAGAAAAATCAACCAGCAAAAGGGCAAAGATCAGGTGCACTCAATGCTTAAGGTTTGTTATTTCACAGTTCTCATGGAGATGAACACAGAGAGGCATGAGAAGTATGAGTGATGCAGAACCACCAGCCATCCAGATTAGACTGCCTACTACAAAGATAAAAATAAATACATTTAAGTTTTATAAGGTGACTGGATTAGTGCAAGGCACTCTACTGGAGTCTCCTCTGGAAAGCCAATTAAACTTTCCTATCGGTTTCCTAATTTGACCTCCCAAGAACTGGAGACAAGGTATTCTAAAGGACCTTTTTGCTCAAAACAGCCTTTCTTTTAAGTCTTGATGTTTGAAACAAGGTAAAGATTTAGATTTTACACACATTAGTAAAGGATTTAATAAACTTGCCATTTCTTAGAATTTAAAATTGGTATTACAATACTAGTTTGAATAGTTTTTAGAATTTAATTCATTTTTATAAGCTAAAAAACACACCATGATTTTCTGACAGCCTGTGTCACTGATATTTCCTTTGTTTATCCAGTCAAGATGCAAATACACCAATAAAGGAATGGCTACCAGTAAGTATTCTGAGGATTTTAAAGATACAAACAACGCTTCCCCTGATAGCACTTTTCTTAGCTCTGTACCAAAAAGTATTCAGTAACAGTGGTACAACGAAAAGAAGCAAATTTCAACTAGGAAAATTATAAAACAAAAAGATCTTTGGAAAAATAATCCTAACCACTTTATATTTAAAGGCAGGAAGAATTTAGAAAAATATGCTACTTTGAAAAATAAGAAATTATAAAATTAAATATCAATTTACAAGGCAATTTCAAAGAAAAAAGGGCAAACACTCCATTTCAAAGACAATTCCTTTGACTACAAATTTAATGAGTCCCCATCTATAATACTCTTACAACTTCATTGATTTTATTAGCAGAGGTATACATTTTAAGTACAGACACACACTTATTATGACCTATTTCGTACAACAGTTATATATGTATATGTTGTATTCCCTTATTATACTGTAAATTTTATGTAGGGATGTATAACAATCTTTATATATTCCCCAGTGTCTACCACAGTGCTTTCTATATAGTAGTCACTTTGAAAATATTCAATTAAAATGAAAAGTATCAGCAAGAAAAAGGAGAAAAAAACTAAAGAATACATATGAAATTCAAGTTTAGAGATTTTATCCTTACAATTGAGAAATGAATACCTACAAAGAGGTTATATAAATAGGCAAAATATCACTTATAATTCAAAATAAATGAGCAGAGGTGTAAAGCTCAAAAAAATTGGGTTACTACTACCAGCAAAAATTTCTGGAATGTACCCCTTCCTCACCTGGGCCTCTCGAGACTCTTGGCTTCTATCAGGCACCAGAAAGTGTTTTGCTACTCCCCACTTCTTAGAGCTCTCTCCTCCTGAAATAACTTACTTGTGGGTACATGTTCTTCCCCTAATAAAGTATAAACTCCTTGAGAGGGGGAACTGCTTCAGTTTTGCCTTTAAATTGCCCAGCACCTAGCACAGTGCTTTATATACAGTAGACATGTGAAATAAAAGTTTGTTGAATGAGTGAATTTCATCTGTAACACTGATAATACCAGCCAAATATTTTTACTTTTAGTGCTTTAATATAATATGTTGTTGTAGATCAAGAGCATGTTATTTGATCCATTCATATTTTCTTGCTGTATTATCCTTGTAAACAATTACAAGCATTTCTGATATGGTTGGTCAGGATCTAGGCTAAGAATTAAAGTCTTTAAGCAACTGGCCTTAGCAGTTCCAACTAAATGTCAAGGAGAAACAAGGTTTTGATAACAAGAATGGGTATAAAACTTAAATGAGGTTTTGAAATTTTCTGAATGAGATATAGATGAGAAAGAGAAAACAAGGTTGCAAAATTTCTTTCTTTACCTTGTCCAAGATGTGAAGGCTTTTGGGAAACTATATGACCACTGCTATCTAAAACATACTGGGTGCTAAAATTGTCAGCAGCTGTCTTTGTTGTAATTAAAACCTGAAAAAAAAATTCAAATAAAGTGATTTTTATATGTTTAAAGTGGTCCCATAAGCTTAGATTTCAAATAATTCTTATTCATAATTCTACTTAGCCAGAAATTTTAACTTCTGTGGCAACTTTCATTCACAAAATTAAAGTAGAATGCTTTATGTAATATAATTATATAATATGTAATTTATGATATTTATATATTATAACTACATGATAAAATGTTTTATACTGAAAATTACTCATGGTGAGTTTTGTAGACTACATTTTCATTGTGGCATAAATAGAAAGTTGCACTTGGAATTCCTATTTACATAAGTTTTGTTCATGAAAAAAAAATTTTTTTTTGTAAAACAGATTTAAATGCACTATAGTTTGCTTTTAGATAGAACCACATTAATACTTTTATAATTAAAAAATCAACTTTTTTCTCCACTTACATTTTATATACAATTTTATTGAGTTTTTAAAAACAAGCTGTATGTAAACATACACAAATTTTTCACATACAATTTGAACCCCACGGCTTCTGTACATACCACAGAAAGAATTTTTAATATTCAAGATAAATTTTGCATAAACACCATTTATGAATAAGGTTAAGGGAGAAAAAAAAAACAAACTAAAGAAATCATTTATTCCTAGAATGAAAGGATTCCTAAATTGCTATTTCTGGTCATAGAAATGTAACTCTGAACACAGCAGAGGCCATATAACTTAGAAAACCAACTTTTTCTTTACTCATTCTCTTTTAGAGAAATTGAAAGGGAAGATGATCAAATGTGATAAGAAGGATCAGGCTGGGGGGGGGGGAATTCCTAATTCCTAACATGTCAGCTTCATCAATCTGGTGACACTGGCTTTCTTGCTGTTTATGACACTTATCATCAGGCAGGATTACATACTCAAACTATACAACTGCCTGCCTCTGTACATTTAAGTGATTTTTCAAACCCTTTCTCAAACTACTTTCTAGTATCTTACAACTCATAACCAAAAAATTTTCCTAAAATTACTTAAATTCCATTTAATACAATTCAAGCCAAATACCTACAGACAGATACCCCTCTAAGAGAACGTATTAATGCTTACTTAAAATTTCCTGGAGGCATTTTATTTTTTCCAAATGAATTATTCTATGATTGTACCTTTAAAAGCCACCCTGTATTTATACACTCTCTTCTCCAAAATGCCAAGGTCAACTGAATTCTATTTCTATTCTCCAAAGAGCTAGCCACCTGACCCAAGTTGGTGTCATAAGCAAAGGATGGCCTGGAACTGAGTTCTAATACTAACTCTGCCAGTGGCTTACTAGATGCTCCTGAATAAATGATTACACTATCAGCTGTAAGAGAAGAGTGATGATAAGATGAAGATGATGCTAATACTTTGTAAGGTTACATAGTGTCTTTGGTTTAATAAGTTCAAAACATTTTATAGATCTTAACTCATTCATCCTTCAAACACACTAGTGAATGGCAAATATTTTCCAGTCTAGATGATATGAAATGCAAAAAAGTAGCATGGGCTCTCAATGGTCTCAAATGAATTAATGCAGTAACAAAGAATAAAACCTAATAAATACAAAAAATTATAAAAATTAAAATGTATATAGTGTCAAAAGAATTGAAACATATGGGAAATGATTTGTGACTCAGGCATAAAGATACACATGGGACTATTTTATAATTTATAAACTACTAAGTCACATTGAACATCACAAATTTCAAGAACACAGAATTCAAATTAACTACTTTAATACAATAAAAAATCAGATCAGGGAGTTATTGTGCAAATTTATTAACAGAAGTTAAGTCATTAGGAGAATATGTCTACCCTTAATAATAGCATAATAATGATTCCCAAAATCATACTTTACTGAATTGAGAATGAAAAGACATGACTCTGAGTCCTGGCTCTAAAAGTAATTAGCTGGAATATCTTCAACAAATCCCTTTAACCTCTTTGGCCTTTTATAAAATGGTAGATAATAGAAGAGAATTAGTGAAGATTTAATTTTATAAGTATTTGGTAAGCTTGCCTAATGTGCACTGTGCTAGGCACTTGGTAGAGGAGGTTGGGAAGACATTTAAATAATACAGTGCTGGCTTTCTTGGAAATTTATTGTCTAAAACACACACATATGTATAAAATTATGAAGCAAAATAATTCATTACCTACATGATATCTAACATCCTTTCTGTTTATTTTCTATGACTTTATTATACAGAGAGATTTCCAAAAAGAGAATTCCTATAATACTGAGGTATTTACTTTCATGAGACTGTTATTACTCTAAAGACAACCTGGAACAATACAAAAGTAATGAAATATTGGGAAGGAATAGCCTTCAGGAATGGGGAATTCTCTTAAATCAAAGCTATCTGGGCAGCCTGTGGGGTAAAGGAACAGGTTTTCTGCCTTAGTAATAACCCTAAGTCAGAATATGTATGGGCTGAGTACAGAAAGGAAGACAAGACACAATCTTACACAGGCACACTGAAGTCAAATAGTAACAAAAGAGGTGGTGGCAGAGCCAAGAGGGCAGAGAAAAGACAGAGACTCACATAAGCTCTCCCAAATTTTCCTCCAAACAAGTTTAAATAATGTCTCAAAACAAATTTTGGAGCAGCAGAACTCATAAAAGGCAGGTGTGAAACAATTTTCCAGTTCAAGACAACTTAGAAGGTCAGCAATGAAGGCCCATTGCTGGTGAAAATAGAGCACAATCATGCACAGGCTATGCTAGTGGAGGCCTTGCTCCAGCAAACCAGCAAAAGGTCTTGGGGATAACTAAATCAGCTGTAGCAGTGGCTTCTGAAGCTTTCAGCCCACAGATTGTAAAGGGTGTGTACAGCTGGTCAGAAGAAGATTACAGGGATCCCTTTGCTGGCAATGGAAGCATGACTCTTTTGCACTGCCCATACACAGATCTGGGTCACAGTCCTGGGTTGCAGTCCCAGGGCAAGGAGGAACGCTAGCACAGGAATGCTGGTCATAGCTCAAAGGTAGAAAAGACTATTTTTGGTCACTCACACCACAGCATAGGCCAGGAGAGCAGTAAACACATCTCTCCTTAGGATCATACCATCTTACAACTGAAAAATTACAGACCCCAAGAACTCTGAAAACAGCTTCATAAAAAATCTGAAGCTTGGGATAATGCTCCCTTCACCCTAGGAACAAAGCCCAAATTTAACATAAAATTCAAAGTCAATAAATAGGCTGGAGAAATAAGCAAACAACAATAAAAGAACCTGACCACAGAAAGTTATTACGGTGACAAGGAAGATCAAAACACAACTCAGAAGAAGATAATAAAACTCCCACACTCAAAGCTTCAAGAAAAATATGAATTGGTATCAGACCCAAAAATAATTCCTGGAAAAGTTCAAAAAAGATTTTAAAAATCAAGTAAGAGAGGTAGAGAAAAAACGGGGAAAAGAAATGAGAGTGACCCAAGAAAATCATGAAAAAAGAGTCAACAGCTTGGTGATGAGGCACAAAAAAAAATACTGAAGAAAATAACAGCTTAAAAATTCAATGAAGAAAAAAAGCCTTAAAAAGCAGAATTGCTCAAATGGAAAAAGATGTACAAAAAATCCACTGAGAAAAAGAACTCCTTAAAAAGTAGAATTGGCCAAATGGAAAAAGAGGAACAAAAACTCATGGAAGAGAGTAATTCCTTAAAAATTAGAATTAGGCAAGTAGAAGCTAATCACTCCATGAGACATCATTGTTGCTGTAGTTGTTGAGTCATTTCAATTGTGTCCAACTCTTCATGACTCCATTTGGGATTTTCTTGGCAAACACAATGGAGTACTTTGCCATTTCCTTCTCTTTCTCATTTTATAGATGAGGAACTGAGACAAAGAGGGTTAAGTGACTTACTTGTCCAAAGTCACACAGCTAGGAACTGTCTGAAGCATTTCTGATAAAATGCTCAGAGCTAAATAGAAAATCTGACTTTCAAACACAAGACTCAAGAGAAGCATTAAAAAGGTAAAGAGGAAAGAGAAATCATAAAGGATTCAATAAAGTTGAACTATTTACATTCCTACATGGGAAGATAATTGTTATTGTTTCTTCTTCATTTTCAAAAAGGACCAATGACTTCACAGAGTGGTCTTGATTTGCATGTGAATTGATTTAGGTGAGGCAGAACTGTACAAAGTCATCAGCCTCACTCTTTCTTCCAGAGTTATTGAAATCCAGTTGCAAGACAAAATTCAAGATGACTGGTGATGGCTTGGAATGCGGTGGATGACTTTGGCATCTCAGATATGTGATCAAACTGTAAGGGCTCCACAGCCTTTTTTTCACTGCCTTTGTGGCACTGGAACAATTATTTTCATCTGCCCATTCTACCATGGAAAATTATCAAATGCTTGCAGCCTGTCAGTTACCCTCAACCAGGAAAGATGATACTTGTAACTCCTAAGGACTTTCTCATTATTAGGACAGTCAGAAGGAGATACACAGACAAAGGGAACAGGTATCAGTTGAATATGATGGGGTGATATCCAAAAAAATAAATTAATCAGTGAGAAAGAGGAAGACACTGGGAGAAGGGGAAAGAGAGAAGTAAATTATATCACATAAATGAGGAGTGAAAGAGATTTTACAGGGGAAAGGAAGATGGATAGATGGGAAGGAGTGTTTGAACTTTACTCCCATCAGAATTGGTTCAAAAATTGAAACATACACACTCAGTTGCGTATAGAAATCTATCTTAAAAGAAAAGTAAGAGGAGAAGGGGATAATGGAAGAGAGGGGTCTGATAAAAGGGACAGTGGATTGGGAGAGGCAGTAGTCAGAAGCAAAACACTTTTGAAGGCGGATAGGTCGAAAGGAGAGAGAGAGTAGGATAAATGGGGGGAAAGTCGGATGGAGAGAAATACATTGGAATCATAACTGTGAAAAAATTCTTATAGCAAGTTTCTGATAAAGGCCTCACTTCTCAAATACACAGAGAACTGAGTCAGATTTATAAAAATAAGAGCCATTCCTCAATTGATAAATGGTCAAAGGATAAGAACAGGCAGTTTTCAGAGAAAGTAATCAAAACTATTATAGTTATGAAAAAAATGCACCAAATCACTACCGATTTGAGAATTGCAAAAGAAAATAACTCTGAGGTATCATGCCACACCATGCCACACCTATCATTTTGGCTAAAATGACTGAAAAGGAAAATGACAAATGTTGGAGGGATGTAGTAAAATTGAGACACTAATGCACTGTTGGTGGAGTTACGAACTGATTCAACCATTCTGGAAAGCAATTTGGAACTATGCTCAAAGGGCTTTATAGCCATGCATACCCTTTGACCAAAAAATACAACTAGGTTTGTATCCCAAAGAGATAAAAAAACAAAAAGGAAAATGACCTATGTGTACAAAAATATTTATAGCAGCTCTTTTTGTGGTGGCAAAAGAATTGGAAATTGAAGGTATGCCCATCAATTGGGGAGTGGCTGAACAAGTTATGGTACAACTGGATGGAATAGTGATGGAATATTGTTGTGCTATAAGAAATGACGAGCAAGAGGATTTCAGAACAACCTGGAAATATAGACATGAACTGATGCAAAGTGAAATGAGCAGAACCAAGCACAGCAATACTGTATGATAATCAACTGTGAATGACTTTGCTCTTCTCAGGAATACAATGATCCAAGACAATTTTGAAGGACTTATGATGAAAAATGATATCCATCTCCAGGGAAAGAACTGATAGAGCCTTAATGAAAATCAAAGCACACTTTTTTTTTTAACTTTATTTTTCTTGGTCTTTTTTGTCTTGTGTTTTCTTTCACAACCTAATATGGAAATGTTTTGCATGACTACACATGTATAACCTATATCAAATTGTCTATCTTCTCAAAGAGGGTGGGAGGTAAAAGAGGAAGGAAGAGAATTTGGGACTCAAAAATTTTGAAAATTAAATGTTTAAAATAATTTTTATATATTAATTGGGGAAAATAAAATATTAAATATATATTTTTTAAAATAGCACATTTTTACTCAAATAAATATGGTATTTCATTATTTGGATATTACCTCTAAAAATAAAAATACAACCCATCCATGCCTGCCAGTCCTTTGCAACTCTTGTTCATGTCCTTACAGGTTTTCCATGAGGAGTCCACTTAACATAGTGGAAGCCTTCCTAACTTTCTCCTCACATTCTGAGAATACTAATAAAGCCCACCTCTCTTAACCTTCTTCCTCTTGCTACATAACCATATATTTCTCAAATTATGGATCACCTTTACTATGGTTGTTTTCCTAGTTATTTGTTATGTTACAGCTTGCTCATGGCTACCATCCACCCCTCTTATGTTCCACCAAGTAATATTAATTTTTAATTTTAAAGGCTGTACTGTTCCTTGACTCAAAGCCATAAGATATTATCAGTAGAATGCTGGTATTAAAAAGATGGACTTTTGCTTCTGAAGGGGGAAAAAAAGCCTGTATACCCTGTGAAATATTCCTTTGCAAGACCCATCCCTCTTCTCTCATTAATGCATTCCTCTGGGAGCTTGTTGTCTTTCAAAACTATGGACCTGTGCCAAGTACCTTCCTCCCCAGGCTTTTCGGCTCCTTTTTGCTGTGCTGTTTTCCCTCATGCAAATACTTCCTCATTGTATTGCTGTTCTGTCATGTCTGACTCCTCAGGACCCCATGGACCAGAGCATGCCAATACTGTCCATGGAGTTTTCCTGGCAAAGATACTTGAGTGAGGGGGCAGCTAGGTGGCACAGTGGATAGAGCACTGGCCCTGGAGTCAGGAGGATCTGAGTTCAAATCTGGTCTCAGACGCATAACACTCACTAGCTGTGTGACTCTGGGCAAGTCACTTAACCCCATTTGCCTCACCAAAAAAAAAAAAGAAAAAAAAGAAAAAGATACATGAGTTGCCATTTATTGCTCCAGTGGATTAAGGCAAATAGAGGCTAAATGACTTACCCAGGGTCATACAGCTAGTAAATAGATGAGGCTGAATTTGAACTCAGGCCTTCTTGACTCCAGGCCCAGTACCTACTGAGCTACCTACCTGCCTCTGGCCCTCACTATATATCCCCTTCCAAATGTTCAAATCAATGTACCTTTCTAGTATTCTCCTAACTCCTCTGTTTGTATTTCAAAGTTTCTGTTCAACTCTGGTATTTTCATTAGGAATGACTGCAAGGCCTCTAGGGACTTTCATTAAAGGTTCTCTTTTTTCCTCCCTGAAGGCTTTTCTCCCTCGAGTTTTACTGTGTAAGTTATATTATTGTGTAATCCTAAGGTTATTTAGTACTTGAACTCCTTCTGTCTGCTTGTAGTATTTCTTTGACCCGGAAGCTCTGAACTTTGCCTATGACGTATGTGAGAGTTTTCATTTTTGGGGTTTCTTTCAGTAGGTAACCAGTAGATTCTAACTATTTTTCTTCTGCATTTTGATTCTGATAAGTCTAGGTTATTTTCTTCTTTCAAGAATTCTTGAAATACGGTGTCTAGGATTTTGTAGTAATGATTTTCGATTAGATAATTTTTAGATCTCTCTCTTTGACCTGTTTTCTAGCATAGTTGCTTTTTGAAAAGAGATACCTTACCTATTCTTCCTCTTTTTTTTTCCTTCTCTTTTGGTTTTGTTCTAGTATTTCTGTTGCCTCAAGAAGTCAATGATTTCTCTTTGGTCCACTCTAATTTTCAGAAGTCAGTTATTTTTGTAAAGTTTTGTACCAAGAATAAAGTTTTTTATTCTTTCCAATTCTTTCTTCTAGAGTTCTCACTTACTTCAAAATATCCCTTTCAAAAAAAAATCTTTATCTTTTCCAGGAATTCTAATAGTACTTGCACCTAAACCATATCTTTATCTGAGGTTCTGTGTGCAGTTGCTATGGATTTATTTTCTTCTTGTTGGTCTATGTGTTAGATACATAAAATTGCTTTATTATCAGTGTGTTCTCCTTATTAATATTACCAGCTTTATTGATTGGCACTTTCTGTTAGAGCCTGTCTTTGACTGATCTAGCACTCTTGGATATAACACAGCATCCATCACCATAATAATGGATATGTATATCTCCTGTTGGCCTTCATATCCACTGGTATTCGTGAACAAAGTCCTAGAAATCTCAAACTTGCCTTGAATCTTCTAGCTACAGAGCATTGAGCTCTTCAAGAATGTAAAAGTGTTTGGTCAGTGCGCTGCGAAACTTTCAGAGCTCCTAGGGATGCAGACTCATCACTGCCCTCTTGATATGTAATTTACCAGTTTCAGTTCTCACCACTAGGTTCACAGACCTGATGATATTTGACTGTCCTTGGGCTTCTTTTTTGAAGCTCTCAGGTCTTCCTGCTCCTGAGGAACTTCCTCATTAGAGCTGTGATTACCTGTGGATGGTTGATAACACTAGAGGTTCTATAACCCTGTATTCTGACTCCTGATACATATGAGTCAGAGCCTTCAAGGGAGCTTACTCCAGGGGTTTCTTTACTATAGCATTCTACAGTAAGGAATCAAGTTCTCTTGTTCCTGGTACACAATGCTGCTATAAGCTCCCAGTTTCTCTGAAGTACCTTAAAAAGCCTCCAAGTACTGTTAATCTCCCCAGCACTTCCAGCTAGACCCATACCTTATTCTCTGCAGTCTTTAGAGTGTTGCTCCGTGCCATCATGGGTTGGATGAAAATACTTTGTGCAGTTCCCTCCCCCCCATTTTAAAAATTATTATTTGATCTGATGCTCTTTTTCAATCTTTGCTGACTCTGTATTGTAACTGGGCTATTCTGTTACCTCTGCTACCTTAACTGGAGGTCTCCTCCTGACCTTTTCATCTGACTTGCAGCTTATTTTTGTTATTGTTCAGTCGTGTCCAACTCTTTGTGACCCTATTTGGAGTTTTCTTGGCAAAGATACAGGAGTGGTTTGCCATTTCCTTCTCTAATTCAGTTTACAGATAAGGAAACTGAAGCAAACAGGGTTAAGTGACTTACTCAGGGTCACAATTCTAGTGAGTATCCAAGGCCAGATTTAAACTCATGAGGATGAGTCTTCCTGATTCCAAGCCCAGTGCTCTATCTACTGTGCTGCCTAGTTGCCAGTACTGCAGTAGTCTGTCATTTCCTTCTCCAGCTCATTTTACAGATGAGAAAACTGAGACAAACAGGGTTAATTGACTTGCCCAGGGTCACACAATTAATAAGTAACTAAGGCCAGATTTGAACACAAAGCTTCCTGACTCTAAGCAGTGTTCATTTTAGAGGTAAACATGGCCAACAGGGTTAACTGACTTGCCCAGGGTCACACAGCTACTAAGTGTCTGAGGCCACATTTGAACTCAGGAAGATGAATCTTCCTGACTGTAGGCACAGTGCTCTATCCATTGTACCACCTAACTGCCTAGCTAAAACCTCCTAAATGCACTGTCTCCCCTAGTCAGAATGTGAGCTTCTCAACAGCGAAGACTATTTTACCTATTTATATCCTCAGTGCTTAGTACAATGCTTTACACATATGTATTTAATAAATGCTTTTTTCATTCACTCATTCATTCAAAATCAAGGATGTCCATTTTCACCACTGTAAGTCAGTTAGTCAATAAGCATTTATTAAGCACTCACCCTGTTTCAGGTAATGTGATAAGCTGGGGGATATGAAAAAAGATCCGAGTTCAAATTTCACCTCAGACACTTACTAGCTGTGTGACCCTGAGAAAATCACTTAAGCTCTGTATGCTTCATTTTCCACAACTGTAAAATGGAGTTAACAATACTACCTACCTCCCAGGTTGTTATGAGACTCAAATGAGATAATATTTGTAAAGCACTTCGCTTAGTGTCTGATACATAGTAGATATTTAATAAATGCTTGCTCCCTTTCCATGTCCCTTTGACATAGACAAGAAAATATATATCCTTGAATAGGCCATGATTTTCTTATTCCATTTTTGTCTTTGTTAATAGTACTACAATTTTATTCATAAAGAGATTTATGTACTACCTTGCATATAGCAGGCATTCAATAAATATGTGTTGATTGCCTAAACGGTAATTTTTTTTTCTGAAAAGGTTGATTCTAAATATCAAAGCTGCTATTTTATTAGTAATTGATGTTTTCTTAAAGACAATAATAAAATAAACCAGGTTAAGGCACCATGGTACAATGAAAACTTCTGTGTTATTCCTAAAAATTTTTAGGAAAGGAGATGTTACAGAATCTTCTAATATATTCCACAATATTTCAACTAGTTTAACAATACATTATACAACTCATAGCTACTTATAAGAAAATATCAAAGTTGCTTTTTATTAAAATAATTAATGGATAAAGTCTTTCCCTTATTTCTTAATTCTGAATAGTAAACTTAACTTTAGCTATTCATATTTCAAGTTTACTGAGTGTCTCAAAAAAAGAAATGAAAAGTAAACTTACAGGCTTAATTAAATTAAATTAGAATCTTATATGCTTAAATTAAAAAAAAAGGCAGTTATTGTAAGAAGAAAATTCATTATACAGAAATTATATCCACAGTTAAAAAAAAAAAAAAGGAAATGTCAAATTGCTTCTGTATCCCTAAAGTAAAAAAGACCAAGTATAGTGCTGCCATCTAGCAAGCAAACTTATTAATTACTCAATGGCACTAAAAATGAATAGAGACTTAACTGGAATATCATACAGAGAAAGAACAAACTTTGCCTTTTCTAACATTCTGTGTAAAATATTAATGAAATATCTTATCTTACCTCAGCTATACAACAAATTGACCCTAAGGCTTCCCCACGAAAACCATAAGTTGTCAAGTTTTCAAGGTCTTCATGACTGTTTATTTTTGAGGTATAGTGCTTTATTGCCATCACAGGTGCATCAATAGCTTTGATCCCATCACCATTGTCTCGGACTTCTATCTTATCAAATCCATAATTTTCCTACAAAGGATAAAAAGTTATGAAAAACTATTCGACTGATTATTGAGTTTCTAATTCAGCAAGCACAACAAACATAACTAAATAATGCACATTTTTATAGGTTAAGTGTGAGGAAATCAAATAACAAATAACAAATTTCTGTTTTCAGGTTATTTTGTCTCTGGTTATAAAGTATACTAAAGAAAATGTCTTCTGAATCACTTGATACATTTAAAAACTGCTAGTACTTTAAGTTTCTAAATACAAGTTATTCTCATATCAGCTTTCTTTCAAGTAATTGTATTCAGTGCAATTTTAATAACCGTTTTCCCTTCAAAGTACCTTTTTTGGAAATCATCATCATGGTTTTAAATTTTTATAAGTCTTCCATGAAGCAAAATCAAAACTGTATTCATGCAATATTCTAAAAGTAAGGTAATCTACCAACAGCAGAAATCTACTGATAACTAGAACTTGAATTTGAAACTATTAACAAACTACTAATTTAAAAGACAATGTCACTTGAGATTCACAATGATTCTGGTATGGTAGGTATTAAGGGTACTGTTATCCCTATTTTTTAAATGGAGAAACTCAGATTCAGCAAGTTTGTTTATTTCCTTTTATCTATTTTGCTACTGTAGATGTTTATTTTACTTTTATAAATGGTTTTTCCTTTTCTTTCCTAATTTAGAATAAGGACATTTAAAATGACCAGGCAAGTGGCATCCTATAGAAACTGTAAAATGTTTCCTTATTGAACTTGTGTAACTAAGTATCTAGGTGGGAAGTATAATCTTTGAGGACACTAATTAGGGGTAGCTAGTGGCACAGTGGATAGATCACATGGAATCAGGAAGACCTAAGTTCAAATCCTATCTCATACACTTATTAGCTGTGGCCCTGGGCAAGTCATTTAAACTCTGTTTGCATCAGTTTCCTCAAATGCAAAATGGGAATAATAGCACCTACCTCCCAAAGCTGTTGTGAGGATCAAATGAGACAGAAATTGTAAAGTGCTTAGCACAGCACCTGGCACATAGTAAGTGCTAGGTAAATGTTAGCTATTATTATGACTATTACTGGTTATGAAGTCTCAGCCCCACAAAAGGGAGTATCTGAGAACTGTGCCACACTGGCATTGTTGATACTCAGTATAAAGCAATGGTGGAAGCAATCAAGAAGAGGACAACGCTTATAGCTCTCTGGGTTCCTAAAGAACTATATAGAATGGAGAGATGGAATGTGTTCCAAAGCCAAAGTGGCAGCTAGGTGGTGAAGTGGACAGTGTGCCAGTCTCAGAGTTAGGAAGACTCCTTCTTCTCAGTTCTAATCTAGACTCAGACACTTACTAGCTTTGTGACCCTGGGCAAGTCACTTAACCCTGTTTGCCTGCTTCCACATCTGTAAAATGATCTGGAGAAGGAAATGGCAAAGCACTCCAATATCTTTGTCAAGAAAACCCCAAATAGGGTTAACAAAGAGTCAGATACAACTGAAACAACTAAACAACAAAGTCCCAAAGCACCCCAATTTGATTTGCTAGGACAGCTGAGGAAAAGAGGGGTTGATCAGGAGAGACCCAAATAAATGTGATGGGTCCTCCAATCAGAAAAGATCAATCACAATTTAATAAGATTATAGGACATGAGTTTATTCAAAGAACATTTCCTAAAAAGGCAGCCATAAGACTTGGCATCTTTTTTTTTTTTTTGGTGAGGCAATTGGGGTTAAGTAACTTGCCCAGAGTCACACAGCTAGTGAGTGTTATGTGTCTGAGGCCGGATTTGAACTCAGGTCCTCCTGACTCCAGGGCCAGTGCTCTATCCACTACATCACCTAGCTGCCCCAACTTGACATCTTTTTGAAAGGAAACAGGAAACTCCTTTAATTGGTTCCCAATGACTGGGAACAGTATCCAAAATGACTGATGAATGAGTATCTAAAGAAATGAATTTTAGTTGGAATTCAAAACTCTCCTATGAGTTTTGAAATGGCTCAGCCCCTTTTTCATGAGTTTTCTTTCCCCTGCACTTTCAGACCAGAGTATATCAAAAGGAGGGTAGTAGAAGGGAAGGTACAGGGAATTTCTTCCTTATTCATGTCCCACCAAGAGCAGAAAACGGTAATTTGCAGAAGAACATGGCTAGCCTGAAGAGTATTCCTGTATTTCCAGTTCCTGGTCATCTTCTGTCCATCTTACTTAATTTTCTGAGTAGAGGTCATAGACTAAAGTTCCTGAGAGTGGACTTTTCCAATTTTAGGGGATTACTCTATGAATAATCAATCTTGCATTCAAAAAATTTCCATGTTTGAGAAATCTTGAGTTCAAGTGGCAAGGCCCTGAACTTCTAAAACGTGGATTTAACCAACAACATACTAGACAGAAAGGAAGAGAACCACCAATGTGGTACCTATACCTAGAGATATGAAGCTATATCATGTGGCTCCAGAAGACCTGGCCCTTCCTGACCCTCCAAGTGACTGCACAAGCTGCTAAGTGGCAATTAGGTGGTGCAGTAGACAGGAATCAGCAGGACCTGAGGTCAAATATGGCCTCAGACACTTACCAGCTGCGTAACCCTGGACCGGTCACTTCACCTGGTTTGTCTCAAGTTTCCTCAACTGTAAAACGTGGATAATAAATAATAGAACCTACCTCCCCCCAAAGTTGTTGTGAGGATAAAGATAAGATATATGTAAAGAGCTTAGTACAATGCCTGGCACATAGTAGCCAACACATAAATGCTAGCTATTGTTATAATAATAGTAATAATAATAATTATTATTATTACTATTATTATACACACTGTAGGTCCAGAGCAAATGTGGAATTGATTGCTCAGCATCTCTGCAAAGCATCTTTCCTATCCTGGGGAGTCTAATGGGCTACATGAATATTTTATATTTCTGCATTCGTTTGTGTGTTCCTATGAGTTCTTTGCATCCTATGAATTTTATGTGGTGGGTGAATAAAGGATGTTCCACAAACCTGTGTTCTACAGGTATGAATGTTGAAAACCTTATTACTCACATATGGGCAAACCTAGACATGAGTTATACAGTGAGTTTATTTAGAAGTTTTTCTGGAGTATTTCAGATGGGTGCATGAGCCAAGGAGACAAACTAACCTTCTGAGGTCAAATCCTAAGTTTTAGACTGGGTGATGGGTCACATTGTTTTCTACCCAATAAACAGAATGGAAGTTCCTTGAAGGCAGAGAATGTTTCATTGTTGTCTTTGTATCCCTAGAACCTATCACAATCTCTGTCACTTAAGACATGCCTGACAAATGCTTGATGAATCAATGAATAATTGAATGACAGGTTAGGTGACTTGCTCAGAGTCACGTAGCTAAATTAGTGCTGAATGGGTAATCTGAATTCAAGTCTTCCAGACTGCAGGTCTAGAATTCTATCCATTACCTTAAATGAGACAGTTTTTTTGGGTACAAATAATAATTCATTAGCATGCAAAAAGAAAATTTTCTAACTGCTCCGGCCTTTCATTGGCTTATTTTAATTGGTAAGAAAACTCACCAGCTTAACATCTATATTTGTGGCACCAGCATCCAATGAATTTTCTATTAGCTCTTTTACGACACTGATCACAGAAGTGATCACCTGAGAACTTGAAAGGAGACGAACAGTTGCTGCAGGCAACTGCTTCATTCTTCTTAAAAGTAGAACTGTTTGGGGAGAACATAGGAAATAACAAGAGGATAGCATATCACAAAATGTAGTTTCTAAAACACGCCCAACTTCTTTTTTAGATATCTAGATTTCTATGTCTTGAACTCACAAAGTTTAAAATCAAAAAATTAGACCCACATTGATCTGCCCCCCCCCCCAATAAATACCTATACTGATTTTCCTATTTTCTATAATAGTACCACTGTTTTCTCTGGCACTCAATTATCTTTTATTTTTCCATCTTTCCCAGGTCTTCCTCTCCATATCTAATCACCTTCCTCCTATTTCCCAAAAAGTCTTCAAGTCTTGATGATTCTTCATTCACATCTTTCCCTCTTCTTATTCCTACTATCATACCACATACCATATACCATACCACTTTCCAAATACTTACCCAGGCTACAGCATAAGCTTCCCAACTGTTCTCCTTGTCTCCATTCTTTCCCTCCTCCAGTCTGTATTATACATCACCACAAGAGTAATCTTCCTATAAGGCTTTTCACAATCTAGCCTCAACCTAAATTCCTATTACTTATCCTTGGTTGTAATCAAACCAAATCCTTGGTTCTAATCAAACCACCTTGTTATTGTTGTTCAGTCATGTTTGACTCTTCCTGACCCCATGGACCATAACACATCAATTCTATCCATGGAGTTTTCTTGGCAAAGACACTTGAGTAGTTTGCCATTTCCTTCTCCAGTGGCTTAAGGCAAACAGAGGTTAAGTGACTTACCTAAGGTTACATAGCTAGTAAGTGTCTAAGGCTGGATTTTAACTCAGCTCTTCCTGACTCCAGGCCCAGCACTCTATCCTCTAAGCCACCTAACAATCTCTAATCACCCTTTCTTATCACCCCCTATTGTGGCCTTAGAATATTGCTTGTGAATTCTCCTTCTATGATTTCCCATTCTGACTCACCTACCAATATTCACTTCAGGGTTTCTCTTAAATCCTTCCTCTTAAATGCAAATGATTTGTCTCTTCTCCCCTATGGCATGTATCTTCTATATCACTTTTTTGGTACATACCATCTATTTCCCCAAATAGACTGTAAACTCCATGAGAATAGGGACATATCTTCATATAAATATGTTACACACACACACACACACACACACACACTCCCACCACCACCACCAGGCTTAGTGCTTTGCACTTAGTTTTTAAATCAATATTTGAGTGACAACACTATTGTTGTTTGTCCTTTGTTTTGTTCTGTTTTTTCCTAAAGAAAACCAACAACATCACAAGGTGACTTGGCTTGTGAATGAACTAGATTTAAGTGAGGCAAGTTGAACAAAGTCATCAGCCTCACTCTCTCTTCCAGAGTCACTTAAGTATAGTGGCAAGACAAAAGTCAGGACAGCTGGTGATGGCCAAAGATGCAGTGGATGACCTTGGTGTCTTCAATGTCTGACCAAGCTCTAAGAGCTTCACAGGGCCTGCTTTAGCTGCCTTCATGGCCACTGGAACAAATTGTTCTCATCTGCTCATTCCACCAGAAGAAATCTTCACATGCTTAGGATGTACAGCCCCCTAACTCACCAACGGATTTGTGGCTGATCTGTTATTCTCAACCATCTGCTGAGACAGTTTACTGGGATGTGGCCACTGTGCATGCTACAGCTTCTTGGAGCTACAGGTGAGAGTTGAGTATCAGGTGGACGCCAAAGGTGGATGAGCAGCCCTGAAAAGGGCTCAGCAAGCCCTTACACCAGAGGTGCTAGTCCTCCTTGAACACTCTGATCCTAGAGGTAATAGGAAGAAACTGGAGTTCATTTAATAGAAGAGTGACATGGTTATACCTGTGCTTAAGGAAAATCATTTTGGCAGGTACATGAAAATTAGTTTGGGAGGAGACGATGCACGGAAATCAATCAGGAAGCCTGAAATAGTCTAGGTGAGAGTTGATGAAGGGTTACAGATGTAAGAGATAATGTAGAGGTAAAATCACCTTAACTTCTGAGGGAACATGAGGATTTGAAGACTGACAGGCTGTGAAACTGGGTGACTAGTGGGATAGTAGCAACCTCAATAGAAAAAGGGATGGATTTTATTGGAAAGATAATAAGTTCTGTTTTGGACATATTGAGTTTGAGTCAACTATGGCAGATTCAGTTTAAAATGTCCTACAAGCAACTGATGATGTGCAATTGGCGCTTGAGCAAGAAACTTGATATATAGATTTGGCAGACATTTGCATAGAGATAATTCATGGAAATGGATACAATCTATGAGAGTGGGGAGAGAGAAGAGAGCCTAGGACAAAACAAGATACAACTACAGAAAAGGAGCATGGTATCAATTTTGATCCTACAAAAGAGACTGAGAAGGAATGGTCAGACAAATAGGAGGCGAACCAAAAAAGAGTAGTGAAGAAGTCCGTTCTTCTTTCTGGATCTCAATTTTCTATACTATAAAATGATAGAGATACATTCTTTCAGAATACAAACTGGACCTGGAATTTTATTAGTTATGGAAACTCCCTCTTCCCAAGAAGACTGGCACCTTCTCTGCAACTTACAACCTTAAAGAGTTGCCTAGAGAACACTGAGAAATGAATGATTAGCTCATAGTACCATGGCCAAAGGGTGCCAGAGGCTAGATGGGAACCCAGGTCCTCATGGCTCTGAGGTCAGTTCTCAATTCGCTTCACCAGGGGTTGGTAAACTACAGCCCAAGGATTATATCCAACTGTGTCTGTGGGCCAGGAGCCAAAAATGGCTTTTGCATTTTAAAAATTATTAGCTCCCATAGTTTGCCAATCCCTGTACTACACAATCCTGCCATTCATTAATCAACTCACTAGTAAGCATTTATTAAGTTCCTACTCTATTAGAAACAAAAGTGGTTGTGTTGGGATAGAAAGCAGGCCTGAGAACTGGGAAAACCAAAGTTCAAGCCCCACCTCTGACACATACTAGCCTTGTGACCCTAGGCAAGTCACTTCACTTCATAGTATCTTGGGCAACTCTAAGACTAAATTGCAGAGAAGGTTCAACTAACATTGGCAGAAGTTTCCTCATTCAGTAGTTCCCCATATTAATGAAATCATAGGACCTATTCCTCTATGCAAGGCACCTCTAAGGTACCTTAAGAGTTTTGAGAGTCTGATGCTTCACTGTGACACATCTTCTACCCTTTACTCTACTGTTTCCCCTATCTCCACACTCCTTTCAGCTGTGCAACTTACCAGTTAGCTATATGACCCAAAGGAAGAAAACAAATGCCGATTATGTGCCAGGCACTGTTGCTAATCATTTTACAAATATTACCTCATCTGATCCTGGAAGGCAGACGCTATTACTATTCCCATTTTATAATTGAGGAAACTGAGGCAAACTGGGGTTAAGTCTCTCGTCCAGGGTCACATTACTAGTAAGTATCTAAGAATGGATTTGAACTCAGGTCTTCCTGACTCACTGTGCCATCTAACTACCTCTAAAGCTTTCATTTTCCTCAGCTGGGCTATCTAGGTTACTTATCCTTTCCCAAACATGCCTTCTTTCCCATTGCATTCACTTTCACTTCAATATATTTCTCTCCTGGAAATAACCTTGCCTTCATCTCCACTTGTTAAAGTCTTATTCTTTTAAAACTCTATTAAAAAACATCACCCTCTTTAACTGTTTCTTCCTAGATTATATAAACTTCTGTCTAGAACTGTCTAGAACTCCCTCACCCCAGGCTGGGTATCTTCCCAGCCCATCTCCTCCCATCACAGCCGGGGAGAATGCACCTCAAACGGGCACCACCCGGGGGGAAGAGGCAGTCAGTGAGCAGCACCCCCTGTTCTGGACCCACCAAAGTACCCAGGCCCTGGCTGGGCACCAGCTGGCTCCTTGGAGCCAGTTTACAGTCTATTTGGGGAAATAGGAGGTATATACCAAAAAAGCGATACAGAGGATACACGCTTTAGGGGTGAGGAGACAAATCATTTGCATTTAAGAGGAAGGATTTAAGAGAAACCTTGAAGTGAATTTTGGTAGGTGAGTGGGAAATCATAGAAGGAGAATTCACAAACTCGGTCTGAGAAAGTAACTTAACTTCTATTTGCATGAATTTCCTCATCTGTAAAATGAGGATAACCCCACCTACCTGACAGGGGTGTTGTGCAGATCAAATGAGATATTTGTAAAGTGCTTAGCACAGTGCCTGACACAAAATAGGCCCTATATAAATGCTTATTCCCTCCCCTCTTTGCATTTTTCAAAGGTCCCTTGACTCCAAATCCAAAACTCTTTCTATTGTAACTGCATCATCTCCTAGTCATCATCAATTCACAATAAGTGAGGGGAAGAGTTGACAAAGAGAGCATGAATCAGAGAAAAATACTGAAATTTAAATGAAATCTATAAAAATAACCATGGTTAAAAAAAAAATTCTTCCCCATAAATCTCGATGTTTAAAAAAACAAGAACAGTTTGGATTCCTGTAGAACACTCCAGAACAACCAAAATAGTCACTATCTTCAAGTAGTATTTCCACCTTCAGTTTCTACCCCTCTTTCAATATATAATACAATCTCAGATTAATTTTCCTTTCTTAGTTCTGATCATATTATCCTATTTTTCAAAAATTTACAGTAGCTCTCCACTACCTACAGAATAAAATCTAAATTTCTTAATCTGGCTCTTTATCAATTAACCAATGAGCACTTATAATAGATGACTGCTACATGCCAGCATTATGAGCACTGGGGATACAAACAGAAAAGTGAGGCAGTGAGACCTCAAGGAGTTTAAATTAGACTTCCAAACCCACTGCAACTTTACCTGTACATAGTGCTCTAGATAAAATAACTTATTCCCTCTTCCCTATATATCCACCTTCCTTTCTCCATGTCATTTATTTATGCTGTTCTTTTCACTTGGAAAGCTTTTATGATACATACCTATTGACTTACTGGTATATCTCTCTGTCATCACATTCTTCCTCATGTGTAAAATAGGGGTAATAATGGCACCTACCTCTCATGGCTGCTGAAGATCAATGGTGATAATGATTTTAAAGTGTCTGGTATTATTATTATATCCCTTTATTGGATTATATCTTTCCCTCCTCTGAATCCCAAATTACTTCCTTTCAGGGTATACCTCCATACAGGTAATACATCCTTTTTCGTCTAAGACTCTCTTACTCACCCTCATCTTCCCCAGAATACCTAAAAGTACTTTACAGTAAGCAGGCCCTTAAAATATTATTTGTTAAAAATTCATTAATTGTCCTTTGCTATGTGTACTGTTTTCTACCTTTAAAATTAAGAAGGAAGTTGGTGGAGGGGGTAGGATCAGGCTAAACCTCAGCAATACGAACGTTAAGTCTTTCACGTACTTCAAGATGTTTTTTGTTTCACCCTCAAACTGAAAAAGTTAAAACAGGGAAGCACTCAAAAGTTTAGTTTACCCAAAAAGTAATGCCTTTCTCCATGTACTTATCAATATGTATCAACAATCAACACGATCACTGATTCAGCCACGGAAGGGTCCCTGGAAGTCATTTAGTCCAAACACGTAAGGACATGAGATAACACTAGACAAAAATCCACATACACAGCTTTCGCACTTGGGCCAAAATACCACACACCCAAAAAACAACGTGAGCTGTATTGTGAACTAGGTTGGATGTGATGAGTTGGATACACTGCAGCCTCTCAGCCAGCAGAATTCGCGAGGACAAGAAGGATAGAAGAATGAAAAGCATCATAATGCAAAATTCCTTCAACACAGTTAAAAAACAAAACAAAACAAAATCTACGGACAATACCGCCTTTATCCAGCTTTTTCAAATTCTACGCACGCACGCATTCTCTCTCACACACACACACACACACACACACACGCCCCCCCCCCCCAATCCCCCGCCTCGGCTTCAGTGGCTCCCCCAAGGCCTACGGGTGCAGAGTGAGGCCTCACTCTAACTAACTCCGAGCCCCCCACGTATGCGCTTACTCACTTAATCACTCACAGGAAGCTATAGGAGACAGGAGGCCAGCACAGACAACAAAATAAAAATGCCCGTTAGTCACATGACACCTTCTTCTTCTCGGCCACGGGCTACAAACGAGTGGCGGCAAATCTCTGCTTCCTCCAGATCTCAGCTTCCACCTCCCCCAGGACCGCCCCCGACCCGGCCGCCGGGATCCTCCCTCAGCCCCGAGGGGCGGAGCTGGCGTGGAAGCCCGGGAGCCCAGAGGCGGATGGGAAGCCGAGGGCAGCTAACCCCGCCTCCGGCGCGCCCGGGCAGGATCTGATTGGCGGGCCTGCCTGTCAGTCGGGACGCGGCGGCGTTCCGCTCCTAAGGCTTGCGCAGGCGACGTTCTCCCTGAGGGAAGAGCAGGGCTCAGGCTCCAGGGAGAAAGCCGGCGTCGGACCGGAGCAGCAGTGCTTCGGTGGGTCCGGAACGGCGGGTGCAGCTCACTGCCTCTTCCCCCGCGTGGTGCCCGTTTTGAGGTATGTTCTCAAAGGCGGGAGTGGGAGGAGATGGACCGGAAGACACCCAGC
The DNA here is from genome assembly GCF_900497805.2 of Vombatus ursinus. NCBI lineage: Eukaryota > Metazoa > Chordata > Mammalia > Diprotodontia > Vombatidae > Vombatus > Vombatus ursinus. The sequence continues at coordinate 22,923,559 of NW_020954557.1, forward strand.
CTGGGGTGAGGGAGTTCTAGACGGGCCCCAGAGCCCCGCCGCGCTCCGTGACGGTCTCGAGCCGCGTCCCCGCGCTGGTCCTTGGACATTAGGGCTATCGCAGGCCGGGAGAGGAAAGGATCCGCCCTGGAGCGGGCTGCCGTGGACCTCGCGGCCCCCCCCCCGCACCCCAGCTCCAACTTCCCGCGGGGTCTGTCCTGCGGGGCCGGTTCCTCGAGGCTCCCCGGTCCAGCGTGGACCGCGGCGAACTTGCCGCGGGGGGGGGGGCTTCGACCCTTGACCTTTAATTTTTTTCCTTGCGTAGCCTTCAGGCTGACCTGACTGATGAGGGAAATGCCTTATTCTGGCCTTTCGGGTGGGTTTTCTCGTAGTGGTAGGAATGAAAAGTCAGACTTCGCTGTTACAACTTTTTTCTCCTGCAGATTTTACAGAATAGTATTTAGGAAGGGCAAGATTTTCTATAATTGAGTTGCAGGGAACGTTCCTTAGTACGATTGGAGCTGCCTTTTAGCCTCAATAGTATCAAGATGCATGTTACTTACGTCTTCCATTGGGAGAAATCCCCTTCTGGAGGTCCTTCAGGTGAAGGCTGGATGACCACTTGAATATGTTGTAGAGGTGTCCTGGTCAGATACAGGTTGGACTATATGTCCCGAGGTCCCTTCTCACTTTGAGATTCTGTGATTCAGTAAGTTGAATGGGATAATGGGAAATGTGTATGTCAGCACTGTAGCAAAGGTGTTTTCTTTTTAAATCGACCCTACTCTGCTTTTTTTTTAAATCCCTTTCCATTCTTGAACTACTAAAAGACTTTTCAGGTTATAAGTGAGGTATTTTTATTAATTGTATCATTCAAGGGATGCTTTTTTCTTGTTTTTAAAAACAAGCATTTTGAGAAAAGGTCATTTATTCCTTTGTTTCCCCCCTCCCCCTCTCTGAGAGAGAAAGAAGGACACGTTTTTTGACCTTACTAAATATTTAGAGGCAGTAAATATTTGTGGGATGCAAGAACTTATGTTTTTCAAATGAATTTGACTTTACCACAAAACTAAGGAATAAAAATTTTCCATCCCTGTCTTCTGATTTTTTTAGTGAAACTTTTCTAAACAGCACTGGTGTTTCAAGACTTCAACATTTGCCCACTTTACTTCCTCTCAGCAACACTTTGAGATAGTTATTTTAAAAACATTTTTCTCCATTTGATACATTAGGAAAATTTTCTATTCTAATTGTCATATAAAAAAATCTTTGGGAGGAGGCTTTCCGAAGGATTTGAATTTGGGGACTTTAATTTGACAGAGGTTCTTTACAGAAATTATAAGTATATGCTAGGTATTTTCTGCTATATTCCTCCCTACTTTAAAACAACAAAGAAATTAAAGGCAGTTACTTAATTTCTTTCCTGGTGTTTCAGTAGGGTTTTTGGTTTTTTTTTTTGAAGAATCTATCTTTTCAATGATAACAGTTTTGTTTGCTTTCTTTGCTTCCCTGCAGAGCAAAAATGAATGTTGGAGTTGCTCACAGTGAGGTAAATCCAAATACCAGGGTAATGAACAGTCGTGGTATGTGGCTGACATATGCATTGGGAGTTGGTTTGCTTCATATTGTCTTACTCAGCATTCCCTTCTTCAGTGTTCCTGTTGCTTGGACCTTAACAAATATTATACATAATCTGGTAAGAACTTAGCCTCCTTATAAAATATTTTGCAAAATGAAGGGCATATTATTAGGGGTAAAAACAAAAGTGAAGTTTAAAGTAATCAGGAAACTTGAAAAGATTTTCATTTTATAAATTATACTTTGTAAGCTATTCATGGAGAGAATTTGGAATAGTAAAGTTTAAGAATATGCTAGAAAATACAGTTCAGAAATGTAATGTTTTATAAATTCTCTGTAGAAATTAAATTTAGCACATATTTTAAACTGTGTTGTATAATGTTTAATAAATGAAAGCCCATTGGCAAATGTTATTTTTCCAGTAATGGTAATGGATTTGTGCTGATCCATTTATACACTGTAACCCAGCCTCTCTTGCAACCAGCAGCCCTCATTTGTAATGGGTTAACTAGGAATGGGACACAGTTTGGCACTGTAACAAGTCAAAGTTAACTGGATTTGCCTGGGGATCTAACCTATGATCTTGGCTTCATTAACAAGATACTTCAAATCTGCCTCTGTCATAGTGATCCCAAGGCGAGCCAATTTATAGATTAAAGTTTACTTATAAAGATTTTTAAACCAATTACACACATTTAACCAAATAAAATATTTTAAAATGTTTAAACATCCTAGTTTAAGCTAGAGTCCCTCAATTTCTTAAACATAGGGGAACTGGCACTGTTCTTTGCCTTTTTTTTTTTTTTTTTAGTTCAGTTTGAATCTTCATACCACACACTGCAAATTTTGAGTAATTATTTTTTTATTCAGTGCTAAAGCTCACTATTGGAATCATCAATACAAATGGAATTAGCTTAACTCAGAGATTAAATCTAATCAGTACTTATTAAAAGCCTCAAATACAGTATGTCTCATGTTCTGCCTTTTGTCCCTTTGGTACCAAAGGTCTGTTACTAGAGCCATAGAGCGTACATGTCACATTTGTTTTTAAGTAGTTATGAGTCAGTGTCTTCAAGTAGGGGACATGGATAAATAATATAGTTAATATAAATACTCTTATAAGTTTACATTAATGAAACACTGTTATGTTTGTGTATGTAATGTAATCTTCAGGTACAGTTGTGTCTTTGTGTGTCTGTGTATTTAGATTGCAATATAAAGGGGTTTTGAAAAGTTAATTGCAGTGAACAGAGGGCTTCCAGAAAAAATACATGTCACTCATTCTAGGACAGTTCCTGCCTTTTTGCCAATTTCTTCAAGACCACACCTACTTACCACTGTTTAAAATGAGTCATGAAGTTGTTCATTTAGCCTCAGCTGGACATCAAGTCCCTTTGAATTGCTTAATCAGCATAAGCAAAGACTGGAATATGCTTTTTGAAGGTAAAGGCTGTGTTTAGGTTAAGTTTTTTAGCATGCTATGCTGGCATGTGTTTCAAAAAATGTATATAAGGGCAGCTAGGTGGCACAGTGGATAAAGCACTGGCCCCGAAGTCAGGAGGACCTGAGTTTAAATCCAGCCTCAGACCAAACACTTGACATTTACTGGCTGTGTGACCCTGGGCAAGTCACTTAACCCCAATTGCCTTAAAAAAAAAATGTATATAAACAGATGTACTAACTTATCTCAAACTGAATTTTTTTTTAATTTTCTCCAAAGGTTAGTAAAAGAAGAGGTAGTTTCTCTGTCATTTAAAGTTCTTTTACCAATGAATTTGTACATATTTGTAAGCAAACTATATGTTAGACTTGGAGTCAGAAAGTTTTATTCAGTGCCAAACTACTCAGTCATCTCATCTCTAAAATGGGAATAGGCCATAAGATTAAACTACTTTACATCATAGAGTTAGGAGTCAAGGATCAAATAAAATGATGTATGTAAAGCAAGCACTTCCTAACTTATAAAGCATTATGTTATATAATTGTGAATTATAATTAGATCAACGTATTAGATATGTAGTATGAGATCCAGATATCATTTTAAACATAGTAAATCAACTCTTTGCAAAAACTAATTTATAATTACTTTCCCCCCCAGACAACCTTGATTACTAAAAATTTTGGTAGGGAAAACATGTTATGGTGTAATATTGTGAAGAGAAAACTGTGACATTACCTTAGGCTATTTATTTTTCTTTTAGAAGAGGGAATTCTAACTTAGCCTAAAAGAAGTCTCTGTTAAAAGCATTTGAGCCTTTTGGTTTTGTTTTTACATTGGACATTTGTACAGGCCCCCCCTTTTTTTTAAAAAGAATAAATTTGGCTCAAGACAATTCCAAAGAACTCATGATGAAAAATGCTATCACCCCCGAGGAAGAACTAATGGAGTCTGAATGCAGATCAAGGCATACTATTTTTCACTTTCTGCAATTTTTTTTTCATTTGGGTTTGTCTGTCACAACATGACTAATAAGGTAATGTGTATTGCATGACTGAACGTGTGTAACCTATAAATTACTTACTGTCTCAGGGAAGGAAGAGGTGAGAGAGAAAAAGAAAATTTGGAACTCAGAATTTGCTAAAAACGAATGTAAAAATTGTCTTTACATGCAACTAGGGAAAAAGTAAAATATTTTTTAAAAAAAGAAAAACTTGGCTTAACATAAAAGTACCATCAGTTCTTCAATTCTGGTACTTTGGTGGAAAGTTAATAGCTAAAAATACATCCTTGCATTTCTAACTATCTGTATACCAAATGTGGAAAGAAGTTAGAAATTCTATATATTATACTGTAAGCTTTAATATTTTAGTTGTAGATTATAAGTTCCATGGGCCTTACTTTTGTCTAATATCTTTAGCACCCACCACAGTTCCTGACACATAATAGGTGCATGATAAATTTTTGTTGATTGATAATGATTCAACAACAGAAGAAGAAACAGATGTGTTTTTTTTCTTAGTACTATTTTTGTATCACTGATGGTTTATCATCAGATTGACCTTGACATTCCAATAATAATCAAAGTTTAAAATTCAAATTGTTAATACACAGGCATGCATATAGACCCTTTGCATTCTTTCATGCTAATAAGCACAAATATTAAATTGCTTTCTGTTGATCCACCTCCTTTATTTTCTAGGGAATGTATGTATTTTTACATGCTGTAAAAGGAACGCCTTTTGAAACCCCTGACCAGGGGAAAGCCAGGCTGCTAACTCACTGGGAGCAACTGGACTATGGAGTGCAGTTTACTTCTTCACGGAAGTTCTTCACAATTTCTCCAATAATTTTGTGAGTGGAAGTAACTCAGGGTTTAGGAAAGCTTGAAGGGGGAAGAATTATTCTAAAATTGTTTTTTGAACTATTGTAGATGTGGGAATATTATGAGAACCTTTATTTCAGCAGGTGGGTGATGATTCTGTTCTATAGCAGCAAGCATTGAGAGAGCCTCCTAGGAGAACGCAGAGCCAAGCACTGGAAAGGATATGCGAAAAGTGTAAGACACATTCTCTTGTAGAAGAGAGGAGTCAGAACAAATACACACGAAATATATGAATACAAGACACTGGGAATATCCCACATCCTGCCTCCCATTAATCTTCCTAAAACATTTGTTTGCTCTATCAGCTCCTGATTAGACACTGGCAGTACCTTGAGGCACAAATTCATTTTTTATGAGATAGAATCTGTGCTCTTTAGCTTGACATATAAGTGCCTCCACAATTGACTCCTCTTTTACTTTATCATGCTATTGCTCCTCTCCACAAAATCTCTGCTCCAGCCAAATTGGTGTGCTTGGCATTCTTTTACCATGTTTTCTCTATATTTTTGTGTGAAATTCAACCAGCATCTTTTTTTTGAGCACCACCTTATTCAGGGCACAATGCTAGCCTCTTTGGGGTATCAGATATACAAGACATAGTGTCTGCCCTCAGGGAGCCCCCAAAGGGGGTAGGGAAATAGGACAAATAATAATTACTCTAGTTTTTTCATGTTACAGAGCACTAGCCATTAGAACCCTTTGAGGTATAGAGTATATTACATCCATTTTACAGATGAGGAATTAGCTCAGAAGTTAAATGCTTCGCCCATTATCACATAGCTAGTAAAGGTTAGAAGGGGAGTTTGCAATTCAGATCTCTTGATTCCAAGACTGGCATTACTAGAATCTACTTTCGCATTCCCTCACATAATACAAAAAAGTGTGCAGGTATACCTCATTTTATTGTGTTTCACTTTACTGCACTTCAAAGATAATATGTTTTTACAAATTGAAGATTTGTGGCAACCTTGCATTGAACCAAGTCTATTGGCGCCATTTTTCCAACAACATGCACTCACATTGTGTCTCTGTTTCACATTTTGGTTATTCTCTAAATATATCAAACTTTTTCATTATTATTACATTAGTTATGGTACTATGTGATCACTGATCTTTGATGTTACTGTTGTAATTGTTTTGGGGCACCATGAACTGCACTCATCTAAGATGGCAAACTTAATTGATAAATGTTGAGTGTATTTTGACTGTTTCAGACAGGCTGATCCCTGTTTCTCCCTTTCCTTAGGCCTCCCTATTCCCCGAGACACAATATTGAAATTAGGCCAGTTAATAATCCTACAATGGCCTCTTTAAGTGTTCAAGTGAAAGAAAGAATCAATGATGTGGCAAGCTTCATTAAATTGCCACAGCCACAATTAAAATATATACATTATTTTTTAGACATACTACTACTGCACACTTAACTAGACTACAGTATAATGTAAACAACTTTTATATGCACTGGGAAACCAAAATATTCACGTGGCTCACTTTATTGTGATATTCAATTTATTGCAGTTGTCTGGATGGAACTGAACCCAAAATGTCTTGGAGATATGCCTATACAAGTGTATGAATGGTACGAAGAAAGCTTTAAGGGAACTCAAAGGAAGGAGCAAATTAGTTCCTTTCCACATATGTAAAACCAGTGCTTCCTTTAAGCCTTGCCTTTGCTAACCACATAGGTGGTATAGTAGATTGAACTTTGGTCTCCTGCTTCATATACTTAATAGCTCAGTGACTGGGCAAGTTGCTTTACCTCTCTGTGCCTCAGTTTCTTTATCTATAAAATGAGGGGGTTGGACTCTGGCCTCTAAGGTCCCTGACAGTGCTAAAGCTATGATTCTATGAACTTAGCATTCAGTGGTTACAACCTGACTATATCATTCAACCTTGAGTGCTGGCTTCTTCAGTACTGGAGATTTTTGATCTCATCAATTTGGTTTTCCTCTTCTTGAGCCTTTGATACATTGTGGGTTTTATATTGTATCTTTTTCCCTCAACTTGATTCTAAATCCGTTAAATCCCTTTTACATCTTCTTTGCATTTTTGTTGTATCATATGGGCAAAATGCCTAATGCTTACTAGGCTCTCAGAATGATAATATTATCAAATGGTATGGTGTGTGTGTGGTCTTTAAGTGTTAAATTAGAAAAAGAAAGGTAATTGTGAGCTACATTAATTGAGGGCAAGGCTTCATTTAGGTGACAGGACTTGAACTTGGACCCAAGAAATGGTTAGGATTTGAAGACTAGACAGGAAAGCATCACAGTTTGTGGGAACATGTTTATATTATGTAGCTCCTTTTCTACCTAATATATTTTGTAATGCTTTGTACAAAAAGAAAACTGTGCCTTTTAGTCTTCTCTGATTTTTTCCCTTAAGGAAATAATGACCTTAATGTTGTGTGGATGCACACAACAATAAAGCAAGTATTGTGTACCTGTGTTCTAATAATATACAAAACCCCAATATTTTTAAAAATGTATTTTGTGCTGCAAGTATTTTTTAAAATCTTTTCTGAAGCCATCTTCAAATATTATTATTATTGTTTTTACATTCTGCAGAGTGTTTCTTCCATGTTTTCTAGATGAAGACATTCGAGGGTCAGGGAAATTGAGACTTGCCTAGAGTATTACAGTTGATTGGTGGCAGAGCCTAACGTTCTTGATTCCCAGTCCATTACCTTTTTTAACATACTATACTGCTTTCCATGTGAGGCAGTAGGATTTGTCACATTTTTTTAATATTGCCCCAGGATTTTTAAAATTTTGTAAAGAGGTATCATGAAATTCTTATTTTAATTTTAATTATTTTAAGTTTTAAGCAATAACTGGCTAACACCTTTCAAAAGTACAACATGAAATGACATAATAATAGAATTTTAGAGCTGCAAAAAGATTAATAACTACTGATGTATAATATTACATACACAGAAGTATGGATAGGATAAATATATATAATATCCTGTTTTGTATAGCATGAAAGAAGGGCAAGAGGAGGAAGCAAAAATAATGGTCTTCTGGTGTAGGAAAGTATTAAGTGAGAAATGCTAACTGTCATCTGAGCTTTCTCATTGCAGAATGAGCAGTGGTATACTGTAAAGGTTTAATAACCAGCTCTCTAGAAAAGTGTGTATATAAGGTATTACAAATGCTATAGACATACTTATGTAAGGTATTACAAATTGTACTGATATAAAGGATGGGTAGTATCCAACTTTAAAATAATAAAATATATAATACTCTATTATAAATCCCATATAGTCAATTGATTCCTGAATACTTTCATTGATTCTTGCAAAACTCTTTTATCCATAGCCAGTCTAAGGTTGTAGTTCAACCATGATTTGACTTAAAGATTTGCATTCCAGTCCATTATTTTGCTAATGAATTTATTGTCATTAAATCTGATATGTGGTCTACTATTAAACTATTTCTCACTCTCATATAAATTTTATTCATTAACCTGAAACCTTTCAGCTTTAGCACTCCTGATTTCAACAGTGCTATGTGTATCTTTTTAGCGTTTTGTAGTAACAGGAATTAGAACACTGTTTGATTCTATATTATTATTTACAAAATCCCCAAAATTGTTTAAATCAGTTTCATGTTAAAAATTTTCATTTAAATGATGTAATTTTTTTAATTGCCTATATCCATGGTGAAGTTCTTCATAAGGCCAACTAGATGGCTCTAATAAATCAAAATGCTTTCCTTGTTCCTCTCTGATAAAATATGTAAGTTCATGTGTTGAATGATATTTTCCAGTAACTATTCTGAGGGAAGAGCATTAAAATTCTTTTATTAAATAGAAAGTCTTTAAATTTACCTGACTTAATCAGATATTTAACTAGAGATTAATGTTTTCCAATGCCAGTCTTTAAATTTTCAAAAGCTCTTATGGTGTTAAAGTTAATTGATCTTGACTGCAGTGCAGTTGAAAGTAATGAAAATTCTTTAAGACTATCAATCTTATTAAAGCAAGGTCTTGCAAGAAATTAACATTAGTCTTTTTTTTTTTTTTCTGATGAGGCAGTTGGGGTTAAGTGACTTGGCCAGGGTCACACAGCTAGTAACTGTTAAGTGTCTGAGGCTGGATTTGAACTCAGGTACTCCTGACTCCAGGGCTGGTGCTACATCCACTGTGCCACCTAGCTGCCCCCCACCTTTTTTGGGGGGGGTGAGGCAGTTGGAGTTAAGTGACTTGCCCAGAGTCAGGCAGCTCAGTGTTAGTCTCTTTACCAAACCAGAATAAGAACAAGAAATATGCATATGTAACCTTCAAAGGATAGGTGCATTCATTATCTAGCAGTAGCAGCTTGTAAACCAGTACTAACCAATTTCAATAATTTTAATTTCAAGTTCTCTACCTATAGCTGCTAGCTTGGTCTGATTTTTTTATGAGATTTATAATACGAATAAATTTTATCCAGAAATATTTTTAAGTGATTTATTTTATTTCAGATATTGAATCATCAAGTGATAAGTACTAGTGATTTAAATAGCGCCAAATGATAAATTTTAGGAAAATTTTCTAACAACTTTATAGCTATTCTAGACTTTCTTAACAATACCAGAACAAAATGCAAGTTTAAATTTGCTTTTATTCATTATTGAAAACACAATTATTTATTGTGTAGACAGTATTGAAAACAAACTCTGCTGTGGTTGACAGCAGCTATCTTAAAGCAACAGATAATACTACCTTTCTAGTTGCTAATTGAACTGTGCACTGGAGATAAATCAATGTGCTGCTTTTCTTAGAAATGCTTTTCTTAGATGCTTTATCAGTCATGGTACAGATTTTTGGCACTTTTCTATAATATTCTTAAATAACTTCACCTCAGTTTCTTTTGTGATGTGTTCTACTATTCTTGTTGCATTGTATCATGTATGTAAATAATTGCTTACATCAATTGTCTACTCAGTTTCATCCAGATATTTCTAAAAATGTTGTGGATGGCAAACTGAGTAATTGCTTAGCTATAGTGGTGTACCTGGATGCTTGCTTACTTTCAAGACTACCTCATAAAGCAGAATTTAAGAATGAGGGCAGTGGTTAAAGAGAAGGATGCTAACAATACATTTTGTGTTTCCCCCCCCGAACAGATTAGAAATTATCTGTCCACACAAGAAACTACCTTTCCAGTTATAATCACAGGGGGACAGAACATTTTATATTCTGCATTTTTTGTGTCAGAACACTTTTTACAGCCAGTTAGGCTTCTTTCTAACACATGTATCTAGTAGTAGGTGGTGTTAGCAGAATTTTTTTTTAATTTCAGAAAAATTAAGCTTTGTTATTTGAATCCAAATGTTTAGATTTAAACAAAACAGCTGAATTTACAAGTGTTTTCCATTTTTCATGTTTAACTGGTTATGAACTTGTTTGACTACAACACTAGACCTCAGATGAGAGAACATCCAAAAGGCAATGTTTCTGTTTTCTTTTAAGACACTGTAAACATTCATTAGCGTAACTTAGGTAAACATAAAATGTTGTTTTTGTAACCACTGAATATATTTGAAAACTTTGTAAACAACTTTTTTTTTAAAACCCTTACCTGTTTTTGTTTCCACAGGTATTTTCTGGCAAGTTTCTACACCAAGTATGATCCTACACACTTCATCTTAAACACAGCTTCTCTCCTGAGTGTGCTAATTCCCAAAATGCCACAACTGCATGGTGTTCGGATCTTTGGTATTAATAAGTACTAAACTGAAAATGTGAAACAACCATTCTGACCAAAACTTTGTGGCTACTGCTTTTTCTATAAGGAGGAATAGGTAGCATGCTATGCCGTTTACATTGTAATGTGCAATGGGAAGTTTTTACATTCAAGGTCTAATATTTATTTGTATGCTATTTGGAAAAGCAGATTTTTATGAGATGCCTCTAAAGCATTTAACAAGTCTGCTAAATTTCTGCAGAAGTTTTCCAGGAGAGCAGGGCAGGCCCTGCTCACAAATGATTGACAGTACAGTGAGAGAAGAAAAGCTCTGCACATCAACACGAGTCTTGAGGATAGGAGTAGTTTAGTTAATGAAAGGGCACTATGTAGGAAGAGTTATTCAATCAGTCACAGTTAAGTTGAAGTACATTTATGTATGGAGCAGAATCACTCTATACAAAGGTCAAATGTCCTATACCTAAGATAGCCTGCTCTTTTTTGTTTTACAAATGTACTCTGTTTTTGCTGGCTTACTGTCTTATATCTAGACATGGTCAGTTCTGGATGTATCAGGGGACTGATGTGTTCAGATGATGTACTTTCAAGTCTCATTAATAGGTATCAGTGTGGCTTCCTGCAGTTTTCTAGTGAGTCTTCATACATTAATTTAGGGCAAAGCAAAGTTCTGCTGGGGTTTTTTGTGTTTTAAAAGGCTGCTAATCATTTTTGGAAAAAAACTAATTTAATTCCAGGCAGTCTGAAGCATAGTGTGTAATTCTCTGATTATCTAGTTGAACCATTTAGTGGTTAAAATCTCTTTTCAGGGGGATAGTTAAATACTAGATAGATAGCTATAAATATAAGGAAAAGAGTTGTCTAGTGAAAAAGGTAACTTTTTCCAGTCATGGTACAAAGTAAGCTACTAAACACTGGGTCTTTTTTTTGTAGCTTTGCTGTAAAGGAGTATACTTTCCCTTTATAGTTCCTTTTCTCCATCTCCACTTTACCTATTAACTGTACTTTCAAAATGGGTATCTATTTATGTGTTCAAAGAAGTGAATGTAAAGTTAGCATTTTAAATCAGTCACCAGACTGTTCTTTGAATTAGGCAAGTTTGTAGTTCCTAGCCCTGAAACACATAATTCGTTATTTGAGATTTCCTCAAAACTTTTGTTAATTATAATTAGCTATTACAAACATCAGAAAATAAATTATTGAAAAATTAAACATTCCAAAATTCAATGATTTTTGGAAAATAAACCAAAATTAATGATATAGTTTCAGACTACTTAATCAGTTTATCCTAATAAAGCCATACTGTCTTCAAACTCTCTTTTGCAGAGATTATATTTTGCATTGATAGTCTTGACTATGGAAATTAATTGTGCAATTGACTTTGTATGTTTTTGTTTTTTTTCCCTACATTTTGAAACACTAAGAAAAATGGATGTTTTACTTTAATAAATAGATTTTTTTTAAAAAATGGATGTAAAATTATTTCAACAGATGTAAAAATTGTCAACTTTTCCTAAAATAACCCTTCTGATAGTCTTTCCTAGTTTATTTTAAATCAGTTTTATGACTTTGATTCATACAAGTAAAATCAGATTCTTTTTTTACCTCCTTAGGGAATTTCTTTCAAAAAGTATATCTTAATTAGAAAATCTCCTTTCCTGCCTTCATAGCCTTTGTGTACCATAGGGCCAAGATATCTGGCATTAAAGACAAGCTTTCTTGACTTCTTTCGTATCACAGTTTTAAATTTTTAAATGTCGCCTTTGTTATAAACTTCTACACATTTTTATATTCCAAAAAAGCAGATAAAAAAGGGTATTATATATTTCGAACATGATCTAGAACAGCTGAGGTTTTTGTTGTTCTTAACATTTTTAATATTGCAGCTGCTACCAAACATAGGCTAGGACAGGTGCTGACATAGCAGGAGCCCTGAGACAACTGTCTGTCCTTTACAGATGACACTGGATAAAATTCCTTCTTTCCCCCCTCTACTATTAGCCTGTTCCATCAATTCCCCCCCCCAAATACACATTAATCACTCTTTTTTGCTTATCCCTGTGGTTATTTAGTTATTTTCCCTGTGTATGGTAAACTACGTTCATTATCCAGCTCCAGGGCCTGGTCTCAAGAAAATAAATCAGTAGTTGTCATTTATGTCTACAATAATTCTTCAAAATATCTATCTTCTGCTATAACTTTCTTCCACATCAACCAACTGGACAATCTTTTTACTTTTGTCCCTGCCTAACCATCATAAAGGTACTCCACGATACCAGTCATCTCTAAGTGTCCAAGCCAGTCATTGAGTAGCTGGTCTCAAGATCTTAGCCAGTGTAAGCTGTAAACAACTACCTCTTTCCCTTTTGTTTCTCTTATTCTTCCATATCCCTATTCTCATTAGAGTACTTGACTTGGGGTTTGACTGACTCATTAGCTGTGTCCAATGATAGATGGAAGTCCTTCACCTCTCTGACCTCTAGTGTTTCCTCATCTGTAAAAAGGAGATGGAACATTTGCATTATTTAGCTTACAGAGTTACTGTGGGTAACTGGCTTTGTGAACTTTAACAACTTTTTTTTTTGGCCCTTTTCTGGGAGATAAGATTCTTGATGCTGGTGACCTTTATGGAAACCAATGACAATTTGTCAGGAAATAGTATAGACTGGAAAAGAAATAGACCTGTAATTAAGGTTCTGGTTGAACCCTGGTTACCAACTAGCTGTTTGACCTCAGATAAAGTTCTTAATTAAATCTCAGTATTGATTATATCATCTATGAAATGTAGGCATTAGACTAGGTCCTTTCTCATTCTTAATGTGGACTTGTATTTGAATGCAGGTTCTGCCACTTAAAAGTTGTGTGTCCATGGGCAAGTCACTTAGCTTTTCTGGGCCTCAGTTTCTCATGGGTAAAATGTAAATACTGAAATTCATATTTTCCTTATAGAGTTTTTTGAGGATTAAATGAGATAATGGGTAGAAGTGTTTAAATGACATAAGGTCTGCTAATATAACCACACAGTGCCTGCTAAAAAAAAATTCAGACATCACAGGATTTTAGTCAGAGAGTAACTTTAAAGATATCCTCATTTTACACTTGAAGTGAAGCTAAGGCTCAGAAAGGTGAAGCAGTTTGCCTGAGGTCACACAGTTAAGTAGAAGAGTCTCAACTGGAACCCACAAAGAAGTTAAGCTGGTGGTTATGAAAAACCTGTTGCTTGAAAAGTGTGCTCTATACATTGGCTAAAGTAGGTAGTTTTCCACAAGCATTTCATTTCTGGAAATAGCATTTGCAGAATTAATGGTCAAATGAAATCGAAAAAGATTAATAATGGATTGAGTGTCTATTGATGAACCGTAGGCAAAGAGCCAATTTTATGTCCTTCTATGATCTTCATCTGTGCCAATGTAGGGAGTAGCAGCAAGGATTACACATCACTTTAAATTATCTAAAGTGAAAGTGTACCATATTGGTTATAGTAAACACTTTTTTCAGCTATACAACCATAGTTAATGAAATATCACATAGTCTGTTATTTCACTCTCAAAAGTTTAGGAATGTGGTCTAAAATCACTTGTTATGGGTCTATCATTAACTACTTTTGTTTACAAACCAATTTTGGATGTGGATCTATCTGCTGCTTTGTCATTCATAACACTTTATTTTTTTTTAAATCTTATTTAATATTTCATTTTTTCCCCAATTACACATAAAAACAATTTTAACTTTTTTTTTTCCACATTGAATTCCAAATTCTCTCCCTCCCCTCCCCACCTCATTGAGAAGGCAAACAATTTGACATAGATCATACATGTTTAGTCATGCAAAATACATTTCCATGTAAGTCATCAATCTGTGAAAGAAAACAGACACAAAGACACACACACACAAAGAAAAATAAAGAAAAAGTATTTCTGATTTGCATGCAGGCTCTAACCAGGTCTTTCTCTGGAGATGGACAGCATAAGTCTTTTCATCAAACGTCCTAGAGAATTGTCTTGGATCGTTGTGTTGCTGAGAATAACTAAGTTATTCATAGTAGATCATCATACCATATCGCTGTTACTATGTACAACGTTCTGGTTCTGCTCATTTCACTTTGATTAGTTCATGTAAGTCTTTTCCTGTTTTTCTGAAAGCATCCTGCTCATTGTTTCTTAAAGCACAAAAGCATTCCATCACAATCATATACAACAACTTGTTCAGCCACTCCCCAATTGATGGACATGCCTTCAATTTCCAATTCTTTTGCCACCACAAAAAGAGTTGCTATACTTTTGTACATAAAGGTTCTTTTCCTTTTTGTTTTTTAATGTCTGGGATACAGACCCAGTAGTGGTATTGCTTGGTCAAAGGGTATGCATGATTTTATAGCCCTCTGGGCATAGTTCCAAATTACTTTCCTGAATGGTCACCAAGAGAGCTTTAATTTTCCTACCTCTCCAACATTTGTCATTTTCCTTTTGTGTTGTATTAAGCAATCTGACAGATGTGAGGCAGTAGCTTGGAGTTTTAATTTGCATTTCTCTCATCAATAGTGATTTAGAGCATTTTTTTCATATGACTACAGACAGCTTTGATTACTTCATCTGAAAACTGCTTGTTCATATCCTTTGACCATTTATCAATTGAGGAATGGCTCTTATTTCGAAAAATTTGACTCCGTTTTCTATGTTTGAAAAATGAGGTCTTTATCAGAGAAACTCACTGTAAAAATAATTTTTTTTTTTTTGGTGAGGCAATTAGGGTTAAGTGACTTGCCCAGGGTCACAGAGCTAGTGAGTGTTCTGTGTCTGAGGCTGGACTTCAACTTGGGTTCTTCTGACTCCAGGGCTGATGCTCTATCCACTGTGCCACCTAGCTGCCCCCTAAAAAATTTTTTTTACAGTAAAGATTACCAACTGTATTTCCCTCCATCCTATTTTCCCCAATTATCCTACTCTCTCCTTTTACTCTGTCTATTCTCAAGTGTTTTGCTTCTGACTTTTACCTCCCCCAAACAGCTCTCCCTTCTATAAGCTCTCCCCCACACACACCCCTTCTCTTCCTACTTTCCTGTATGGTAAAATAGATTTATACACCCAACTGAGTAAGTATGTTATTCCGTTTTTAAGCTAATCCAGTTAAAGATTTATGTGCTCCCCTCCCCACTTCCCCCATTTTCTCCTCCACTGTAAAACTGCTTTCAGGCCTCTTATGTCAAATAATTTATCCCATTCTACCTCTCCCTTTCCCCTTCTCCCAGTGTTTTTTTTTTCCCTCATCTCTTATTTTTTTAGATAATCATACCATCACATTCAACTCACACCTCTTGTAGCTGCCCTAATAATGAGAAAGTTTTTAGGAGTTATAAATGTCATTTTCCCATGTAGGAATATAAACAGTTTAACCATATTGAATCCCTTAGGATTTTTCTTTTCTGTTTACATTTTTATGCTGCTTTTGCATCTTGTATTTGAAAGTCAAATTTTCCATTCAGCACTGGTCTTTTCATCAGGAATGCTTGAAAGTCCTCTATTGCATTGGATGTCCATTTTTTTCCCCTGAAAGATTATACTGTTTTACTGGGTAGGTGATTCTTGGTTGTAATTCTAGCTCTTTTGCCCTCTGGAAAAATTATATTCCTAGCCTTTTGATCCTTTAATGTAAAAGTTGCTAAATCTTGTGTTATCCTGACTGTGGTTCCATGATATTTGATTTGTTTCTTTTTGACTGCTTGCGGCATTTTCACTTTACCTGGGAAGTCTGGAATTTGGCTATAAAATTCCTGGAAGTTTTCATTTTGGGATGTCTTTCAGGAGGTGAATGGTGAATTCTTTCTATTTCTATTTTACCCTCAGTGCTAGAATATCAGGTCAGTTTTCTTTGATAATTTCTTAAAAGATAATGTCTAGACTTTTTTCTTTTCTTTTTTTTTTTTAAATTTTTTTAAATCATGACTTTCAGATAGTTCAAAAATTCTTAAATTGTCTCTCCTGGATCTATTTTCCAGGTCAGTTGTTTTTCCAATGATACAATTCACATTTTCTTCTTATTTTTTTCATTCTTTTGATTTCGTTTGTTTGTTTCTTGATGTCTCATAAAGTCATTAGCTTCCACTTGCTCAAGTCTAAATTTTAAGGCATTATTTTCTTCAGTGAGCTTTTGTACCTCCCTTTCTATTTGGCTAATTCTACTTTCTAAGGCGTTCTTCTCTTCAGTGAATTTTTGTATATCTTTTCCCATTTGGCCAATTCTGCTTTCCAAGGCATTCTTCTCTTCATTGGATTTTTGTGCCTCTTTTATCATTTGGTCTAGTCTGTTTTTTAAGGCGTTATTTTCTTCAGTATTTTTTTGTGCCTCCTTTACCAAGCTGTTGACTCTTTTTTCATGATTTTCTTGCATCATTCTCATTTCTCTTCCCAATTTTTCCTCTACCTCTCTTACTTGATTTTTAAACTCCTTTTTGAGTTCTTCCATGGACTGAGACCAAATCATGTTTTTCTTGGAGGCTTTGGATGCAGGAATTTTGACTTTGTTGTCTTCTTCTGAGTGCATGTTTTGATCTTTCTTGTCACCACAGTAACTTTCTATGGTCAGAATTTTTTTCTGTTGTTTGCTCATTTTCCAGCCTACTTCTTGACTTTTAACTATGCTAAAGTGGGATTCTGCTTCCCAAGTGGAAGGGGCACTGTCCCAAACTTCAGGTATTTTGTGCAACTCTTTTCAGAGGTAATTCTAGGGACCTATAAGTTTTTGGCTCCTCCAAGGTGGTATGAGCTAGGGAGAGGTGTGTTTACTACCCTCCTGTACTTTGCAGAGGTTTGTAAATGACCACAAGCACTCTTTTTATCCCTTGAACTGTGACCAGGATCCCTGTGCCCCTGTGGTCACAAGCTCTGCTGTGCTAGTGCTCCTCCTTGCACTGGGGACTAAGACCCAGGACTGTGACCCAGATCCAAGTATAGGCAATGCAACAGAGTCCTGCTCCTGGTGTCACCAAAGAGATCCCTATAAATCTCCTTCTGATCCGCTGTTCAATCCCCTTACCAGGTGTGGGCTGAAAGGTCTGGAAACCGCCACTGCTGCCACTGATTCAGTCACTCTGAGGCCTGATCCTGGTATGCTAGGGCCCTGTGCTGGACTATACTCCTCTCTCACCCTAATGCAACAAACCTTTCCTGCCAACCTTCTAAGTTGTGTTGGGCTGGAAAATTGTTTCACTCCGTCTTTTTGTGGGTTCTGTCACTCTAGAATTTATTTAGTCATTATTTAAAGGTATTTGGAGAGGTTTCGGGGAGAGCTCAGGCAAGTCCCTGCCATCTTGGCTCTGCCTCATTCATAACACTTTAAACACAATAATGAAGTCACAGTTAGAAAACCTGGTTCATGAGAAACTGAAGTTGTAAACTTCCCTATTATCTTGTTCAGAAAAGATGCTAGAAATGATGTTTGTAGTCATAGGCCTTTACAGCTGGACACAATCTTAAAGAAAATCTAGTCCTTTCCCCTCATTTTATAGGAACAAAAGGCCTAGACAATAAATGATCTGCTATGTTTCAGTTTCATGTCTTCTCTATGTTGAAAGCTTTGAATTAAGATATCCTGGGTTTCAGAAGCTGAATGCTGATGTAGATAGTACTCTTGTTGGAGGTAGCAGATTGGATCAATAGTTTCTAAGGGGCATTCCAACATTGATTCTGTGAGTTGCAGACAGAAAAGAAAAGTATTAAAGTAGATGCCTGTAAAGTTGTGTCAAAAACCTGAAATTAGTAAGTCCGGTAAGATTAGACCTGGAATATTAAAGATCATTTAATCCAACCCCCTTGTTTTACAGATGAGGAAACTAAGAACCAGAGAAGTTAAGAATTTATGGTTTACTAGGGTAAAAGCAGAGCTAGTACTTTAAACCCAGGTCTTCTGGCTCCAAATCCAGCATTTACTCCAATATTCCACATACCCACAAGCTACCCAACAAGCATTCCATGCATTCACCAGCTACCTAACAAAATTCTCCCAAGGAGAATGAGGCACACAGGTTTAATGTGGGAGACTGCTAATAGATCCAGAATTAAGTCACAGTCTATGGAGGGCAGGCCTGGGTATAGTAGAATAGGAGAAATTTAGAAGCATTCTGGGACGGGCCAGAATGGAAAGAAACATAAGAATCATGCATCAATAAATGCTTAACTCTTTCTGAATGTTAAAACTATTCATAAGACAAATCACATTAGTAAACATACTTAGAATAGAAAACTGAATTACTCAAAAGTCATTTAGGTCCATTAGACTTTACACATCTTGAGGGTCTACTACTCGCCATTTGTCCTGGTAACATTCTTATGAGGATGAAGTGACTGACTACGTTAAGGCATTATTTTGATTTTGTAGACGAAAAATGGAAACAAAGAAGTTAAATGATTTACTTTGGCCTAGTGTTTGAGGGGGAAAAAAAAGCAGAGGAAATACCTATGCTGGTCTGCAACACTTTACTAACCTGATACAAATTTAATGTAAAATGTAAAACATTATTTAGAAGATGATTATTTGAATATAATTTATAGTACATTCTACTATTTTATTAACAAATCTAAGTAGGCAATGGCAGTAAAGATTAAACCTTCAATACCCATTTAGACCTAATTAATGTTTCACCAGTTGAATTTAAATAGCTGTATAAAGAACTGTTTTTGTTGGACAAGCTCTTTTATTAAACTGATGATCTGTATGAAGACAGGGATAAACATTAGTGAACCTGCGTCCTTTCTAAAGGTGTGCAGTTACTTTTGTCAAGGATAAAGGGTGTAACTTTGACTCCCAAATCCTTATACCCTTCACTTACCACCTCCAAAGAAAAAAAAAATGAAGCCACTTTCTAGTGTATGCTATAATTCAGTCCAAAAATAATCTTCTAGATTTTCTTCTATTCTTGGAGAAATAGCTAACTTTAGCATGTAACAATGATGCTGACCCTGCATGTCTGGATTAAAAAGGTGTGGAGCTGCATACTATTGAAAGACAGCCATAGCTGGGTATAACCATGTTGTTGGTATTTAACCTATTTCTTTTGAATCCTAATATGGGGATTTCAGTCTCTACAGAGCTTCACACCTCTGGGAATGTGGAAATGGAAGGTTAATTTTCTAAGTGGATAAGGACAGAAAGATGAAGTATCTTCATGAAAATTGCACCTAATTTGAAGTAACTAGTAAACCTAATGCCCACAGTTTTGATCAACCAGAGTAGTGAGAAAATAATAAAGCAACCAGTCTGCAATTTTAATGCCATTCACAATGAAGCAATGCAAAAGGAGATTATGAGATGTCCTGTAAGATAAGTTATACTCCAGAACTCTGGAGAAATTTCCAAATCCACATATAACCCTGCCTCAAAAAATACTGACACCTGCTTGTGCCTAGTGCAGTGGTAAGCTTTATGTACTTACAAAAACCACTGCTCAGAGGTCTTTTTGAATAGTATAATGATATTGCTAATAGAACTGTGGGCAAGTTAAAAAATACTAGTTTTAAGGAGACTTATTCTGTTAGAGATAAACTGAAGGAATGATAAGTAGTGAAGGCTGGTCAGGGTAGATAATCCTGTGCAGAATTGGAATAAAGGACTGAGAGTCAATATGAAACACCAGAGCTAAAGATTGTGGAATCATCAAATTATTTTGATGAGGTGAAAAACTGCTAACATTGATTTCATGAAAAGGGAGAGAACAGGGCCTTTGGGAATACCTAGAATTGAAGAGGCAGCAAGACCTGGGTAGTGCAGGGTCACACATCAATAGAGTAGGTTGTTAGTGTCATACGTTACTTAAAAGTCATAGGTTGAGAATTGAAAGGACCAGAATTTGGTCATTAGGTAGTGGCTGGTGATCTCTGTCCTTAAAGATCGTTTTGCTGTCATAGGTAATTTCAGTCGGTTGGGTGACAGCTACAGATTTTGTGGTACGGGAGGAAATGAAGGCAGTGATACCTCAAAAAGGTTGTCAACAAAGTGAAATGAGAAAGGGCACTAGATCTAAAAGACAAGTCTGTCGAAAGGATGCTTGTTCATCCCTCAGAAGGGAGAAGCCTGGAAGCTAAGAGGAAGAGGTCGAAAATGGTTCAAAGAAACCTGAGAGCAAAGGGCCTAGAAACAACGGGAATGAATGGGGTCAGGAGCACAAATAAGAGAAGCAACCTCTTCCCCTAGGACGATCAGGAGCAAAAAAAAAAAAAAAAAGATACACACGACACATATTAAAGTTTAATCTACGTTGACTTCTCCCTCCCCCTCCCTCATATTATTTTTTTAGAAGACCAAAAAAAACGAAGAGGCCCCGGTTTGGTATGGCGTTTGTCAATTTCGGCTCTCAGGAGCAGCCTCCCCCCCATCCCCGCAGCGAGAGGGGGCCCCCATCCATCGGCCCACATCCCGCCCCCCCACACACACCCCACTTACCCCGGGCAGCGGGTGAAGAGGGAGGGTCCCCCTGGAGGCCCTTCTTTCCCGGCTCCTCCAAGAAGGGCGGAGGTCGCCGCTTCTCACTCGTTCGCCTTTCCCAAGCTGTACCCCTCGCGTCTGCGACCTCACCACATTTCCCTGTGAGAAAAGGTTTGAAAGCGTGAATATATCCCCCCAAAACGGAGCACCCGACCGCTCAGGGCCCCAGATCCACCTCGAGCTCCGCAGCGACCTTCCCAGCCCAGACTCTGAGGCCCGTTTGTTCACGTGACCTTCCCCCTCCGCCTTGGTTGCGTCATCTCCCTACGTCTCGTATTGAACTGAGGCAATCCTCCTCGCGCACGCGCACTCGCACTCCCACGCCCTGCGGACCTGTGCGGTAAAGGGCTGCTGCGGCCGGGTCAGCAGGGGCCCGATGAGGCGCCTCCCGCGCTCCTTCTGGAAAGAAAGTAAGTGGAGCAGACTGTCGCCCCCTGCGGCTTCAGGCTTCTCGGTCTCCCCAAAGGTCAGTTCCTGGCCCCCATTACTCGAGCAGAAGTTATTCCTGTGATTGCAAACCTAGGCTCCTCTGGCATGTGACCGCGTGGGGCGGGGTCTGTGAGCCGCAGATGCTGGGGGACTAACCCCGAAATCTGACAGTTCTGTCCCCACCCCTCACCTGCCACTGCCTCAGTCTCCGAAGTCCACCCCAGCTAACACTGAGCCCTGACAAGATCACTGTTTTCCACATGATTTGTTTCTTATTTTTATAGAGAAACAGTAGGATTTTTCAAAGGAATATCCCCTGTGTAGTATGAATAAAAAAAGTCTATTTTATATTTGGACGAATGCCCAAGGTGTGAACTTTGTGATTCGTAAAAAGGAAAAAGATATGAAAATGCTGAACTATTTGGGGAACAAAGATATAACCATTTGAAATCTCTGTTCTGAATTTAGGACCCATCTCACTTGAAATCTATGAAATGGGTAGGCTGGTATGGTAGGGGATTGAAAACTATTCTTGGAGTCCAGAAGACATAGGTTGAAATTCCTTCCTTTGACATATACTGCCTTCCTAGCTCTTGGCAAATCACTTAACCTCTCAGTATTCCCAAGCAACTGTAAGACTATGAGTAGGGAAGGTTCTGATATGCTAGTAAAGTTCTTCACAGGTGCTTCACAAGTATCAATGGAATCATAGGTCTAGTCACTTCCCCTCCTCCTTCCCCCCTCCCCCCCAAAAAATCTGTTCAAATATAACCTCTGTAAGATCTCAGGTATACTTTGCCCTTTCCCACGGAGAACCTGGGAACATAAATATATGGAATTCCCCTAAAGGTAGTAACTATCTCCCTTTATAAGCACTCAGACTTAAAATATAGATCAACTTTATTTACCTAGTAAAGTATCCTGAAAAGATTCACATACATATCCTTAGAGCTAAGCCCCCACCCCTTCATTTCCTCCATTATGCCACCTTTCCCTTAGACACTTATGCCAAGTAACTTATAGAACTGTCCTAGGTACCTCCCCAGAAAGGGCAGAGGCCAGATTTCACTCCCTTCACACTGATGATCTTTGCTACATTGTTCTTTTCCCAACTTCCCATCTGTGCTCCCCATTGGTACTCCACTGTTAACTATTCTGCCATGAAGAAACAAGTGTCATCAGGCATACTAACTTACTACTCTAAGTAGGGACCTTTGGATGACTTAAGGCGAATGGAGCTATCTATTGCCCTTAAGATATTAGTAGGTGATATCTGTCTCTCTGGTATAACCAGTGATGGAGTAGCAGTCAAAAAGCAGAACTGCCTTTAAATTCATTCCTTCTCCCCATCTGTGCAGATGTCTGGCAGTATTCTGGCAGTATTCTGGATGTTTTTTTGATCTACATCTTACCCAGGTTGTCTCAATGTGGCCCATCAAGTGATCCAGCTGCAAATTAGCTAATGGTGCCTTTGTGGTACTCCAGCCTTTCTTGCCACTTCTTCTCAGTGTCCTTTTCTAGCTTGTCATCCATATCATGCCTGCTAATTGTGGGTCTACCCCAAGATTCTATCATGGATCTTCTTCTCTTACTCTGCTTTGTGATATAATCCACTCTCATCATCTTCATACATAACTGACAGATTTATGTATCCAGCTGTCTCTCTCCTGACCTTTTGTCCCATGTCACCAATTGCCTGTTGGATATTTCTAAGTGAATATCCTCAAGACCTCAAACATAGCTCATTATCTTTTCCCCACAACTCACCTCTCTTCCATACTTCCATCCATCTATCAAGGGTGCCAAGTGTCCCAAATTCTTTCAGCGTTATCATTTTAATTTTCTTTAAGCACACATCTGATCATGACTCTGTCTTCTAAATAAACTCTAACACCTCCCTGTTGCCTCTAGAATATACTATGAATTCCTCTCTGCCTTTCAAGGCCCTCAGAATCTGAACCCAGCCTATTTTTCCAGCCTCATTGTACATTACTCCCCCAAAATGTACTCTGATCCAGCCCAGCTAACCACCTTCCTGTTCCTCCCACATGGCACTCTCATCTCCAGAGCATTGCACTGGATATCCAGCATTCTTGGAATGCATTCCCTTCTCACCTCTGCTTCATAGAATCCATTATTTTTCTTCAAAAAAAAAAAGAGTTCGCTTTCTTTTGTAAATACCACCTTCATGAATCCATTCCTTATTCTTCTAACAGTTATTACCCCCACCCAACCACCTTGTATTTATTTTGTATGTGCTTCTATATGTACATGTTGTTTTCCTCAATAGTTTGTAAGCTAGTTGAGGACAGGTACGGTTTCATTTTTGTCTTTTTATCTTTAGCACATAAGATCCTTTGTATCATTAGCCTGACATGTAGTAGACACATTATAAATGCTTGTTGATTGATACGTAGATCCCAATTCCTTAACTTGCCCATCCTCCTGCCCTCCTATTTTCTGCAAAATCCAACTGGTTCCCTGTGAGCAACAAGTGGTAGCAATGACTTATCTTTGTGAGGGTCCTTGACATTCTTTTTTTTTTATTATTAATTTATTTTGATTTATCAACAATAACTTCCATAAGCTTTTGAGTTTTAAATTTTTTTCTCCCTCCCTCCCCACCTCCCTTCCCAGGACGTCTTACAGTCTGATATAGGCTATACATATACATTCCTATTAAACATATTTCACATTAGTGATGTTGTAAGCAAGAATTAGAACCAATAGGAGGAACCACCAGAAAGAGGAAACTAAACACAGCAGAAGGAAAAAATAGCAATTAGTATGCTTCAATCTGCATTCAAACTCCATAGTTCTTTCTTTGCATGTAGATAGCATTTTCCATCATAAGGCCTTTGGAGATGTCTTAGATCCTTGTATTGCTGAGAAGGGTTAAGTCTATCAATATTAGTCATCACACAATGTGGCTGTAATTGTGTACAACATTCTGGTTCTGCTCCCTTCACTCAGCATCAGACCATACAAATTTTTCCAGGTTTTTCTGAAGTCAGCCTGTTCATCATTTCTTATAGCACAATAGTATTCCATTACATTCATATAACACAACTTATTCAGCCATTCCCCGGTTGATGGGCATCCTCTCAATTTCCAATTCTTTGCCACCACAAAAAGAGCTGCTATGAATATTTTTGTACATGTGGGTCCTTTTCCCATTTGTATGATCTCTTTGGGATATAGCCCTAGAAGTGCTATTGCTGGGGCAAAGGGTATGCACATTTTTACAGTCCTTTGGGCATAGTTCCAAATTGCTTTCCAAAGTGGTTGGATCATTTCACAACTCCATCAACAATGCATTAGTGTTCCAATTTCCCCACATCTTAGCCAACATTTATCATTTTCCTGTTTTGTCATGTTGGTCAATCTGATAGGTGTGATGTGGTACCTCAGAGTTGTTTTGATTTGCATTTCTCTAATCAATGGTGATTTAAAGTATTTTTTCATATGACTATAGATGGCTGTAATTTCTTCATCTGAGAACTGCCTTTTCATATTCTTTCACCATTTATCAATTGGGGAATGACTTGTATTCTTTTAAATTTGACTTAATTCTCTGTGTATTTTAGAAATGAGGCCCTTATCAGAGAGACTGGTTGTAAAAATTCTTTCCCAATTTTCTATTTTCCTTCTAATCTTGGTTGCACTGGCTTTGTTTGTGCAAAAACTTTTCAATTTAATGTAATCAAAGTTATCCATTTTGCTTTTCGTAATGTTCTCTATCTCCTGTTTGGTCATGAATTCTTCTGTTCTCCATAAATCTGATAGGTAAACTATTCCTTGCTCTCTCAGTTTGCTTACAGTATCAGCCTTTATATCTAAATCATGAACTCACTTTGACTTTATTTTGGTATATGGTGTGAGATTTTGATCTGTGCTTAGTTTCTGCCATGCTCTTTTCCAGTTTTCCCAACAGTTTTTGTCAAAGAGTGAGTTCTTATCCCAGAAACTGGGGTCTTTGGGTTTTTCAAATAATCGATTACTATAGTTATTGACTACTGTATCTTGCATACCTAACCTATTTCACTGATCCACCACTCTATTTCTTGGCCAGTAACAAGCAGTTTTGATGATTGCTGCTTTATAATACAATTTAAGATCTGGAATGGCTAGGCCACCTTCCCCTGCATTTCTTTTTATTAGTCCCCTTGATATTCTGGACCTTTTGTTATTCCAAATGAATCTTCTTATTATTTTTTCTAACTCTATAAAATAATTTTTGGTAGTTTGATTGGTATGGCACTGAATAAGTAAATTAGCTTAGGTAGAATGGTCATTTTTATTATATTAACTCGGCCTACTCATGAGCAACTGATATTTTTCCAATTATTTAGATTTGACTTTATTTGTGTGAAAAGGCTTTTGTAATTGTGTTCATATAGTTCCTGGGTTTGTTTCAGTAGGTAGATTCCTAAATATTTTATAGTGTCTACAGTAACTTTAAATGGAATTTCTCTTTCTATCTCTTGATGTTGGGCTTTGTTGGTAATATATAGAAATGCCAATGATTTATACGGGTTTACTTTATAGCCTGCAACTTTGCTAAAGTTGTTTATTATTTCAAGTAGTTTTTCACTTGATTGTCTAGGATTCTCTAATTTATCATCATATCATCTGCAAAGAGTGATAGGTTTGTTTCTTCTTTGCCTATTCTAATACCTTCAATTTTTTTTCCTTCTCTTATTGCTAAAGCTAACGTTTCCAGTACGATATTGAAGAACAGTGGTGATAATGGGCGTCTTTGTTTCACCCCGATCATATTGGAAATGCTTCTAGCTTGTCCCCAGTACATACGATGCTTGCTGAAGGTTTTAGGTAGATGCTATTTATTATTTTAAGGAAGACTCCATTTATTCCTATGCTGTCTAGTGTTTTTAATGGGAATGGTTGTTGTATTTTGTCAGAAGCTTTTTCTGCATCTATTGAGATGATCATGTGGTTTCTGTTAGTTTTGTTGTTGATATGATCAATTATGCTGATAGTTTTCCTAATATTGAACCAGCCCTGCATTCCTGGTGTAAATCCTACCTGATCATAGTGTATTATTCTTGTGATAAGTTGCTGTAATCTATTTGCTAATATTTTATTTAAAATGCTTGCATCTATATTCATTAGGGAAATTGGTCTATAATTTTCTTTCTGTTTTGACTCTTCCTGGTTTAGATATCAGCACCATATATGTATCATAAAAAGAATTTGGTAAGACTCCTTCACCTATTTTCCCAAATAGTCTACATAGTATTGGAATTAATTGTTTTTTAAAAGTTTGATAGAATTCACTTGTAAATCCATCTGGCTCTGGAGATTTTTTCCTAGGGAATTCATCAATGGCTTGTTCGATTTCTTTTTCTGAGATGGGGTTATTTAAGTATTTTACCTCCTCTTCTGTTAATTTGGGCAATTTATATTTTTGTAAATATTAATCCATTTCACTAAGATTGTCAAATTTGTTGGCATATAGTTGGGCAAAATAGTTCCTAATTATTGTTTTAATTTCCTCTTCCTAGGTGATGGCTTCACCCTTTTCATTTTTGATACTGGTAATTTGGTTTTCTTCTTTCTTTTTTTTAATTAAATTAACCAAAGGTTTATCCATTTTATTGTTGTTGTTGTTTTTTCATAAAACCAGCTCTTAGTTTTATTTATTCAGTAGTTTTCTTAATTTTTCCTTTGGTTTTCAATATTTCTAATTTGGTATTTAATTGAGGATTTTTAATTTGTTCTTTTTCTAGTTTTTTTAGTTGTATGTCGAATTCATTGATATCCTCTTTTTCTATTTTATTCACGTAAGCATTTAGAGATATAAAACTTCCCCTAAGAACTGCTTTCACTGCATCTCATGAGTTTTGATATGTTGTCTCATTATTGTCATTCTCTTGAATGAAGTTATTGATTGTTTCTATGATTTGTTGTTTGACCCAATCATTTTTTAGGATTAGACTATTTAGTTTCCAATTATTTTTTAGCCTATCTTTCCATGGCCCTTTATTGCATCATGATCTGAAAAGGATGCATTTAACATTTCTGCCTTTCTGCATTGGATTGTGAGGTTTTTATGCCCTAATACATGGTCAATTTTTGTGTATGTGCCATGTACCACCAGGAAAAAAGTATATTCCTTTCTATCCCCATTCAGTTTTCTCTGGACGTCTATCATACCTAACTTTTATGATATTCTATTCACCTCCTTAACTTCTTTCTTGTTTATTTTGTGATTAGATTTATCCAGTTCAGAGAAGGGGGGTTTGAGGTCCCCCACTAATATAGTTTTGCTGTCTGTTTCTTCCTGTAACTCCCTGAACTTCTCCTCTAAGAATCCGGATGCTATACCATTTGCATATATGTTTAGTAATGGTATTACTTCATTGTCTGTGGTGCCTTTTAGCAGGATGTAGTTTCCTTCCTTATCTCTTTTGATAAGATCTATTTTTACTTTTGCTTTGTCTGAGCAGGATTGCTACTCCTGCTTTTTTTTACTTCAGCTGAAGTATAATATATTCTACTCCAACCTTTTACCTTCACCCTGAGTGTGTCACTCTTTTTCAAATGTGTTTCCTGTAAACAGCATATTATAGGATTGTGGTTTTTAATCCATTCTGCTATCCACTTCCATTTTATGGGAGAGTTCATCCCATTCACATTCATAGTTATGATTGCTATCTGTGTCTTTCTCTCTGTCCTTCTTCCCCCCACCCCCACTTATACTTTTCTTTCTCCTCTCTCCTTTTCCCTCCTCACTAGTGTTTTGCTTTTGATCACCGCCTCCCTCACTCTGGCCTCCCTTCTATTAGCCCCTTCCCTTTTCTTCCCCTTTACCCTTACTACTTCTTCCCTCCTTCTATCTCCCCTCCCTTTTCTTTCAAACCCTTTTCCCTCCTCCTGCCTATAGGGCAATTTAGATTTCTACACCTAACTGATTATGTTATTCCCTTCTGGAGCCAAATCTGATGAGAGTAAGGTTCAAACAATGCTCATCTCCCTCCCTTCTTTCCCCTGCTGTAATAAGTTTTTGTGCATTTTCCTGTAATGTAATTTACCCTTGTCTGCCGCCTCCTTTACTTTTCTCTCAGTACATTTTCTTAGATCAGATTAATCTACTTACTTGGATCCATTTAACCCACTTGATTAGATTTTTTTTTTTATCATTACATCAAAGTCAACTTACATCCGCCCCCTCTATCTATACCCTTTTAACATGGTGCAATAACAATACAGTTCTCTAGAGTTACAAGTGTCATCTTCCCTTGTAGGGATGTAAACAGTTTGCCCTTATTACCAATATGTTGTATCTTTCTGTCCTGTTTACCTTTTTATATCTCTCTAGAGTCTTGTATTTGAAGATCGGATTTTCTGTTGAGCTCTGGTATTTTTATCAGGAAGGTTTGGAAGTCCCCTATTTCATTGAATATCCATCTCCTCCCCTGAAAAATCATGCTTATTTTCGCTGGGTGGTCCTTGACCTTCTTTAGAACTGACTGTTTTTTCATCTTCTTGGTATGAGGTGACTCTGCACCATTCCCTTATTTTGTGTTTTTCCATGGCTACCCAGGTTTCACAGGAAGATTCTGTTTCCCAGCTGTAATATTGGAGAGGAAACTTAAGGATTTTTATACTGGTGCTGTTCTTGCTCTCTGTGCTCTACTGGGCTGAAGCCATGAAGTCATGACTCTCTCATCAGGTTTCTTAGTAGAATAGAGTCAC
Source organism: Vombatus ursinus (assembly GCF_900497805.2). Classification (NCBI taxonomy): domain Eukaryota; kingdom Metazoa; phylum Chordata; class Mammalia; order Diprotodontia; family Vombatidae; genus Vombatus; species Vombatus ursinus. The sequence goes on from NW_020954557.1 coordinate 22,952,752, forward strand.
AGGTCTCAAGATTTTTACCATCTTCTGAAACTCCAAAGCACAGGGCAGGGGTTCTCCTGTGGCTCTTACCCAGTCATCAGCATGTATAGAGTAAAACTGTAGAATTATTACCAATGGCCTTATAGGCAAGAAACAAAAATGCACCATCCTATTTGGCCTCAGGCTTATTCCTTGGGCTTCAGTGGCTCCAAAATATTTAGTAGAGTGCAATTAAAACATTGCAGCTATGAGTCTCCTTGATAATGTTATGGCATAGTTCCATATTTCTTAATTCTTGATGGATCAAATACCCCCTTGAGTCACTTACTCTTAAAATTTCATCCTTAATCTGAATGAATCCTGGCTTTGAAGCTTTACTCCAAGAATGCTTCCCCCATAATATGTTGGCCACTATGGATACCATCTGGTTGCTCGTTGTAAACACCTACATATAACAGTTCAAATCATTCACCACAACTAGAATGTTGCTCATTCCCTTTCAGAGTCAAGAATTCTGCACAGCTCCAAAGATTCACTAATTTTTATGTTCCTTAGATCAGTTGTTTCTAAACTTTTTTGGTTGTCTCATCAGTAAAAATAAAATTTTTTTAGCATATCCTAATATATGTATTTTTATAAATTATATCTCCAGATATATAGATCTATATGGATACACGTGTGCTTATTATGGATGTTATAAATGTACACAAAATGGACATTTCATAAGAGTGAGAAAAGATTAAGTGAACAATACTTTTAAAATAATTATTTTATTTATTAAAGCTATAGAATAGCAGCAAAGCACTTATCCTTAGGAAGTATTTTTCCCTCTAAGGCCCCCAAACTTAAAGCCCTAGAATGGTCCATACCTCTGGGTTAGCAGGACTGCTGGTTCCTCTTGCACCTTGGGGTGCCCAGGAGTTGAAGTGTTGTGTGGATCCCTGGCTAGATGACAAGCCAAATGTTCTCTGGAGTTCTGTTGGATGACTATCTAGCATAGCCCTTGTTTGGCTAAGGAAGGAGAGCAATAAAGGCAGCTAGCAGCTGCAAACATGATAAACAGTTTATTTACAAATAAATAATTCCATTATTTTTAAATTAATTTTTTTTTCAGTTAACATGTCTGTTTTCTCTAGTTCCCATCTACCTTTGGGGGAAAAAAAAACCCTTGTAACAGTTATGTACAGTCAAATTCCCACACTGACCATATCCAAAAATTATGTCTCTTTTTGTACCCTGAGTCCATCACCTCTATGTCAGGAGGTGGATAGCATGCTTGATCATCAATCCTGGAATCATGGTTAGCCATTGAGATTATCAGAGTTCTCAAGTGTTTCAAAGTTATTTGTTTTTATAATTTGTTATAATAAATTATTCTCCTGGTTCCTCTCACTTTACTTTGCATTAGTTAACGTAAGTCATTCTATATTTCCCTGGAATTTTGATTTTCATCGTTTCTTTTGGCAGAGTCTTATTCCATTATTTATATACTATATTTTTTCATTCACTCTCCAACTAATGGATGCCCCCTTAGTTTCCAGTTTTTTTACCACCACAGTATTTTTCATATATATACATACATATTTTTATAAATATATATACATATTTATATATATATCTATATATACACATATATATACACACATATATAGAGGGGGGGTCCTTTTTCTTTTTCTTTGATCTTTTTCTGGTATAGACATGGTATTGGTATTGCTGGGTCAGAGGGTATTCACATTTTGTAACTTTGGGGACATAGTTCCAAATTGCTTTCCAGAGTGGCTGGATCATTTCACAGTACCACCATCAGTGCCTTAATATGCCTGTTTTCCTAAAGTCCTTCTAACATGATATTTTCTAGTTAATTTTGTCAATGTGATGGATAGGAGGTAAAATATCAGAGTTGTTTTAATTTGCTTTTCTCTATTAGTGATTTGGAATATTTTTTTCATATAGATATTGATAGCTTGGATTTTTTCCTCTTCAAACTATTTGTTCATAGCCTTTGACAACTTATCAGTTATACTTTTGAATCATTTCATTATATATCTTGGAAATGAGATCCTTATCAGAGAAAGTCATTGTAAAGATTTTCCCCAGTTACTTGTTTCCTTCTTTTAGGGGCATTTGTTTGAACAAAAAAATATTATGTAATCAAAATTGTCCATTTTGTCTTCAATAATCCTCTCTATCCTTTGGTCACAAATTATTCCCCTATCTGTAGAGCTAGAAGGTAATTTCTTCCTTGCTCCTTTGATTTGTTTATGATACCATTTTTTATATCTAAGTAACGTATCCATCTGGAACTTGTCTTGGTACATACTGTGAGTTGTTGGTCTATATTTAGTTCTCATTTTCTTCATGCTCCCCAGTGGGTTTTCCTGATTATTACCTAGGGTCACTTTGGTGACTCCTCTAGATACACTATCTTTTTGATCTTGTAAAACCTTTTTTCCACCAGATCTAGACTTTTCTCTTGCCTGTGATCATAAGATCATAGGTTTAGATATAGGTAATAAGTAGCAGAGCCAAGATTTGAACATAGGTCCTCTAACGTCAAATCCACCACTCTTTCCACTGTACAGAACTGAAGACTTTCCTGGCTATGAGTTACTAAGCTTTGATTAACAGTAATTGCCTTCTTTTACCTTGGAAGATTCCTTATAGCCAGGAGTTTTCTGATAAATGTTTAATAATAGGCTCTGCAAGGGGATTGGGGAGAACATAAGCATGTGGTAAGTTTGCATTATTGATAGTTTCTCAAGTCCAGAAATATAACAGCAAATCAACCCGTGATTCATAATGGTTGCCAATTTCCAAAGTGTAAATTCTCACATTGAAAACTTAACAATTGACTTTCGTGACTGGCCAAGCTGGCTCTAGTATTCCCCTCCTTTTATAGTCCATTACTCCATTATAATTTCAACTTTTGCCACTCCCTCAACAGTAGTTTGCCTTTAGCTTAATTCCTTAAGCATTGCATCCCCTCTTCATGGCCAGTGTCACAACTTGGAGACCCTCATCCCTGTTCAAACTGGGTAATCAAGATTAGCTTCAGAGCTATGTATTTTTTTTCCTACCAATTAAGGTGGCATACCTTTTTTAAAAAAGTTCCAGATTGGGCATCTAGGTGGTGCAGTGGATAGAGCACTGGCCCTGAAGTCAGGAGGACCTGAGTTCAAATCCAGCCTCAGACCAAACACTTGACACCTACTAGCTGTGTGACCCTGGGGAGTCATTTAACCCCAATTGCCTAAAAAAAAAAATTAAAAAAAAAAGTTCCAGATTCTTTGACATGGTTTCCTTGGTTTGAGGCCTTAATATAGTGCTTACTTCTTTTGTGTCAAAGATTACCTTCCCCTCACATTATAATTCATCATGGTCTCTGATGCATTGGACCTTTGGGATGGAGTACCTATCTAAAGTTGACTTTCATATACTGAAGTGATAGTTGGTTAAGGCAGCCTCCTATTTTTAGATGGTGCCATCTGACTTAATGCTTGTCAAAATACTGGTCAACAAGTTTTCCATTCATACTGAAAACAAGCTTCATATATATAGTATTGAAACTTCCCAGGGTCAAGAATAACTCGTAAATAAGATCGTGTCCTCTTTTCCCCCCTACAGCAGTCTTCTAGTAGTGTAAGACTAACCCCCAAGCCATTTATGCTGGCATCAGTGTATAACACAGAGATCAGGAAAAGCTGTGTGAGGTAGCTAATCAGGTTCCTGACGGCCTTGCTGTATTTCTTGTCCTACTAGTTTCCTTAAAGCTCCGGGAGATCCATCCTAGGCCACTTCTTCAGGATGCAATTTGCTACTTCTGACCTTTCCGTCCTGCTTAAGGTTCCTTCCAACAATATATTTACAGTTGAGGTCATTGATGAGCTCTCTACTAATGGCATCATTTTTCACAAACTTCATCAGTAAGCCTTGGAATACCAGAAGTACTGTCAGTTCATGATAATTTTTGAATGTCTGCAGATAAGGGGTACTGCTATCTTTTGTGACCATGAACGTTGGACAGAGGCTTGGAAACATGCTATTTGTCAAATGACAGCTTTAGACTAGCAGTCTCCACCCAATCTCATACCTTGAGTAATTTCATGTTCTTTTAATGTCTTTCCCCCTCCCCAGATTAAATCATCCACCTCATCAGTACCTCTAAGTAGTTTGTGCTACCTTCTGCTCTTTCCATGAGTCTCTGAAAAGGGAAAGGGACCCAGGAATCTCTTGACTCTAGCACAATTGGATCTCTCTTATCAAGGTCTCACAGTGTCCTTTGAGTCTAGGTTGAATGAATCCAGAGATGACTGGGGCAGGGAACAAATTTTAGGTGCCAGGCCCCACCCGTATTTCCCAACATCAGCTCTGTGGCCTTCGGCTTCTGGAAGACTAATGATGTCTGTCTTACAGTTATAACAGAATACTATCAGTCTCATTTGGGTGTATCCTGTTGATAAATACAAAAATAACATAATTTTACAATATTCTCTAGATGCTTGCAAGGGTATCGGTGCCGTCTTAACTTGGCCACTGCTAATGCAGAAAGCCTTTGCTCAAGGAGAGTGGGGAGAATGAATTGGGTTTTGCTGAGTCCCTGAACAGCCTTAACCCTAAATCACTCTGGTCCCAGACCGAGTCCTACTTGGTCACTGATTGGGCCCTCATTGAGTCAGTTTTGGCCAGAAACCCTGAGGGTCTTCCCCTCCCAGATCTTTTTTTTTTTTAAAGAAGCCATTCTTTGCCTCATTTTTTTAAAGCCTTAATAACTGAATGGGCTCTGCCTCAGTCAAACTGAGACCTGTTAAAGACCTTAGCTTAAAAAGGCCAAGGTCCCCTACTGTATCTTGGGCCATCTCCAGTTGTCCTGATCCATATCCGGCCACTGGACCCAGATGGCTCTGGAGGAGGAAGTGAGGCTAGTGACTTTGCACAGCCCTCCCTCACTTAAATCCAATTCACTTGTATGTCATGGCGTCACCTCCCTGATGTCATGGTCCTCTTTGAGGATGAAGGACAAACAGGAGCAACAGCAGCAAGTGTAACACTTTTGTCAGAGGCTCCTTCTCTGCACAAATAAATCAAGTACACTTTAGGGACCTCTCTGTGCCAGCACCCAAGTAGATAGATTGGGAACTATGCTATTTGGCATTACCCTAGTAGCTTCCCTCAGGAACACTCAGACTCTCAAGTCTTCTAAGCATAAAACTTATTTACATAGTACAAGACAGAGGTGACTCGTATCTGAGCTCCTAGAGAATCAAGAGATTATTACTAAGCTACAGACCATTCCCTTCTAAAGAGCCATCCTTCTCCTGGTGCCTGTGTGGTCTCTGGGACTTATACTTCTAAGGCCTGAATGAGCAAGGTGATTGGGGTTGTTCTTCCAAATCACTGATCTCTGTACTTCGTTATTCTTTTATGAGAAGTTCTTCCCTGGACACTGTTCCCAATTAGTGCTCCCATTTCACTGTCCCTACCTCTGGTCTGTAAATCCATTTAATCCTACTATATCTCTATTATCAACTTACAGTCCCACTCTCCACAATGATTCTTCCAAAACTTTTCATCCCTGCCCTCACCCTCAGTCAAGAACCTTGCCTCATTTTTTATAGAAAAAATTGAGGCCAATTGCCATAAGTGCCCTCTTCTCTCTTGCTCCTCATCTGTTATTCTGATGCCTTTTGCCACTATCTCCTTCTCACCTGTCTCACATAATCAAGTGGCCTTATTCCTTACCTTAACCCTTCTATCAACTCAAGCAATGCCATTCTATCCTGTCTCCTCCAACAAGTTTCCTGCTCTGTCATCCCCACTATTTCACTTATTTTCAATCTCACCCTGTCTACTGGCTCATTCTTTACTGCCTTGCTTTCCTACTATCAACCTGTATCTCTTCTGACCTTAGTAGCTAAACTTGAAAAAGCCATCCACAATAGGTGCCTCCACTTTCTTTCCTCTCACTCTCTTCATAACTCCTTACAATCCAGCTTTCTACCTTATTATTTTGCTGAAACTGCTCTCCAAAGTTATTGATGACCTCTTAATTGTCAAATCAAATGGCCTTTTCCCAGTCCACATCCATCTTGACCCTTCTGCATCCTTTGACACTGTTGATCACTCTTTCCTTCTTTGGTTTTTTTTTTTTTTTGGTTTTTTTTTGCTTTTTTCTTGGTGAGGCCATCAGGGTTAAATGACTTGCCCAGGGTCACACAGCTAGTAAGTGTCAAGTGTCTGAGGCCGGATTTGAACTCAGGTCCTCCTGACTCCAAGACTGGCACTCTATCCACTGCACCACCTAGCTGCCCCCCACTCTTTCCTTCTTGTTACTTTTTTCTCTCTAGGTTTTCAGGACATCACTGCTTCCTCCTACCCATCCCCCAATCTTAGTGCCTTCCCTCTACTGTTTTCTGTTTCTCCTGTACATAGCTTGCTTTGCATATGTTTATTTGTATGTTGTCTTCCCCATTAAATTCCCAGTGCAGATAGTTGTCACTTAGGAAGAAGAGAAATCCCTCACTAAACAAATATAGTGTGATACTTGAGGTTTTTTTTAAATATATTAAGCATTTCATAAAGAAGTAAATGGTTTCACAAGCCCTATTTATAAAATTACTACTATAAAATCCTAAATCCTATTTGTATTCCTTTCCCCCCTCAAATAGCAGGGTTCTATTTATGTGGTATTTTAAAGAAGAAATTAACTGCTAGTTTTTATGAGCTTCCCTGTAATTTAAAACTGAAGGAGAATGTAAATAGCTTTCAAGCCTCTTATTATTGTATTAGATTTCTGAGTCTTATGCCTTTGCTGTGCATAAAATTCACATCTTAATACATGTTTCTTCATGTGGTTCTTTTCTAGGCAGATTTATAGATTCAATATGCTGACACTGAATAAGACATTGGGGGTTCTTTGTAGATTGCCCAAATGGCAAATACGTGGATTTTTAAGAAGTTTTACTTTTCGTCCTGGGAAACAGTTTCTTCATAAGCTGGTATTAGGAATTGAAACCAGTTGTGATGATACAGCAGCTGCTGTGATGGATGAAACTGGCAACATCCTAGGAGAAGCAATACACTCCCAAACTGAAGTTCACTTAAAGTAAGTAGCCATTATTATGATTGCTTTACTATAAAAAAAGAAATTAATGGAAATAATCCTTTTGTGTTTGTTATTGGTAAGAATAGCATTAATTTGTGTCAGACTTTATAATTAAATATTTTTGCCGATATTGATGATCACATTTGATCGTCTCAGTAATCCTGGGAAGTAGTGATAAGGAAGTTGAGATATAGAGAAGTGAAGGGACTTGCCCAGTCAAGGTCACACAGTAAGTAGAGCTAGGACTCAAAATCATGTCTCTGACCCATGTCTAGTATTCTTCAAAGCTAAGTTTCTCTTAACACCAGATATTTATAATGACCCTGTTGGCCACAAAGAAGAGATGAGAAAATATACTTTCTTTGAGAACCATTTCTCCACCTTTTTAAATTGTCATCATTTTTTCAAGAACCTACTTAGATCCTATCTTCCTCCTTGGAACCTTCCTTGCCTTTTAAAGCCCATAATGATTTCCCCATTCTCTGGAATCTTATACCACTTTTTGTGTCCCTTAATCTTGTACTGCCTTGCACTGTTAGAAAGTTAATCTGCAGAAAACAAAAGGAACTTAATAAATGAAATGCTTATTGAAGAAGTTCACAACCTATTATGATTGGTCCTTCCAATGTTAGTAAGGTTTCTTATTTGTTAGCTTAGTAGTACTTACAAACCTACTTCCTGGTCTCCTTCAAGAGAAGAGGCAGGCTTCAATCATTGATTTCAGTATCTATCTGAACTATTCAGCTCCACATTCTAAGGACAAGTCACTAAGTATTATTAAGTACTTACTAAGTGCCATGCACTGTGCTTAATGCTGGGTATACAGATACAAGTAAAAGACAGCCCCTTCCCTCAAGGAGCTTACATTCTGACAGGGGAAGAGAGTATATAAAAAAGAGCTGAAAAGGGAGGGAGGATACCCATGTAGGGCCATGGTGGCAAAATCGGAGAGTGAGGAACAGAGCCAGGAGAGGGATAAAGGGTGACAGGCCTGAAAAGTTCCTCAATATAGAGGTTCTGGGAGGCACTCACCATTTGGAAGAGGACACTTCAAAGGGTAAGAAGGAGGAGGGGTGTGTGTGTGTATATAGATTTTTGCTAACTCCCCATTTAACTCTCCTGTTTCATTTGGATGAAGCATATCCATCTATATGTACAATCTAGTCATGGATTTCAACACACCAGGTCTCAGTTATACCTATGAGCTCAGATTTTCATTAAGATGTATTTCCTCTTGCTTGTTGACTAAATTTTTATGACATTTATGGACATTATGTGGAAATTTAAAGTGTGAATTTTGCTAATGGCCCCTTGGATTTCATTTCTTGTGAACTTCCTGATGTCTCAGTCATTGTTCTCTCTTCCTTGAAGCTTGTTGGATAAATATAGGCAGTTTTCTCCTTCATGTATCCTTTTTATTTTAGAGGCCTTTTGATTAGGGTTTGCAAGATATCAGACAAATACATTTTTTTCCAGCCTTTGTTACAATGCTCCTTTGGTGAGATTTTTTTTTCTAAAAGTTTTAAACTATTTAGTTTGAAAAATATGCTTTCAAAATTATTCTTGTACTAAGAGAGAAGGTAAGGTTTGATGAATCCAGACTTTCAGGGTTTTTTTGTTTTTGTTTTTAAATAGTATTTTTCCCCCATTTACATGTCAAGAATATTTCTAGCATTCATTTTTATAAGATTTTGAGTTCTAAATTTTTCGCTCTCCCTCTCATCCCCTCTTCTGAAAATGGTAGGCAGTTTGATGTAGTTTATACATGTGCTATCATGTAAAAATATTTCCATATTAGTCACAATTGTAAAAGACAAAACAACAAAAGGAAAAAAAAAACATGAGAGAATAAAGTAAGTGGAAAAAAATAGGCTACAATCTGCAATTCAAAGTCCATCAGTTCTTTATCTGGATAGCATTTTCCTTTGTACTATCTTGGATCATCGTGTTGCTGAGAAAACCTGAGCCATTCATGGTTGATCATCACACAGTGTTGCTGATGCTAAGTACAATGTTTACCTGGTTCTGCTCATTTCACTTTGCATCAGTTCGTACAAGTCTTTCCAGGTTTTTCTGAAATCTGCCTGTTCATCATTTCTTATTGCAAAATAGTACTTCAGTACATTCACATACCGTAGTCTATTCAGTCATTCCCCAATTGATGAGTATCCCCCCAATTTCCTATTTTTACCACCATGAAAAGGGCTGCTATATTGCACATGTAGGTCTTTTCCCCTTTTTTATGATCTCTTTGGGATACAGACCTAGTAGTAGCATTGCTGGATCAAAGGCTATGCACAGTTTGGTTGCCCCTTGGACATAGTTCCAAGTTGTTCCACAGGATGGCTGGCTCATTTCACAACCAGACTTTCAGTTTTGAGGTCTTATAATTTGATATGATAAACTCATGACCATTTTTCTCTCAGAACAGGTGGGATTATTCCTTCAGTTGCACAGCAACTTCACAGAGAAAACATTGAAAAAATAGTGAAGAAAACGCTTTGTGCCAGTGGAGTCACCCCAAATGAACTCTCAGCAATTGCAACTACTGTAAAACCAGGACTTGCTCTAAGCCTGGGAGTAGGCTTGGAATATAGCTTACAACTGGTAAACCAGTACAAGAAGCCTTTCATTCCTGTTCATCACATGGAAGCACATGCACTTACTATTAGAATAACTAATAAAGTGGATTTTCCTTTCTTAGTTCTTTTGGTCTCTGGGGGTCACTGTTTACTGGCCATAGTTCAAGGTATTTCAGATTTTCTTCTGCTCGGAAAATCATTAGATATAGCACCGGGTGACATGCTTGACAAGGTAAGAGTTAATCTATGAATTCATTTCTTTTTGTTTTGGAGGCAGCTAGGTGGTACAGTGGAGAGAAGTCAGGAAGACCAGAGTTCAAATGTAGATTCAGATACTTAATTGTGTGACTCTGGACAAGTCACTTAATCTCTGTTTTCCTCATTTGTAAAATGGGGATAATGATGGCACATACCTCCCAGAGTTGTTGTGAGGATCAAAAGAGATAATAATTATAAAGTGCTTAGCACAGTGCCTGGCACTTAGCAAATGCTGTATAAATGTTAGCTATTTTTATTATTGTGTGTGTGTATGTGTATGTTTTCAGCATAGCACATAGTAAGTATTTAATAAATGTGTGTTTCAGTACCTGTGAGTTTCAATTATAGGTAAAGTAATTCCAATGTTACCATTCAATTCAATATTTTTAATAATCTCAATTAGGTAGAATAGTTCATAAAGACTGTATCTACAGTAAGAGATCAAATTGGAAATTAAGTATAGGATGGAACTTTGTGTTATGAGGAAATTTTTTTAGTATAGCTTCTAGAAATCTAAAATAGACTTTTTTTTACTTTTTATGTATTTTATGTATTTTTGTGTATTTTATGTATTTTTTTCTTTTATGTATCACTCTAGTTTTAAAGAGTTTTCAAAACCTTTGAGATTTAAAGTTGTACATTGAGATGAATATACTTGAAAATTTCAAAAATATTTAAAATTATCCTTCTTAGTAGGTTTCACTCCTAAAGACCTATTATTGGTGGTTGCAGGAACTCATTTCCTTCTGTCTTATTATTAAAGGACATATCATAGAATCATAGATTCAGAGGTGAAAGGAGTTTCGGAGGCCATGAAATTCCACCACCTCCCATGTTACAGGTGAAGAATCCAAGGCTCAGGGAGAGAGTGATTTGTCCAATGTCATGTGGGTAGGAAACAGCAAAGCTGGTATTTGAACCTAAGTCCTTTGAGTCCCCAGTTCTTTCTGTTATACTGGGCTCAAATCTTCCCTCTCCTAAAAAAAAAAAACCAAAAACTTTCATTTGCTCCTACCATCCCTCTTGCTCTCATCCTATAGCTCCTTTCTTCATAGCCAAACTCCTAGAAAAACTACTGGTGTTTGTTGCTTACAGTTCCTTTCCACTTCAGTTCTTGGCCCTTTGCTTTCTGATTTCCCAGGTCACCAGTCAACTGAAATTGCTAATGACCTCAGCTGATAAGTTTGATGACCTTTTCTTAGTCTTTAGCCTTTCTTAACCTCTTCATGTTTTGACAACTGTTGACTGTCCTTTTCTTCTGGTGACTTTTGACCACTACTACCATCCATCCCCATTTAGTACTATACTCCTGAAAAGGGAGCATCTGTGGACTGCTCAACTCCACATGTCTGTGAATCCCAAGATACTTTCTTCCTTGGCCACCCCTTCTATGTATGTGTTACCTCTATCTATGAGGAGGTTAAGCTCCTTGAGGGAGACTGTCTCACTTATACATTAGTATTACCAGCACTAGCATAATGTTTGGCACAGAATAAACATTTAATAAATGTATTCATGCTTAATTACTTGTCTAACTACTCCTCAGTCTCATTTACAGGATTATTATTGATGTTCTGGCCCTTAAAAATGGGCATCCATAAAGGTTCTTTTCTAGACCCTGTTCTTTTTCTATACCTTCTCTGTGATCTTACTAGCTCCTGTGAGTTTTATTCTCATTGCTTTATAGATGTGGTAAAGTAGAACAGGCCGTGGTTCTTGGGTCACAGGAGTTCAAATCCTGCTGTTGATGATTACTTACTACCTATGTAACCCTTGGACTCGATGACCTCTCAAGACTTTCAGCTAGGTGGTTCAGTAGATAGAGCACTGGACCTGGAGTCAGAAAGACCTGAGTTCAAATGTGGTTTCAGGCACTTATTTACTAGCTATGTGCCCTTGGGCAAGTCACTTTACCTGCATCTTTCTAGGTTTCTTCAATTGTAAAACAGAAATAATAACACCTCTCTTCCAGGGTTGTTATGAGGATCAAATGAAATAATATTTGTAAAACACTTAGCCCAGTGTCTGGCACATAGTAGGTACTTAATACTTATTTCCTTCCCTTCTTCCTGTCTAGAAACCTTCAGTGGCTCACTCTAGGATACAAAACAAACTCCTCGACTTAACCTCAAAAACCATATATAATCTGCTTCCAGCTTGCCTTTCTAGATTTATTTTACTGTGTTCTCACATTTCCTTGCTGTTCCCAGACTTAGCATTTTATCTTTCCCTTCCCTCCCTTTTTCCAGGCTGTCTCTCATGCCTTAATGTACTCCTCCCTTATCTCACAGAATCCCTTCTTTTAGTCAAGGCTCAGCTGGGGTACCACTTACAGTGCCTTCTGTGATCCCTATCATTATTTATATTTTCAAGTTATCATGCATATAGTCATCTGTTACCTTGTTGTATCTTCCCAGGAGAAATGAACGTCTAGCCTATATGTGTATGTCCAGGGCCAAATACAGTGGCTTGCACATAGTAGGTGTTTTTAAAAGTATATTTTGGACTGGATTGGACACCAATCTAATGGCACAGTGTTGGATTTGGAGTCAAGAAGACCTAGGTTCAGATCCTGTCTCTGACTTGAGTTCACTGGCCATGGGCAAGAAGTTAACCTCTCTGTGCCTCATTTACTTATATGTAAAATGGAGATTAAAAATACCCATAGTACCAGCCTCACAGGGTTATTGTGAGACAGGAATAATATATGTAAAACATTTTGTAAAGTTCAAAGCACCATATAAAAGTCCACTATTCTAAAGTTCCTTATGAACTGTAATGTGCTGTTTGATCGTTGCGGAAATATAAAACCAAAGGGCACTTACTGTAGATAAAGTTCTTTGATTAAACTGGAGAAATGTTGGCATTAGAAAGTTGCAGATTTCTTTCTGTCCCTTAGAGCACTGTTAATCGTGGCAAAAGAGTGGTGGATGGTAACCCCACTGCTGTTTCTTAGGGTTAGGGAAGCAGTGATCTATCACTTCTATCTCCACTGTAGTTGAAAACAAAGAGGAGGGAAGGAGATTGTGAGCTTCTCTTTCTAAAATCCCCTGGTAAAATGGAGTGGTTTCATCAATTTAAAACTGACTAGCTCCTCCCCTCTCCCACCCCCCCCAACAAAGTGGAAGAGTAGAAGGAGGGTAATGAATATGAGGAATTTATTTTCTTTGGTTCCCAGATGCAACAGCCTCCATCTATTACAAGCCAGCCCCCTACTATGAATTGTACCTTTAGTGGCTACTAGCCACAATCTTACTTTTCAAAAAATTATGTTTTCATAATATAATATTCAGTAATAAATTTTGGTTTTTTTGTGTATAGCTTGAAAAATGTGAACCAATTATAATATCATGTCTTACAAAGCATTTTTTTTTCTTTGCTAGGTAGCAAGAAGACTTTCTTTAATAAAACACCCAGCGTACTCCACCATGAGTGGTGGCAAGGCTATAGAACATTTAGCCAAACAAGGAAATAGATTACATTTTGATTTTCAACATCCCCTGCATTACTGTAGAAATTGCGATTTTTCTTTTTCTGGACTTCAGACTGCTGTTGATAAAATAATAACACAAAAGGAAAAAGAGGAAGGTGTGTGTATAACAAAGTTGAATATATAATAAACCATCATGAAATAAACATTTAAAAATCACCGAACATTATTTTTGCAGGGATCGAGGAGGGACAGATCTTGTCCTGTGCTGCTGATATTGCTGCTGCAGTACAGCACACAGTAGCAAGCCACATTGCTAAACGAACACATCGTGCTATTCTGTTTTGCCAACAAAGAGGTTTCCTAACTCCTTCTAATGCTATATTGGTAAGCATTTACAACCTTTCTTATAAACAGTATTAGTAACACTTTGTTTTAATGTATAGCAAAGAACCAGATTCTCTTGCATACACATGAAGAAGAAAAGATCTTTGTAACCACGCGTATTAGTCTTACAAGACTAAACGTGCTTATATGAAGTGAAGAAGAAACCGTAGCATGTCCTGCCTTCAAGAGCACTGCAGCTTTGTTGGGCTTTTAATAATGAACTAAATAGTCCCCAGAGACCCTTAATTATTGTTCTAGGGTATGGAATATTGCAGGAATTGAAGGTGATTTGGGGAAGTTTTGTAGCAGAATAAAGGAAATTCAGCTTATTTTCATAACAAAATATTGGTGTGAGTGATTAATAAGTATTTTTGATGTGTACAATTTAATATGCAGTATTTTAGTGGGTAAAATACTATTAGCATCAACATTTTCTCATTGAATTCTATTCATCGCACATGTAATAACTTCACATAATACAGTTTGAAAAATGCTAGTTCATACTTATATTTTTGTGGTGGTTAATTTCAGTCTTTTAAATTCTTTCAGGTCGTATCTGGAGGTGTTGCAAGTAACTTATATATTCGAAGAACTTTGGAAATTGTAACAAGAGCAACAAATTGTGTTTTATTATGTCCTCCTGTCAAACTTTGCACAGATAATGGAATTATGATTGCATGGTGAGCAAATCAATATGTATTTTTATATTAGCCTTAAACCATAATTTTAGTTCTTTGGAAACATCTTATTATGTCTACTAGTAGTAAGCTGATAAGAGGGAATACTTTGTAGTAGAGAGGCTCTAAGATGAAAGATTTAAAATTGGAAAGAACATTATAGACCTGCACTCATATTACAGATGAGGTGGCCCTACTCTTTGCCAAGGCAAACCTGTCTACCAGAACAAGTGATAACCTTTCCATCCTGTCTCTTTCAGCAGAATGCTTCCTAAGTCTTCCCCACTCTCTCATTTACTCCCTCCCTGTTTCCCTGTTGCCTATAAACATGTCCATGTACCCCCTTCTAGGCTTCCCTGTTACTGTCCAGGGTACCACCATCCTCCAGGCCCCCAAGCATGCAAGCTAGATGTCATCTTTAACTCCTTACCATCTGTCACCCCCCAATATCAGATCTGTTGCCAAGGCCTTTCAATTTCTCAAATTAACAACATCTCTCAAACATACCCCTACCCCCTTTTCTCCTTTTCTTCCCCCTTTTCACCACCCCTGGTGGTGTTCTGTTGTAATCCACTCTTCACTTATGACCATCTCGGCAGATTTCTTAGCTTCCCTGGCTTCCTTCAAGTTCCAACTAATATCCCACCTTCTACAGGATGCTTTTCCCCATCCCTCTTAATTAATTCTAGGGCCTTCTCTCTATTGGTTATTTCCTATTTATTCTGTATGTAGCTTGTTTGTACATGCACACTCATTTTCTCCCCCACTAGAATGTAAGTTCCTTGAGGGAGGAACTGTTTTTTACATTTCTTTGTATCCCCAGAGCCTAGCACAGTGCTTGGTATATCGTAGATGTTTATTGACTGACTGAGTCTAGAGAGGTTAAAAAACTTGTAACACAGATAGTAGGTGACAGAAGTAGGATTGAGAATCAGGAAAATCTGCACTAGAGTCCTACTTCTGATATAGATGAGCTTTGTGACCATGGATAAATCACTTAACCCCTCTGCGCCCCAGGCAACTATCAAAAACTGTAAGTTATAGATAAATGTCAGTGAAGGAAGTTTCTGCACAGACAGTTTCCCACACTGATGAATTCACAATTCTAGAACACAAATTGTTTTTTCTTTAAATGTTTGAAGCATGTATTTTATTTCCATATATCTTCTTTAGGAATGGTATTGAGAGATTGCGTGCAGGACTGGGCATATTAGACAACACAGAAGGTATCCGATATGAACCGAAGTAAGTGGCACAATTCCTATTTCTTTTTCAAGCTATCTTCTAAATGCCACCGCACTAATTTAAACTTGTGATCTCAAGTTTTAATTGAAGTTCTATTAGTAATTAATGTTAATATAAATATGCAGGGAAACCACACATAATTCCTTTTGTTAGCTTCGATATGAAGGTGGTACTCTTCCAGGAAGTGTTTGACTATGACTGTCTAAGAAGTCAAGTCATAAAAGTTGAAAGAGATTATGAGTTACAAACTAGACAGAGTTCATGTATTGGAGCCAGGATAACAGTTCTTGAATATTTAAAGACTTAATAATGATAATATAATTTAGGCTTGTTGTGAACAATGTTTCAGTTTTTTAAAGTTGTGAAAAGGTGGCCATGATCGTATACAGCTGAAATGACTGAACAACAACAAGAAGTGGTTTGGTAGAGTCAGATATGCTCGCAGGCCAGCCCCCCAGCTAAGTAAACTCCTTGGTCCAATGGTATCTACCCAGGGCAGTGCTAAGGCTCGCTAAGCCATGGCAAGGGGACCTTGCTTTCTTTCTCTTTAGAGTAAGAGTAATCCCAGGCCTAGGTTACTGTGAGTTTGTTGTGCACATACTGGGCAAGAGGCTATTTTTTTGGGAGGCATTTAGCAGTTTCACATACCACCAAAGAGCAGGAACAGCCCTTTAGAAGCTGGGTCCACAGACGTTAAGTTCTGTCCTTGCTACCTCATCCTCCATCCCACTTGCCCTAAACTATTGATGGACATTTTGAACAGAGACCTATAATACCTTTCCCAATTAAGAGTCACTCCCTAGAATACAGCGAGAGGATACAACAGATTCAATCCTCAAACATAGTGGCATATATAACAAGTTGTTTATTAGCAACTCTTCTCTCCATTCCTCATTTCTAGCTCTAATGTACTTGAATAGTAAGAGACAGGCTAGAAGTTCTTCACAGAGTTGTTGTAATGAAAATACTTTATAACTCTGAAGCGTTATATAAAAGTGACCTGTTGTCACCAGTGATCACAAGTTGACATTTATAATAGGCAGCTGGTGGTACAGTAAATAGAGTGTATCACTTGGAATCTGGAAGACCTAAATTCAAATTCTGTCTTGGACACTTACTGTGTAACCTTGGGCAAGTCACTTGACCTCCATTTGCTTCAGTTTCCTCAACTGTAAAATGGGTATCATAATACTACCTACCTGATGAGATATTTGTGAACTGCTTAACACAGTGTCTGGCATATAATATATGGGCTATATATATGATCAAGTATACATTGTTGTTGTTTTTTTCTTTCACTCAGAAGGCCCCCATATTCACTTTCCTTTACTAATAATTCATTTGACTATATGGTATATTATGGGCTGTCTACTCTTTTTCTTTTCTACATAAGTAGGTTAGCTATTTCCATAAAAGACTGTTTTAAGAGAGTAATATGTCTGTTCAAGGACCACAATTTACCATGGATGGGAGAAAGATCCTTTATGTAGACTGCATCCTGCCATATCCTATAAACTGAGATTGCATATTGTTATAGGACCTGGTCTCCTGATTCATTTTAAATCCTGGGTAAAGTTCTGTCTCTAGCTCATGTAATATGACTGCTTGCTTTTTTATACCAGGGCTTGGTTCTAGTCCAGGCTTCACCTTAGGGAAACAGAAACCTGGGATCAACATCTCACCCAGGAGAACAAAGGACCATACATTTAAATTTCTGGAGGGGCCTCCAGAGATTATCTGGTTGAGCTCTTCAATTTTATAGAAAACTGAGGTCTAGAAAAGTTAAGAGACACTACCTCCCACCCCCAGTCTCTTAAAAGTAATAACAGATCTAGGAAATCAAAGCCTGTGACCCTAAATCCAAGTCTCATACCCCTTCTTGGATAGCTGTAGTGAGACTGTGGTGAACTAAAATAGGAAAAGTGTTTCTTGGAATCATTTGGGCAAGGGGAGATTAGGAGGAATAGGAAGATGATTAATGTGGTCTCTCTGAAGACTTCCAGATCTGTAACCTAGCAAGATTCAAAAGACCAGGTCTTTTCTTGTTCTGTGATCATCATTGTGGATCCTCTCTTCACCAGTACAAATATCAACCTAATCTATATGAATCTCTGAACTTACCAAAGTTATATAGTAATACTTTGCATTTTTTATAATACAGATGTCCTCTTGGAGTTGATATATCAAAACAAGTTGGAGAAGCTTCTATAAAAGTACCAAGTTTGAAGATTTGATACTTTATTTTCTTTAAGAAGAATTTTCTAAAGGTATTGATTCAATTTTTTATATGGATTTTTTATATACCATATTTGAGAAGATATAAAATTGTAAATATCCATTAAAGCTCTTTTTAAGTATTTTCATACTTTCCCTGTTATGTTCCTATATTTGACAGGTCAAACAGGACTTTAGGGAATCAAAATTTTGATAACAAAAAGCACACAAAATGTAAATACAACCAAAGAGATAGTAGCCTAATATTGTAGAAAAATATAGAGGAAGTTTCTTTCCTTCATTATATGAACACACTTAAGGGCTATAGGACACATGCACATATTCCCTTATGGCAAAGGAAGGGGTAAAGCCAAACAGGACGGCAGTAGTGAATCTCTCATGTGTTAATTTCATGTGATAGAGCCCTAACACCCTTCTTTTTTCTATTCAAAATCCAGATAATAAAGGCTACCCTACAACTAGATACATGTCTGTGTTGGTGGGCCTAAGCCTTGTTGGATGAGGGAGTGGACTATTGTGAGAATGTTGCTCTCTTAATGCCCAAGAAAACCTGTTACTGGTACCCTCACAAGATTAAGGTAGTTATAATATGAATGAATGAATACTTATTAAGTGCTTACCATATGCCAAGCACTAGGGATAGAAAAGTAAGATAGATTTTGTTCTCAGGGAGCTCATATTCTAAAAGGAGTAACATTTTATAAGACAGTTCATCTGCAAGTCTCTTATAAATACTAGATAGAAATGCTCAGTGTCCTTAGGCGGCAGCAGCAAGGCAGATGGTAATGCATCTTTACTGTCATTTCTATTGATAAAATGATATCCATTTCTGAAATTTCCATTTAACAGTGCTAAAGGCTTTGAGGGCCAGAATCTTCTTCACCAAGTCTTTAAAAATTGGGAGTTTTGATGAAGAGGAGCCTGCAGCTCCCATTGCTGGGTCAGGTCTCTACCAGGCATTGCTCCCCTAGACGATGGCAGTGGGCCAGGCTGGAAGCTAGGCTGGGAGGTGCTATTATTCTTGGGGCTTTTGTGCTCAGAGTGTTGGGCTTCTCCCCACCAGCATCTGAGTGGAGGTGAATGGTTGATGTGTTGGCAGTGGTTTGGCATTCATGGCATTCCACCTGCTTATTACTTCATCAGAGCATGTTGCTGCTGTTCTAGAACTCAGACCAAATCCAATTTATTTACTCTTATGTGAAAGGTTGCAAATCGGACATTTTATGTGATCAGATAACTAACAGGGTGGTTTAGTCTGTAACTACTTTCTTAAGTTACTTCTTTAGGCCTAAAACTTTAAACAGTAGTCATTATTACAACTAGTGATACGGCTTTACCTAATACAGAAAATATTAAAGTGGTTGAACGAAGTTTCCTTTTGCATGTGAAGATGGCACTCATTTCTAAGTTTTCCCAGTACTGATAGGTTTACATCGATCTGGTCACACTTTATCAAACAGTCCTTTCCCCATCCTGTTGCCCACCATAATCAGTGGCATATAGTTTTAAGAGGTGAAAATTTGGGGTACAATATGTGACTGTAAAACATGTTGTTTTTCTAATTGTGGTTAAAGTGACCTCTCTTGAAGGTTCACAGTTGTGTGTTTTTAGAATTTTGGGCTCAGATTTTTACAATCTAGCCAATAGCTCACAGATGCTCAGATTCCTTAAGAGTCTGGCTAATATGGCAGATCTTTAATAAACCTTGTCCCTGGTTGAAAAAGAAAAAAGAATTGTGGTCCTAAATCATCTGTGCAGTATTAGCAAGAAGTAGTACATTTTCTTTAGAAATGGAAAAAAATTATTGTGAGTAAAAACACGTAAAGAGTATTCATAAAGTCGTTATAAACTTTTAAATAATAATATGGGTTATAGACTTGCTACAGTATACATATGTGTATATAAGCCACTAGATGGCATAGTGAATAGAGTGCCCAACTTAGAGTCAGGAAATCCTGTGTTCAAATTCTGTTTCAGACACTTATTAACTGTGTGACCTTGGACAAGTCACTTAATGCCTCTCTGCTTCAATTTCCTCAATTGTAAAATGGGGATAATACTAGCACCTACCTTCCAGGGTTGTAAAGAGGATTAGATGACATTTGTATAATTCTTTGCAAACTTCCATGCTCTATTTAAATGCTATTATTATATTGCATTGAAAAGCAACCTTATTAATATTTAGGATGGCTACATTACATAATTGCATGTGATATATTATTTCATATCCTATGATAAACTAAAAAGATAGAGACAGTAGACAAGGTAAATGATGACTATTACTCAGAACTACTGAGTTCACTAGAATTTCTTCTTATTACCAGAAAGATGGTTTCTGTCATACCTATAATCTAAGTTAATGAAAGTTAAAAGATTTCTGTGTTAAAAGCATTAAAACTGTATGATGTATTTAGGAAAATCCTGTACCTGTGTATATATTTTAACCCCTAAAATTCATTAGACAACAAGGAAAAGAGACAAGAAAGAATATAGGAAAAGAGCACACCATTCAGTGTTTCAAGTATGGTGGCTATGTAGCTACATCAAGATTATTATGTAGATCTTGATGTGACCCCCTTGGGAGTCATGGAAAATTCCCTGATAGATGCTTTAGGGACCCCTGCGCCTCATACCTGAAAACAAACATGTGTACAGCCCTGCCACTGTAGGAGATTTGAGAACCCCGCAACCTGTCATGGAGCCAGTTTCAAAGCTGACTCTAGCCAAAATAGTCCTTCTTTCTATAGTTTTCAGAAATGGCTCCTGGTTTTTTTACTTTGGCAAGTGTATTTCAGTATTATAATTGGTACATATATAGCCCATGAATGCAAAAAAATGATAAATTCTTTAAGTCCTTTATTCACTCTCCCCCTTTATAGCAGTAAATGCGTCTGTTTCCCCATTCCATGTTCACAAGATGCAGCATAGAACAGCAAAGCTGTTAATTTAGAATTTAATGTGAAGGCTAAATGTCCAAATGTTTTTTTAAAATTACTTGTGTGCTTTTCAAGTAATATATTGGGGAAAATGATCTCACCAACAATATATTCAAATACTTAGCTACACTAGAAATCTGCTGAGATGTTCATAAGTGAAGATTGGATTGCAACAGGATAGATATTGAAGCAACTGCTCTGTGTTGAGTTGAAGTGGGACAACTTCAAGCAGCATAGATGGGAAAAAAGGGCTTTTAAGGACATACTGAATCCCAGTTTGCCCATCCAGACCAGCCATGGACTGCCATAAAATAATAGTGGTGGACAAGTCAGTCTGGTGTGCATCGATCGGAAATAGTGCAGTTCATTTTAAGCAAAGGCAGCAAGGATTCTAAAAAGACCAGCCTTTGCAGCTGCCAGCCAGGCCTTTACCCACATGAAAAGAGAAGAGCTGATGGTCCTCCTTTTACTTTTCAGTCCTACTTTTATACATGATGAAGTCACTATCAGCAGTACTTTCTTTTACCTTCTTTTCCTGTATATTTTTAAAATATATTTTATGTTTTAGGACATACATTAATGTATTAGGTGGGGTTGTTTACCTTTTATGATCTTTTGTATGCCTTTTTAAATTTAGCCAATTTTTAAAAAATCACCTAGAGGCAAGTGGTTAGCAATAATTGCATCCTCCGTACCTGATACATAGGAGGTGCTTAATAAATACTTGTTGGTTGGTTACTTGATTGAATGCAAATTAAGTGAAGGAAACTGTGACAACCCTATAACAACTAGTATTCTAAGCTTTCGAGCCCATAAGGACCAATGATTGGATAAAGAGATATCATTTTATATTACTATAATACATATATACAAGAAATGTGCTTGGAAGGCATTTTCCTCTTATCACTGCTTTGGGTCTATTGAGCTCCACCACCCTGCATACTCCCTTTGTCTACCATGGAGCACAGTCATTCAGGGTCATCAGCTAATCAGAATCTTTTCTTGCCTCCTGCCTTTATTTGAAGGCTGAGGGACATTTGGGAATTAGAAACTAAAGAAGAGGATCACTCTGCTCCAGCCAATCCTCTTTATCCTCACATTATTTGTTTTCAAATGCTGCTTATGATATAAATATTCATTTGTTGCCATTGTGTTCATCATGAAATTTTATTAGGTTTGAGTGTAATTATTCTAATTTACTACAGAAAGTTTTATTCACTGAAGCATATTTTTCACTATCAGTATTTGGAAATTCCTCTTTTAAAATGCTACCAGGCTCTGTAGCTAAGAACATTTTTCATATTGAAGCGGTTTGAGCATTTTCTTGAGCATCATAGGAGGCTTTCTTCTGTTTAATTGCCTTGAGTTGACTCAAAGTCACTATTCTTGGCCTTGAGACTTTTATAATATCTGATGAAGCTGAAGTTGAAAAAGAAAAATGTTTACGAGAAGTAGTGAACTTTGTTGCTTTGAGTCTTCCCACTAAGTTGCTTGCATAAGGTATTATAAGCAAAGAGTCTTTAGGCTGAATTTTTATTTTTACTTTTCTTCTATGTTCTTTACCTAGAAATTAGAGAACCAGAATCACAACTGCTGTTCTCAGATTTTTGTCACATTAATAAATCATTTTCCTAAAGTGGAGTAAATGGTGAAATTGATTTGATTTTCCCATTTCAAAACTCAATTAATGTTCTTGATCATTATACTTCAGTAGGCACAAAAATATTCTTTCAACCTCCTATCTGGGAGGTTGCCTCAGCCCAGAATTAGGCCAACTAGCTCTCCCTCAAATATTGTCAGATTGTCACCCTGTAAGCTTCCAGTT
Source organism: Vombatus ursinus (assembly GCF_900497805.2). Lineage (NCBI taxonomy): Eukaryota > Metazoa > Chordata > Mammalia > Diprotodontia > Vombatidae > Vombatus > Vombatus ursinus. The sequence goes on from NW_020954557.1 coordinate 22,975,408, forward strand.
AACCCACAGCTAAACCCATTGCAGCTAGCTCTCTGATAAACAAGTTCTTTTCCCCTCTTTCCAGGGAACTCAGAGTTAAGCTAGCTGGCATTGCAGGCCTACTTGATCTGAAAAGGGTTGACAAGTAAGAACCATTCTCTTACCTGTATCTTCTTGTAAATACCTTTCTAATTGTAAAATTTGGAGATTTCTAAGTTTACCAATCCCATCTTCTAACTGGTTTCTCCCTTTATTTCTGATATGAGGCTTAAGTAAGTGCTAACTAAAGGTGTTTTTAGTCTATTCGCTAGTACTAAGGACAAATAGGGACAAGCAATAAATTCTGCAAGTAAATAATGTGTTATCTTATGTATAAGGAGACTGATACGTCTATATTAGCAGACAGTGATAGAATCATAAAAATTTCATAATACAAAGTGCAGCTTATTACTTCTTTTCCAGTCTGAAAGATAAATAGGAATGAGGCATTTCTTTTCAGGATTAGACTACTCAACTTTAACCACAAAAAGGTGTATTGACTACTTACTATTTGTGTAACATTACTAACTTTTAATTGATATACTAAAAAGTAAGAAAAAATAGCAGACTTCAGTACAGGTTAGAGAAAATGATAGCAAGGGGTATTTCTAAGTACACAAAATATGATAATATAGTAATGAGTTTGATTTTTGTTTGTGATTTGCAAGTTCTCTCATTACTTTATTGACACTTCTCTTACAAGTCCAGGAAAAGCATGAAGTATAAATGAAATTGCCATGGAATAAAATCATTGACTAAATCAAAATGAGATAGAGAAGATTTGTTAGGGGATATGAGTCTTGTGTGGGAGGGGAGGTGACAGGGTTGCATTTTAGGCAGAAGTAACCCATTTGAAACTTTGGGCATAGAGAATTTTTGGAAGGGAGCTTAGGGGTGATCTAATGCAGCTTTTCTAAATAAGAAAACTAAATCTCAGAGAGATTAAGTGATTTGCCCATGTCTACATAGCTAGTTAGTAGCAGACTCAGAACTAGTACGTATGTTTCCTGACTGGTTCAGTGATTATCTTTCTGTATTATGCTGCCTCTTACAAAATAGAAGATAATCACATTGATTATCCCCACCACTACCTTACCCTCCCCCTGAAAAAAATCCTTTAGTGTTCTAACATCACATGAATCTGCCCAGTCAAAATCTTCATAGATTAGTGGTGCCTAAGGGACAAATCATACTTTTATACCAAGCACACATTTGATTGGAGAGTGCATGAGGGTAAAGAGTTAGTTATGGTTTTTAATACTTTCATGTCCACAAAGAGAATAATTAATCCAGTTTTACTAGCCAAAAATTTCATCAGAAGAAAAACATTACCTTTTTTAAAGACAGGAATTATGGATGGGCCTCCATTTATCTCTAGACTGAAAAGGAAATAAGAAACAGATTGTATTTATTAAGTGCTTATTCTGTGTTGAACACTAAGAATACAAATACAGGGAAGGTGCTGCCCTCAAAGAATTTATATTCTAATGGAGGAAATAAGCATATATATGGGAGTGATAGCCAGGGAAGGAAATGTCTGGGAAGTCATAGGGATAGTGAGTTGATTCATAGAAACATCATAAATACTTATACTAAATATAGTTGTTTTTTTAAAAGATCACTTATACTCCACATGCAGTCACTAATGCTCTAATTCAATGCTCTCATTCTAGATTTAGCTTGCTTTTGACACTGCTGAGTTGTACAGTTATATCCACATACATTGACATCATTAATGAATTATAACTAAGTTCCACCACAACATGGCACCTCTCCATTGCCCAGTGGTGGCAGCTAATCCCCAGAGATAGTAAGTCTGTTTTCTTACTGGTTGAGATTGAGGAATAATCTGCCTGTGAGTCTTTAAAACTCAGTCCAGTTAGGAAAGTGTTACTGAATAGAGCCGAGGCAACTGATAAATCACTAGGAAGGCCCTCATCTCCATACCTCCTGCCCTCTCCAACCCCAAATGGGCCTGTACTGTTCTATTTACATTTCCAGAGAAACTAAAACTGGAGAGAATAAATTGTTAATCTTTGTTGCTACTTGGTCTTAGGTTAAAGCAAACAGTGCCTCAGGACTTTAGCATAGGGCTTGGCACATAGTAGGCTCTTAATAAATGGTGATTGGTTGGCTGATTGATCATGAGGTAGAAGAGGAAGACATGAACTTGTAAAGATATGAGGAGATTGTAGGAGAACTTGAAGCCTACTTCACCCACTTAACACTAAGGCCTACCATATGTAAGGGCATATGTGGAGCAACTCACCTGTGCCCCACACACCAGGTGAGAAACTTCCAGGATTTCTGGTGGAAGGGAGGGAAGAGGTGGAAGGAGGGGTATTTGGTATTACCATTTTAAAGCTAAAATTTAAGATTTCTATGAAAACCTAATTTAAGCTTTTATAATCTGAATTTTAGCTACCCAGAAATGAATGTTATTTATAATAGTCCTATGGAACTCTTGACTTAAATGCTATTTATTGCATAATAGTTTTTCATTGGTGGCATATGCCTAGCAATAATACCTTTATACAGTAAATTGTGTTTGTCTAGCATTTTTTCATCCAAAAATCTCTATTAACTACATGCATCACTAGTTCACTGAAAATTTATATTTATAATGATGGGCCCCCAAAAGCACTTAAATATCCAGAATTTCCTTCTGAATCAAAAAGAAAAAATAAATTTTGTTCAAATTATTTTTAGTATTCAGTGTTGCTGTATTCTAATTTTTGGGGGGAAATTGGCAAACATTCTATGGCACATGTGGTAATTCCATATTAACTAGAATATTTGATTATCCATGACACCAGATTCCCTGACATCTGAATAACAAATGTTAATTGTGAAACGCTACAACATTAGTTCTTTTATATCATATTAAAAATATTCTGCTAACATAAACTGCAGTATGAAATTTGGGGAAAAGTAAGTCCATCTTGGGCTCTATCCAAAGGGATTTAATTAAGGAAAAGTACAAGAAGATTGTTATATAAAATAATACCTTGAAGCTCTAAAGAGTGATTTTGTCATAAAGGGAAGAAAGCACCATGTTATGTTTCACTTCACCTGTAACCATGTGGTCTGGTTTAGTCCCTTTCTGGCCTTCGGAGTTTGAGCCCAAGTGTTGGACCTTTGCCCCTCCCTGGAGATCTTCAAGCACAGGCTTGATGACCACTTGTCAGATATATAGTAGAGAGGATTCTTGTTCCTATATGGGTTGGAGTAGATAGTCTAAGGTCCCTTCTAACTCTAAGCTTTTACTTAACTCTAAGCTTTAACTCTAAGTTTTCCAAACTCTCTAAGTCTGGAAAAACACTGCTGATACGGATTGGTTTCAAGGTTGTCCTGGCATCCTACTTTGTTCTGTGATATTTAGGTTGACTCTAGATTGATTCAAGAATGGACATAAAACTCCTGGATCTTATTTGTAAATAACAACTTTCTAGGAATCCTCTGGAGTAATGATAACCCTAGTCAGACTATACCCCTCCTTATCTAAGTCTTTTGACTTTGATCAAAACTGAGTATGATCAAAACTGAGCCAAGCCCCCAAAGGTAGGCTTTCAGATTCACCACCTGGCACTGTGCCAAATCATATCTGATTTTCACTGGACATCTTGAAATCTAATCGAGTCATCTATGTAAATCTAACTCTAAAAAGAAGGTACCCAAATATAACTTCATTACCATAATTTCAGATAAATGCTTGATACCTTATAGAAGGCAGCCCAACTTTTTTTTGCATTTGAAATTCCTTTACAAAATCTGGGCTTATACTTGCATCTTTGCTGATGTTATTCATTAAACGAATGAACTGATTAGGCTTATTCCTGCATTCCTTTAATAGGTGTCGGTAAGCATTTGCATTGTAAGTTAAGTACCCAAGTGCACAGGCACAAGATATTCGAACCTAAATGAAACAGAAACATTTCCTTTTTTAAAATTTTTTTAAAATTTCAAATTTTCTGTATCCCTCATCAAATATTTAATAGGAATTAACCCAGTACATTTTTTTAATGGTAGATGTGTGTCTTCCTACAACAGAATCATAAAAGAATGACATCTATTCCAACCACCTTATTTGACAGATGAAACTGACACAAGTAGAGCAGTCACATATACTGCTAGAGAGGGCAATATATTTCATATATTTCAGTGGTGCTTACAGTATTTCCCAAAGGTCAGCAGAAGAAGAATATAGGGATAGATAGGTTAGGAGGTCACAGAAGAAGATCCATTAATTGTTTTTAAAAATCAGCCACAATGAGTATGAAGCAGAGCTTAGCATATATATGTTTCAGGACCTGGCACAGGAGTTCATTCCAGACTGGAATAAGGATGGCTATTTCTAACTGAGTCTCCATTGCTCTTACTAACAAGAGGGTAATGGGGAAGCACTTAGCACCAAACCAGTGTCATAACTGGCATACCACCCTTCACCCATGTATACCAGTAACCAGCCTCTGGTTCTGTTAGTTTATGGTACTTACTTGGGCTTATAGTTATCCAACCCAAGTAAATCATTTTACTTATGCCTTATGCATGGCTGCTAAAAATGACTGAAGTTTATTTAGAATTTTTTTCCTTTTTACCAAAGATGGTAAGAAGGAAAAATAAAATCCAAATTAAAAATTAAAGGATGACCAATTTCATAATCAATTCTATTACTTCTGGAGTTGTGCTTGGATTTAAAAATTAAGTTAGTGACTTTTAACTTCTAGGTAGCATATAAATGATCATGGATGATAGGAATAAAAGATAAGGAGTAAATAGTACTAAAAAAATCCTCCCATCTTTAGGCTGTTACCATGAACCAAAGTTTATGATTTATGAACTAAAATTATGAAACTACTAACAGGGAAATGAGAAAAGAAAAAATTACACTTATATATTTTATATGTGTATATATATATATATTACTTAGGCAGGATGAAGTTTTCTATTTTACCTCTTCTTTTTCTGAGTACAAGTGGTAGCAAAGCCTTTGAATTGTTCTTAGTGTGGTAAATGCTTCTGTAACACCAGCTCTGACATGAGTCAAGCTAGCTATCAAATTTCCTATAAATCAATAGACAGAATTGTTACACAAAAGCATATATAAAGGTATTACTTTTTGCATAAAACAAAATCAAATGTAAATGTTTAATAAAGCAGTACAAATGAAATTCTTTGAAAGATCAGAGTAGGGAGAATTTACTTTCAGCTAGAAAGGATTGAAGAAAGCTTTGTGGCCATGGGATGAACTATTGAATGTGACCAAACAACTCATATATGTGTGTTGTTATAAATGGGTCTTGGCGTAAATCTGGCCAGTGCTCACTTTCTTAATGGTAGAGAGTATTGTTATCTTGTTTAGGGGAGAAAAAACATGATTCTGTATCCTAGGAAAATAATTGAAACACAATAACAGGGTGGTTATATTTGTTGCTTGTGTTTTTCCAGAATTCTCCTAGTATTGGAAGTCTCTCCAAGGCTTCCCCCCACAGGTCAGCCAATCACCAAACATTTATTAAGCACCTACTATGTGCTAGGTAAACTCCAGGGATACAAAGAAAAGAAAGGACAGTTCCAGCTCTCAGGGAGCTCATAATCCAATGGAGGAGACAGGTTCACAGCAACCTAAGCCCCAAACCATTGTTCAGAGAGTTACTCATTATCACTTGAGTTATTAATATCTATTACTGTAAAATAATTAGTGAAACTAGTTTTACAATTACTTTTATTAATTCCTTACCTGTTAAGACCAGAGTAGCTGTCTTACATGAATACAGAAGATCAACTAAAATAGTAATACCTCTTGCAGACAAAGTAATATGATCCACGTCTACAATAACTTTGGCTAACACAATTATCTGAAAATAAAGCAAGACATCAGATTTGTTCTCTGGAGTAGGAACCATAGGAAACACTTGGAACTAAAAAGCTTCCTTCATTTAGACTTTGCTTTCTCATACCAAAGACGAAAGTATAAGGAAAAAATTGGGAGGTGGCAGTAACTAGATCCTCTGCTCATCTTGGGGTCACTGCTACCTCTGCAGTGACTTTCAAGGGTAAATCTATTCCTTCTCACAATGCGTGCAACCTTGAGAGTTATGTGGAACTTGGAGAGGAAGTGGAAACAGTTGTGGTAGCTACAGTTATTTACCACAGGGCATGCAATAAAAGATAATGAGAGGAGTATAGAGGTAGATGGGTTAGCATGTCATAGAAGAGCAAGGGCTATCTGGCTAATGAACAGACTAATTTGATATGTCCCCAGTGAAACTAAGGGTAAACATTACATGTGTAAATAGACAATAACACCAGTGCTTAGCACTCATGCAATATGTACATTACATGAAATTATATTGTGTTCAATGATGTATATAATTGGTACATGCTTCTTTTTATCATTTTTTCTCTTAGAATGTTTATTGGTTTTGTATTAACATCATGCATGTGTTGTATAATTTTTTAACTGTGCTTAATTTGCAGATTAATCTACCTATTTGGGACATGGGGTTTTGGGGGAAACAAAGAGTAATGGGCAAGGCAAATACAAATTTTACACATCAAAATTTTGGAGAAGGTTTTCCAAATTATTTGTAATATTGTGCTAAATTTAAATAGTTACTGATTTAGGAACTATAATCTACTTCTTTACCTGAAATGCTGCCATTGCCTTTTCAGTCTCAATATTTGATTTCAGAAAAGTTTCAAAAATAGATATTGTAATTGCTCCACTTTCCAGTATTAGGTACTGTTGATAGCGATTATTGAATGCAAAAAGTGCTATTGCATAGCCTGCTCTTAAGCAAATATCCTAGAAATAAGAAAAACATCTTTTAAGTCATTATTTTATAATATCCATAAATTAGTGAATTAGTAAAATATGCAACATTTAATTCATAAACTAGACACTAAACTAGACTAGGGATAGCGATTGGATTTAGGATTTCACTGATATGTAGAACCCCTGTTTGAAGAAATTCCTTCTACCAATACAAGATCGTCATCTTCTTTGTAACTTGAAGCCTTATAGGGTCCCCTAGAGTGCTGAGAGGCTATGATTTCGCCAGGTCACATAAGCAGTGTGTGTCAAATGTGGGACTTGAACCCAGGTCTTCCTGGCTCTCAGGACAGCTCTCTATCCATTACAATGTGCTGCAAAGTGAGACAGGTTGCAGTCTACATTGGTGTAGGGAATCCCCACACCAGAATCCTTTTATGTTAATGAAACCCAGTAGGTATAGAAATAGTACAAAAGATAGGCTTTAATGATAGCAGAGGATTTTATGATCCCATTGAAATTCTTCATTTCAACATTTAACATTCATTTTAGCAGTGTTATTTCACAGAAGTCCAAGGTTGGCAGGGACATTACACTACATCTCTTCCAACATCTTTTCCATCTATGACTATGAATTCCCTCTACAACATACCATATAAGTGGTTATTCAGTCATTGCTTAAAGACTTTTAGAGAGGGGCAACCCTTTGCAGTTGTCCCTTTTTACTTTGGACTTTCTCTAATTCTTAGTACTCGATACAGTGCTTAACAAATATTATTGATTTGTTGATTGTTAGGAATCTCTTTCCTGATTTCAAGCCTATAAATTTGCCTCGTTACAATTATCCCATTGTTCCTGCTTTTGTCCTCTGAAGCCAAGCAGAAGTCTAATACTTCTTCCACATGATGGCCCTAAACATCTCCAGTTCCTTCAACCAGTTGTCATATGGAATGAACTTGAGGTTTCTCGCCACCTTGGTCACCCTCCTTTGTAATCTCTTCAACCTATCAGTGGTCTTTCTAATAATGTGGAACCCAGAAGTGAGCACAGTACTTGAAATGTCGCCTGAGGAGACTGGTCCTGGGCTAATGCTCCTCTCAAGCTGATGATTGCCTTAATTTTCTTGGCTAATATAACATGCCGTTGACTCCTGTTAAACTTGGTGTCCACTAAAACCTTGAGATCTTTTATGAGATGTATGGCTGTTTACTCCTATCCCCTACCCCCCAGTCAAATCTTGGATTTGTGAAATCCACTTTTTGAAGACAAATATAAGTCTTTGTATTTCTCCCTATTAAATTTTCTTATTAAATTAAGTCCAATGTTACATTATATTATCTGTGCCTCTCAGTTTTGTGCCATCTGCAAGTTTGATAAGCATCTTTTTTATGCCTTTTTTTTTCAAGTTATTGATTAAAGTGTTAAGCAGCATGGGGTTACCAAGCATAGTTTCCAGCAGCATTCCATGGGAGACCTCTGCTAAGTTGATATTGAGCTATTTATGATGGCTTTTTGGGTCTGATTATTCCATCAGTCCCAAATCTACCTAGCTGAATGCTTAACTAGCCCACATCTCATCATCTTTTCAACATAAATAACATGAGAGTTTATAAAATCCTTTGCTAAAATCTAATTGAACTGTATCTACAGTATTCCTTTGATCTGATGTCAGAAATATTTCTAAATATTTGGTTTTCATTGGACATCTTAAAATCTAGTAATCTTATCTAAAAAGGAACATAGATTAATTTGGCATGGACTGCTCTTTGTCATCACTGCTTCATTTTTTTAGATATTCACTAAACTTCCATTGAAATTCAGCTCACTGGACCCTAGTTTTCAGCTTCCTTTCTCTTCATTTTTTTTTGAAATCAAGATAATATTGGCTCTTTTCCAATCCTGTAGTGTAGGGGTTCCTTAACCTGGTATATATGTATTTTTAAAAAAAAACTTTGATAACTATATTTCAATATAATTGGTTTCCTTTGTAGTTTATGTATTTTATTATATGCATTAAAAAATAATATTCTGGAAAGGGGTCCATAGGCTTCACCAGACTTCCAAAGGGGTCTGTGACACAAAAAAAAGGTTAAAAACCCCTGTTCTAGGTCGTCTTCTATTTGCCATGATCCTTCAAGGATCTGATAGGGATTTAGTACTTAAGAACAGCTAGGTCAGTGGCTTGAACTTATCAAGGACAACTGGTAGCCTCTTACCAAGTTCTTATCTTGTGTATTAACTCTGATATAATCATTTTTGTTCTGCTCTTTCCAGTCCAAAGACCTTTCTCCTTGAAAGAATATAAGCAAAATAACAGTTGAGCAACTCTGCCTTACCTGTGTTTCTACATCAATCCCTTCAGACAATTCTCTTTTTCCTCTCAAGTGGAATTGTTTTTCTTTGTGTCTTCTGAATTTCATTCTCAAGAACTTCCTATCTGTCCTGGCTTGACTACCCCTATAAAATTTTAGTCCATGGGTCACTACTTATCCTTCCTTTTGAATCCTTTGAAATCTACTCTCTGCAAATCTGCAGTGCATGCTATACTGTATGCCCAACTTTCCTCTCCTTCATCACAAACTCTAAAAGGAAGCTTTCATCTTCCTCCAAGGTTCCCATTATTTCCACCCAGCAACTCAAGTAGTTGGCTGGGTCATTGAAGTCCCCCATCACTGCTATCTCATGCCTTTGTACTAAGCTTGTGATATGTTTCCTAAACTCTTCATCTATTTTCCCTTTCTGTACAACTGTTTTATAGTGTACTCCAATGACAATTTTGTTTCTGTGTTTGCCTCCATTGATCTTTATCCAAATGTTCTTCCTCCTCTGATTCCTTGATTTTCTCACATGAAGAAATATTACTTATTGAATGATAGTACTATTCCTCCTCCCCTGCCCTTCCCACTCCACCAAAAATTTTTTAAATTTATCCTTTTTATTGTGAATAAGATATACCCTTCCATATAGTCATCATGTCCCACTAGTCTCAACAATTAACTATAAGGTCAGATTTGCCTCCTTGAATTAGGGTCTCTAGTTCCTCTTGCGTATTTATCCATACTTTGTGTATTTGTATATGTAAATACGAAGCCATGGGTTCTACTACAGATTCCTTTCTTTAATATTGTCTCTTATGAACTTCAATGTGCCTCTCTTGTTTTTCTTCCAACACTGGAACTTCTTTTTATGGTATCCTTCTTGGATATGCATAGACAATATTCTCCCACTTCCTCTTTTAAGTTTAAACTCCTTTTGATTTGATTTTAAAGTCTCTAGATAAATAACTTCTCACTAGTTCTTGTTACTTGCATTCCATCACTGGCCAGGATATTTTGAGCTGTGGTTTAGAAATTCAGATTCAGTCCCAGATACCAGCTTAACCAATTGTTCACTTCAAATCTGCTTCTGTGTTCTGAATCCCTTGCCTTTTTATGAGCAGCAGTGTTGAGACCACTACTTCTGATAATTATTTCTTATTTAACTCACATATGGTTTGTACATAATTGTTTACTTGTCTCCTCCCATTAGATTGTAAGCTCCTTGAGGGCAGGGACTATCTTTTGCCTCTCTTTGAATCCCCAGGGCTTAGCACAATGCCCAGCACAAAGTAGGCACTTTATAAATGCTTATTGATTGATTAATTGATTGCTATCATTGCAATTTATTTGGACATTCCTTCACTCCTTTCTGGGTTCTGCTCCTGACCATAGACTTTCCCTACTGTGCCAGTAGCCTTCTCACCCTAGACGTTCACTGTGCTCCTGTGGAACCTTCATTTAATTGATTGGTTCCTTTCAGAATCTCCATTTTGAACAGTGTGCCCAAGCTAGTCATGTTCACTGCTTCCTGCACCTGACTCAATCTCCAGATTTCCTTCACCACACGCCACAAGCAGGTACTTTGTCTCCTTCTTCCTCTCACACCCCTTGCACTTTTCATGTTGCTTTTATGTGTTATCTTCTCCCATTAGAAAATGGGCTTCTTGAGGGCTTCTTCTGCTTGTATTTGTATTACAACCAAGACTTAACACAGTGCCTAATACATAGTAAGTGCTTAATAAATTCTTATTGAATTGTTGACTTCTTTATCCATTGGGCCATGTTATAGAACTAAATTGTTTACTTTGTTAACCCACAACCACCATAAAACCTGATATCCAGAAACTACTCCAGAGTCCTTGTGATCTCCAGACTTACCCTGGTGGTTCAGGAAGAACCTGACTAACTATCCCCAGTCTAAATCTGGGAGATGGGTGTGTGTGTGTGTATGTGTGTAGTTTGTGTGAAAAGAATTATTGCATTACTATATACAAGTTGGGGTGAAGAATGAAATGCTCCCAAGGAACCTCTGGGAGAAAAGAAACTGAGAAAGAATAATATGTCATCAGAGAGGCCCATTTAGCTTAATGAATTGAATGAATTTAGGAATGAATGAATGAATTTATCTTAATGAATAACTTTAGTATGGTTTCCATAGTGGAGCTTTCCCCACACTGAAGAACCACAATGCAAATATGCATCCATGTATTTTTATGAAAGGCATCATGGCATAGTAAACACAAACCTTGGAGTTAGGAAGACCAGAGTTCAAGTCCTGCCTATAGAAACACAATGGCTGTGGGATGCCAGGTCTCCCAGTGGTCTAAGTCTTGAAGTTACAGGACACTTGCAGACCTACATTGGTAGAGAGAGTTTTCTCACTAGGAGTTCCATTCCCCAGTGAAGTCATGTGTTCAAATGAAAACCAAAACAGAAGCTGACCACCCACCTTCTTCCTTCTCACAATAAAATCTCCCAAAATTAGACCAGACATAGTTAGCAAGTCTAGCTGCCTAGTACCACTAGGATAAATCTGGAGATGATAGAAGGGGTTCTAGAACTTATTCTAGGTTATCAGGTATTGTGGTGTGGCAAAGGTTTGACAAAGTATATCATTCAATGGGGATTTTACTTTTAATACTTATTTTGCCACTTTGCCAAATTTCAAGGCAACTAAAGTTAACCAGAGGTAACACATGAAGACTTTTGCATCATCCTCCACTAAAGGCTCATTCCAGTTCCTCACCTTACAGAGGTGACCCTGAAATCATAAAAGTTGTGTCAGCAAGTTCCAGCAGGTCCCCTAAGCAGGAAAGGCTTCAAATCTCTGGACAATCATCTTTTGACCAGCCTAGCCAAGGTCACAGAGGCCCATCTTCAGATGAGACACCAAGTCATTGTGGTTGGCCACCAAGCCAACAATTTGAAAACCTGAATATCAGTTTTTAGGGGCCCCAGCAACTCAGGAAACTTCTTACTAAGATGTAGAGGGGTTGTGAATTAGCCTCACCAAGGAAGTTGATGATGATTATAAATCTAAACTACTTCAAGTTCTGATGAACTTAACTCAGGGTTATTTGATGGGTTTAGAGTTTGGGGGGATGGGAAGGTAACCATAAGTGTTATTAAAGAAACTTGTGGTACTTTTGTATCCTAGGTATTACCCAACATCCATGGAAAATCATTGAGAATTATATTTGCGTCAAAGGCTTAGCACTGGAATTAGATTCTAAAATCCTTTCTAACTTTGTAACTCTGGACAAGTCATTTAGCCTCCCTGTTTCACAGTTTTCTCATCTGTAAAATGGGAACAATACTTATATTGCCTACGTCTAAAACTTATTGTGAGAAGAGCTTTGTATACCTTAAAAGTACTTTATGAATGAATTCCTATTTAAATTTTTCAAGGAACAAAGGATGAGAATTTAGGAAACCTAGATTCCAACCCAAGCCTTACCCTTCTGGACCTCAACTGTAAAATGAGGGGATTGCACTATACTGCCTGTAAGTTCCCATCCAATTCTAATAGTTTATTTTATGTAGTATAAACATTTTATAACAGTAGCATCTTTGACCACTTCTAGGTCTATATCCCATCATAAAAATGGGAAAAGGACTCACAGGTACAAAAATATTTATAGCAGCTTTTTTTGTGGTAGCAAGGAATTGGAAATTGAAGAGATGCCCATCAGTTGGGGAATTACTGAACAAGTTGTGTTATATGAATGTAATGGAATGTGCTATAAGAAATGATGAGTGGGCAGACTTCAGAAAAACCTGGAAAGACTTACATGAACTGATGCTGAGTGAAATGAACAGAACCAGGGGAACATTGTACACAGTAACAGCAACATTGTGTGATGACTAACTTTGATAGACTTAGTTCTTCTCAGCAATGCAAGGATCTAAGACAATTCCAAAAGACTCCGGATGGAAAATGCTATCTACATCCAGAAAAAGAACTATGGAGTGTGAATGCAGATCAAAGCATCCTGTTTGTTCTCTCTCTCTCTCTCTTTTTTTAATTTCTTTTTTGTGGTTCCTCCTGTTGGTTCTAATTTTTCTTTACAATATGACTAATGTAAAAATATGTTTAATATGAATGTATATGTAGAACCTATGTCAGATTGCACTCTGTCTTGGGGAGGGGGGAGAGGAGGGAGGGAGAGAACTTAAAACTCAGAGTCTTATGGAAGTGAATGGTGAAAACTAAAAATAAATAAATTTTAAAAAACTAATAGTATCTTCAAAGTACCTTATCTGGTGAATGAAGAAGATAAAGGACATCATCATACTTAAAACCTTCTTTTTCTTGCAATATATCTTGCAATTTATCATTCTTCAGGACAATGCAAGCCAAGGCACATGCCACTTCAACCTGAATATGTTGTTTTAAAAAATTCATGTATTATTTGCTAATAATTTATCCAAAGAATTAAGTGAATCAGTCAAAATATTTATAAGAGGCCCATTGTCCATAAGGCACAATAAAATAATATTATCTAGATTAAATGAGTTACTGTGTTTAAAGCACTTTGCAAATCCTAATAAGCTACATAAATATCATTATCATCATCATAATCAAGGGGCAGCTAGGTGGCACAGACAGAGCACTGGACTGGAAGTCAGTAAGACCAGAGTTCAAATCTGGCCTCAGACACTAGCTGTGTGACCCTGGGCAAGATACAACTTCTGTTTGCCTCAATTTCTTTATTTCTAAAATAGGGATCGTAATAGCACCTACCTCCCAGGGTTGTTGTGAGGATCAAATGAGATAATAATTTTAAATCTTCTGGAACATAGTAAGCACTATATAAATGTTAGCTATTATAATTGTCATGATTATTATTTGCTTATTCAAAATGTAATACCTACTATTCCATTTTCTAAGTAGTAGATTCAAGAGTAGTTTTTTAAAACTCTTGGAGAGATGTTTCTTAAAGTGCAGCTTGATTTGAAAAAGCAGTTACAATGATAGCACACCTGTATGTAACACTGCACAACAACCCTGTGAGTTTGGTGCTATTATTTGCATCTTACAAACAAGGAAACAGAGGCTTTGTGAGGTTGCGACTCGTTCAGGATTGCACAATTAGTAAATGTCCAAAGCAGAATTCAAGCCCAGGTCATCCTGGTTCCAAGTGTAGGACATTGCACCTGATCTCCTCTTTTAAAAAAATAAATGAGTGGAGATTTTTCCTTTCCCTTCTGCTTGTACACAATACCATAAGATTTTTGTTTTTGATGCCATTAGATTGTACACAAGTGAAACACAAACACAAATGTCTTGCCCTATCAGCTGGGGACAGCAGCACATACAAATGAGTGTTTGCTCAAGCAAATAGCTAGAACTATTCTACATCTTCCCAGACAACTTCCTGAGGGACTCAGAAGTTCTTTTGGAATCTGTTATCTGGCATTTATAGTGACCAGATTCTAAGCTCTGGAAGAGTATCTGTCTATTTAGGTAGAGAACTGGAAATGATATGGAGATAAAAGTTTTCTCTCCTCTGCAGTTAGAGGAGGGAAGGGAGTGCCATTGAATACATAAACTCATAAGCTAGAGCCAAAAGGAAGAATTTGAGTGACAATTTAGCACCAAATTAGAATGTTTTCACTGGAAGAAAGGTACAAATCAGTATAGTATCATATGCTGCATTTCTTTGAAAGATTGTTTTAAAATTATTGCATCTTAAATCTGTACTGTATTGGTATGTCTGTATTACATCCAAAATGAATTATTTGCAAAATGTTTATTTTTTATTCTGTTTAATTTGTCTCCCTTTTGGCAAAAACAAAATGAAAAAATGCTAATTCTACATCAGTAAAATACACTTTTATGTAGGTAAGTGTAGTTTAATATTTCCTCAGAAATAAGAGTCTTCTCATGTAAAATGAGAAAATTTTTCATATTCATATGGGGTTTTGCTTTGAAAAATTTCATTTTAGAACGAATAAACAGAAGTATGCATAATATAGCTTTTTATATATGTATATATGTATAGATATAGAATGTATATATAATGTAATGTAAATATAATGTATATGTAATACACATATATATTTGCGTACACATCTGTGTCAAATGGTGGCCTTCTCTAGCGCAGGGTGGGGAGGGAGGGAGACAGTTTGGAACTTAAAATGTAACAAAAAATTAGTTTAAAAAATTTTCATTTAAAAATTATTGCATCTTAAACCTGTGCTGTATTGGTATGTCTATACTACACCAAAATGAATTTACAAAATATTTATTTTTTATTGCAACTGTTTAGTTTTTTCCCCCCTTTTGGCAGAAATAAAAATAAAAAATTGCTAATTCTACATCACTAAAATGCATTTATATGTAAGTGCAGCTTACTATTTCCTCTAAAATAGGAGTTTTCTAATCTAAAAGGAGAAAATATTTCTCTTGTACAGTTTTTGTATTTTTATAGGGTTATTGTATATGCTTTGAAAAACATTAGTAAAACCTAAATAACAATTTACTAACTATAATTAATATGACTAATAAGAAAATGACAATCTTATAAATTTTCCTTGATCATCTTCCTCACTAATCTTTAAAGTGGCTCCATAGTCTATAATTATACCCCCTCTGATAACAAGTACAGTTTATCAAAGTGAAATAGTACCATATTTATTCATGTTTCCCCCAACCCCCAACAAATAATCATTTCTGTACTTTACTTGCAGTTTTAGAAAGAAAATATTTTTCTTTGTATAATTTCTTCCTTGAATAAAATTGTTCATAGCAATAGTCTTGATTTTCTAAAGACTTGCTACAAGTATTTAAAAAGCTACACTATGTTAATTAAAGCTTATTTGGTGAAAGTAAATGGAAAAATCAGCTATTTATGGCTCTGTTACCATTCCTTCAGATGCTTCACTCTAAACTGCACTACTAGATATGGCTAGTAGCTATGGTAGCCCAGGAAGCAGAAAATGATGTTGAAAACCTGCCAGAATTTGCCAGTGTATAAGGAATGCCACCACATAAACCCCACCTTCCTTCCTAGTCTTCTGTTTTAGTAGTAAAATAAGTACAAAACAAAAAGTGAAATTTGTGGATAAATCCAGTATTTCTGATCATGTCTTAAAATTTTTTTCAGAAAAATAAATTAAATTATAATAAAAATTTGACCTAGTAGAAGCATTATTTGGTGCACACAATCAGAACCCCTGAAGCGTCATTAATTTTTAAATTTTATAGTTGCACAAACAAAAATAGATTCTCAGAAGGGTCTATTCCAGATGTTTTTACAACATCAGAAGAAAATGTTGAAATCTTTTATACAAACCTTAATCTGAATAGATGGATGATTTCTCAGGAGCTGAATAAGTATAGGGAAGGCTTGTTCATCTGCAATGTATTGTTGACTAGTAGTATTGTTCACATGGGCTACACCTGTAAAAGTCCACATGTCAAAGAGATATTCTGTTCCTCCCAATGTATAAAAAACTTAACACTAAAAACAAACCAAAATCTCTGTCTTGTCACTAGTAACATTAGATGATTTCAGTTGGCTTCACTGTGAAAACACAAGGAATTGCCAAAACATCACTAATTTGATGTTGGTCTTAGATATGTCTCTGTGAAAGCCATTTCATTTGCACTTGGTCAAACAGATCACTAAGGGGTAGCTATGTGGCACAGTGGATAGAGCACCGGCTCTGGAGTCAGGAGGACCTGAGTTTAAATCCAACTTCAGACACATAACACTCACTAGTTGTGTGACTCTGGGCAAGTCACTTAACCCCAATTGGCTTATATTAAAAAAAGAAAGAAAGAAAGAAAGAAGGAAAAGAACAAACAGATCAATAAAAGAAAGATAACAAAAACACTGGAGGATTGGGAATTGGGGGGCAGGGAAGAACAAAAATTGTGGTTCATAATATTTACCAAATTTTTATTATGTTGAAGAATCACAGAATTTGAGAATTGGAAGGAACCTCTGAGGTCAGTAGTCCAAACCATATGCAAAAGAAATCCCCACTCTAATATACCTGAAAAGTGGTAATCCAGCCTCTGAAGACTCCCAAGAATGAGGAACCTGTGTTTTTCTTTATCCTCTTAATAAAGAGCTGTCCTGAAAGCTGGAGTACTGAAAATCCTTTTAAGCTCCTCTTTTTATCTTTAAGCCCTGCTCTCAACTCTCTTGATTTTTTTTCTTTTGACATTGTTGCCTCCAGCTTCCATTTGATGTACTAGTCACTCTCCCTTCATTGTTTAGTTACCTATTTTATGGTCCTATTCTCTTCAAAGAATGCAGATTCTTTAACAAACCTTATCTTTATAAAAGATTGGCTCACAGTCTTTAGATATGCCTCCACCAAGGTAATGAGATCCTAACCATTCCTCCCAGAATAGTGGCACTTTCTCTATCACAGTAAGCCTAATGGAAGCAATTGTCGTTGCTAAATATAGGCATCCATGGGCTTGAAGAATTTTTAAATAGTGAAAAATCAGGAAAAAAATTTTTCATGATTACAAAAGCTGACAAAATCAAATCAACAATACTGGGTTACTGTATCTACTATGAAGTGCAAAAGTGTGCCGTTCACTGGCAAAAGCCACAAGCTTTATATTCATATACCATGAATTTTTCCAATCATTCCATAACTGATGTTTCCAGCATTTTGCTACAACAAAAATTGCTACTATAAATATTTTTTGCACATATGTGTGATTTCTTGCTTTCTTTGATCTCTTTGGGCTATAAATTTGTTGATGCTAGGTCAAAGGGTATGCATAGTTTGGTGACATTTGGGGCATAGTTCTAAAATGCTTTTCAGAGGTTCAATCAATTCACAGCTCCACCAACAATGCACCACTTTATTTGTCATTCTGTAACTCTTCCAGCTATTGTCATTTCTTTTTTTTGTTGTTGTTATCTGTGCCAGTATAACTATGAAGTGAAACGTCAGAGTTGTATTAATTTGCATTTCTCTTATTAATAGTGATTTTTTTTATATGGCTGATGATAGGTTGGTTTTCTTTTTTTTTTCTTTTTTTTATTAGTTTATTTTGATTTATCAATAATCATTTCCATACGCCTTTGAGTTTAAAATTTTTCTCCCCCTTCCTCCCCACTACCCTCCCCAAGACAGCGCACAATCTGATATAGGCTATACGTTTACATTCATATTAAACTTATTTTCACATTAGTGATATTGTAAGTAAAAATTAAAACCAATAGGAGGAACCATCAGAAAGAGGATGGAAACTCAACAGAAGAGGAAAAAAAATAGCAATTCAACTTCCATAGTTCTTTCTTTGGATGTAGATAGCATTTTCTGTCACAAGGCCTCTGGAGATGTCTTAGATCCTTGTATTGCCAGGAAGGGTTAAGTTTATCAATATTAGTCATCACACAACATGGCTGTTATTGTGCACAATGTTCTCTTGGTTCTGCTCACTTCACTCAGCATCAGACCATACAAGTCTTTCCAGGCTTTTCTGAAGTCAGCCTATTCATCATTTCTTATAGCACAATAGTATTCCATTACATTCATATGCCACAACTTGCTCAGCCATTCCCCAATTGATGGGCATCCTCTCAATTTCCAATTCTTTGCCACCATAAAAAGAGCTGCTATGAATATTTTTGTACATGTAGGTCCTTTTACTGTTTGTGTGATCTCTTTGGGATATAGCCTTAGAAGTGCTATTGCTGAGTCAAAGGGTATGCACATTTTTATAACCCTTTGGGCATAGTTCCAAATTGCTCTCCAAAATGGTTGGATCATTTCACAACTCCACCAACAATGCATTAGTGTTCCAATTTTCCCACATCTTCTCCAACATTTATCATTTTCCTGTTTTGTCATGTTGGCCATTCTGATAGTTGTGATGTGGTAGATAGGTTGGTTTTCTTGCTTAGAAAATTGTTGTCCATATTTGTTGACTTGTTAGAGAATAGCTGTAATTCTTATATATTTTTATCAGCTCCTTATAGATCTTGAAAATGAGACCTTTATCAGATGAACTTGCTACAAAGATGTTACCTGCATTGATTTGTTTGTACAAAATTTTAAAAATTTTACATACTCGAAACTGATCATTTTATCATATATAAATGGTCCTGTCTATGCTTTTTCTACTTCTGAGCTCTTTCCCTATCCATAGTTGTAAAAGGTATTTTCTTCTTTGTTCCTTTAACTTGTTTATAATATAGCTTTTTTTTTTCAGCCAAAGACAAGGTTTATTAGAACATCCATCCTATTGGGCAGACTCTTAAGGAGGCTGAACATTAGTCTAGATTATAAGAATCTAAGCAATGGCTAGATTTTAGGACTCTGAGCATCTTAATGGAGACAAGATGGACCTTATATACAGAAAGACTATGGGAGGGATCTAGGAGTGGCCAAGTAGTCTATGAAATAATAGAACTCCAGGGGTGGCCAAGGGAGAATGGAACCTAGATAGGATTAAGGGTGGGAAGTGTCCTGGCAACATAGGGAGATCTCGGCTAGGTTAAGGGTGGGAGATTGGGTATAGCCACAAAGAAAGGCCAGTTGATGTGATTGTAACCTCAGGGTAAAGCCAGAGATTTAGCCATGTGGGAAAGTCCAGGGTTTTTCCTTTTTGGGGTCTAGCTCTCATCCTCATCATTCCTCCCTCAAACAAATGGGACCCAAATTCTTTTGGGGTAAGGGGCGAAGGTCTTGGCTTCTGAAACTGCTTCCTGCTGGCAACGGACATAGAGCTGTCCCTGCCTCAAGGGGGTCCCAAAGAGGAGGTTGACTGGAACCAAGCATAGGCTGCATCTAGGGAATGATGAGGGGACATTGGCTGGTACCCGCTGTTTGCTGCCAACTGTAGGTGAATGGCCCATAGTCTGGAAGACACAAATCTGAGAGAAAAAACTTCAGGGCCCAGATATAAAGCAGGGACTAGATTTAGGGCCCAATTTTGAGAGGATAAAACCTCCTTAGCTCTGTTTGGATTCAGATAATTCAGTTTTCCAACCATGTAGTATCAATTCCACCTCATAGCCAGACTCAGGAATAGCCAGGTGGGTAACATTCCCTTTCAAAGGAACATAATGGGGAAACTGAACCAGGAGGATCCCATCTTAGACTGAGGCTAAAATTGTCCTCTCAACTTTTCCCAGTGCTAACTTCCCACCAGTATCACTTTCTCTGAGTAGCTTGTGGCATTTCTCTCAGATGATGGATTGTTGATTATTGATGGATTATGACCGATCAGACAACCCAAAATAAAATCCTATGAGCTTTTACCTCAAACACCAAGTTTTACTAATCATAGCTTAGGAAAAACTTTTCCAGGATTTACATCTCAAACTTAAATTTGTCCTGGTGTAAAAAGCCAATCATTAGAGATTTCTATACATTTGCAAATTCTCAGCAAGCCATACATAACCCAAACAAGCTTTTTGGGTAGTCTACACATTAAAACAATAACTAACAATAGCTAAATTATTTTAGCAGTAACCAAATTATGAAATTATTGCTTGACATAACTGATACAGAATGTTCACCAATTTGAAACTCAAAACAAACCCATTTCCAATCAGGTGATGTCAGTTTTGTTAAATGCACTTCCAAATTACTTTACACAGAAAATCAACATCTCATCATTAACAGTTAAAACTACAAATTTAAAAGAGCATTCTTACCCAACTTTGGAGGCTAGCTTCATTACCTTGAGCAGGATGTGCTGAACCTGGGTGATTCTTCCAGGCAAAGGTTGTCCTAGAGCCCAAGGCCATTGCCAGGGGGGCCCCACACAGTAGCTGCTGCCCCTCCCCACTCCTTCCTTTTCCACGTGGGGGAGGGCAAAATCAAAGGTGAGGGGTAAAGGATGAAACTCTCTTCTCCTATGACTTCTCCTGACTCAAGGGAAGGGAGTGACCAGGTTGTACAGGTGTTTCAAAATTCCTTAATGATCAATCACAAAACCTCCAGAATGTGCCAAGATATGTTTAGCTGTTCTAACTTTCCCTGTAACTTCCATGAAGGAGGATTCAGAGGCACAGAGGGAAGGGAGTAAGTAAGCTTCAGGGAACCAAAAAGCAACTGCAGTTTTCCCCAATTCCTTAGTGCCGAGGAAATTAACAGAATTGAGCATATACTTCCAGATAGGGCATCCTTCCTTGTCCTCTATGCTGTGGAAGGTGTACCAAGGTCCAAGGCCTTGAACTGACCCAGTGGACTAAGAGCCTGAGAGCGTCAGGCCAAGTGAGAGACAGCCTCCCAACTGTCTGCCCGAAAAGCACCTCCAAACCTTGATGCTTGGAAAGTGACCTTAACTGCAGAGCAAGAAAGGAGGAAGGGGAGGCTTACATACCTTCCAGTCTTGGCTGGAGAAGAACTTGAGGTTAGGCAGTTTCCCTGTACGGGCCACCAAAATGATGTGGTTTAGGGGTTCAGGGGTATTGGGACCCCAAAATCACAACATGTGGGTCCTGCCCAAAAGAATTCGACCCAAGCCTTCTTTCAGCCAAAGACAAGGTTTATTAGAACATCCGTCATATTGGGCAGACTGAACATTAGTCTATATTTTAAGAATCTGAGCAGTGGCTAGATTATAAGAATCCCAGCAGTGGCTAGATTATAAGAATCCCAGCAGTGGCTAGATTATAAGAATCTAAGCAGTGGCTAGATTTTAGGGATCTGAGCCTATAATATGGCTTTTTCTATCTAGTTCATGTATCTATTTGGTTTTTGTTTTGGTTTGGTTTTTTTGGAGGCAATTGGGGGTAAGTGACTTGCCTAGGGTCACACAGCTAGAAAGTGTCTCAGGTCCTCCTGACTCCAGAGCCAGCTACTCTATCCACTGTGCCACCTAGCTCCCCCATGTATCTGTTTGAAAGTTGTATTGTTATATGGTATGAAATATTGGTCTATACCAAATTTCTGTCAGACTACTTTATAGTTTTCCTAGCAGTTTTTTTTGTTTGTTTGCTTGTGTTTTAATAGTGTGTCTTTACCTCAGCAATTGCAGTGCTTAGGTTTATCAAACACAATGCTATTGTGTTGATTAGCTTTTGTACTTTTGTGTACTAATGTGTACATTAGCTTTTGTACTTTTTGCCTGTTGAATACATAATCTGTTTCATTGATCAACTTTTCTAATTTTTAGCCAGATGTAAATTGTTTCATGATTATCATTTTACAACATAGTTTGAGATATGACACTGCTTGGTCCCCAACCTTCTCATTTTTAAATATTTTTTTCCGTTGGACCTTTGATCTTTTGTTTCTCAGATGAATTTTGTTATTTTTTTCTAGCTTTCTCTCAGAAGTAATCTTGTAATAATTTGGTTTTTATAGCATTGAATAAGCAAGTTAATTTAGGTAGCATTGTCATTTTTATTATAGTGGCATGGCTTAGCAATTAATATCTCTCTACTTTTTAGTTTTAATTTTATTTCTGTAAAGAGTATGTAGTAGATGTATTCATACAGTTCCTGTGCACATCTAGATAAGTGAATTCCTAAATATTTTATGCATTCTAAATTTATTTTCAGTGGAATTTCTCTATCTCTTCCTGCTGAGTTCTGTTGCTTGGGATTCTTAAAAGCACTTTACTTTTTCCCAAATGCAATGCAGTCCTCTCTCTTCCTTGTTACAATTTTGATGTTAACAGTTGAGTATATTAGCTATCCAATTGCATGTCATACTTTGGACAATAAGCATTTTTCATTTCCCTTTAGTTCTTATGGATTTTTAGGCTTTAAAACTTTAATAATACCTTTAGTTTTATATCATCCTTATTTCTGAATATATTCCTCTCTCCCTTATCCAGCAAACTATCCCTTGTAATAAAGAATGAAACAGAGTGGAGGGAAGGGGGAGGAGGCATTCAGCAAAACCAGCCAATATATAAACCATTTCTGATGATATATGCAATGTTCCATGTCCATAGTCCCTCACTTCTGTAAAGAATGGAGGGAGGCCCATTTTTTCCACTCTTCTCAAGACCTGAGCTTGGTTATTATAATTATATAACATGCAGTTTCTTTTTGTTATTCTTGCATTGAGGTCTTGTTATTGTCGCTCCCTAACTCAATCAACTCCAGTTGCTCCCTATTAATCTCCTGCATAATCAAATAAAAAATCCCCTGTTTAGTGTTCAAAGCCCTTTATATTGTAATTCCTCTCTCTCTACTTTTCCAGTCTTCTTACACCTACACACACACACACACACACACACACACACTCTCTCTCTCTCTCTCTCTCTCTCTCTCTCTCTCTCTCTCTCTCTCTCTCCTTGATCCAGTGACACTGAACTCCGTGAACAAGACGTTCCATCTTTCAGCGTTCTGGGCATTTTCTCTGGCTGACTTCTATGCCTGAGATGCTATCTGTCTTCATCACTGCCTCCTGGCTTACCTGGCTTCCTTCAAGTCCCAAATAAAATCCCACCTTCCTCAGGAAAATCTTCCCAATCTCTCTTAATTCCAGTGCCTTCTCCCTGCTAATTATTTCCTATATATACTGTATGTAGCTTGTTTGTACACATTTGTTTGCTTGATGTCTCCCTCATTAGATTGTGAGTTTCTTGAGGGCAGGGCCTGTCTTTTGCTTTTCTTTATATCCCTGGTATCCCTTTGTATCCCTAGCTTAGCACAATCTCTGGCACATAGTAGGCACTTAATAAATGCTAATTGACTGACTGACTGATTTACATCGTGGTAGACTGTGCGTGTGTATTGTTTTCCCCTGTTCTACTTCCTTTATTCATCAGTTCATATGAATCTTCTGATAAGCCTTTGTCTTTTAAATCAATCTGGTCACAATAGCCCTGTAATGTTTGGAGTCTCAGTGCAGGTAGCATACTATCATCTGCAAACAGTAATTCTAGAGGACCTCACAGTGTATATATAAAGTATCTGTCTTCCATTTAGATCCTATGTAAGATAATCTCCATGACATTGACAAATATTGTTGGCAAGCATAGTCTTTTGTGCATATGTTAAGATCATATAAAATTCCTTGATAAATACAATCAGATATAGCTCTATTCAGTGACCTCAGATTCTTAACTTCAAGCAAGGCATAAAACAAAGAGATATATAGGTCAACAGTACATAATGATGTATATTACAATCTTTGTTTCCAATATAGCATGCTCCTTTTATGTCTTAGAGGACTCTAATAACAATCAGGAATATTTGTATGGCTCTAAAGTTTCAGTCTCCCTGCCTGTTTATGTGAATTTACTCCCTCATTTCCAAGGGGAAAGAAAGCCATATTGACTGTGCCCAATTCTCTAGAGAATTGCTTGGCTGACAACATAGAAACTCTCCCAGTTCCCAGTGACTAAACAAAGATTTTTCCATAAACTCAAAAGTTGACACATAGAAAAGGGACACAGTGGAGTGGGTAAAGAAGATAGGAAGCCATTTAGTTTATTGGCAGAATCATTGTAATTTCATCCTCCCCAGACCCAGTATGGTTGTAATCCAAGCTAAAGTTCCCAAACAGATTTTAGTTGATTTGGCAATGTGAGGATATGAGATATAAATTTCCCATCCCCTTGTAAACTTATAGAGTGCTTTTCTCTGCAGGTTCTGAGAGCTCTGCTCTCACAAAATTGAATTAATTGTTATTTATCCACTACAAATATTAATATTGGCATATTTACTGTAATAACATACTTGTCATGTATCTAGGATATCAAGCATATCTCATGCTTTAAGCATAATAAGAAGCCAGAAAAAGATTGAGAGGGCCTTAACCCCATTCTAATAGGCCTTCAGGACTTGTCACATTATGATTTATCCTGTAGTTTGTCACCTTGAATTCCATATTCCTATCCGTGCCTTCATGTACTTAAATGAGTCCTCTCCTGGGTCTTCCTTCCTGACCCAGCATTATTAATAACAATATGCTACTGACTTACACCTATGACCTTCAACAAATGATATGTCTGATGACATCCACCAAAACCTGGTAAAGGATAAGGGTAAAAGAATGAAGGAGTAGCAACGAATTATCTGTTTTTTCGATCTATTTTAATTTATACCAATTTGTTTCAACATCATTAAGTAGTGTTCATTGAATGCTCTAAAAAGAAATTACAAAGCATAGAAAAGGAGCTTACAAATTTACAAACTATTTGTAAGAGAAAATGCAGCTACGGTTATACGTTGATATAAATGGTCAACAAAGGGAAGTCCACAAATTGAATTTAAAATAGGAATTCTGTGTTCTCTCAATTTTAAGTGGGAGTCATTGAGAAAATGGAGTGCTAAGCACAGTCAAGCTCAGGTGCTCATTAGCACTTCACTAACTGGAGATATATGAAAGTCATGGTTTAACATGATCTTTGGAGAAGCACGAGATTATTAGTCTACTTAAGACCTAAGATGGCCAAGTGCTAAGGAAGTGAAAATAGAAGACAAAAGATTATTTTCTATTTCTATTAAAAATTACATATCTTTAAGAAATATAAGATTGTACAGACCTATACACATGGTTCCCACGGCTCTGATAACACTCAAAAGTGTACCCACAGCTATCTTGTTAATTCTCAGTAGTCGAACCAAAGGTGCAATGCCATTTCCTTCACATATCTGGTTTTGGTGCAATTTACTGTCCTTACTCAGAGCTATGACTGCTTCACCTCCTTGTAGAACAAAGGAAAAAGGGATTATCTCTTAAGTACTGGTGAATATTTTGTAAATTTATGTTTTTTTTAAAAGTGATACATTATTGTAGCATATAGTTAACCACAGGTTCTCAAAGATTTTTGCCAGCAAAGTCAACAAACATTTATTAAGTGCTTCCTATGTGCCAAGCATTGTGCTAAGCACTAGGGATACTAAGAAAGACTCTCCACTATTGAGCTCAGATTCTAATGAAAAAGATAACATTAAAATAACTGTATATACAGGATATGTAACGTGCAAATTGAATGTAATCTTTAAAAGAAGGCACTAAAAGTTGGGAAGGGCATCTAAGTTGAATCTTAAAGGAAGCCAGGAGGTAGAGGTGAAGAGGCAGAGCATTCCAGGCATAGAGACACAATCGATGAAAAGGCATAAAGTCTGGAGATAGAGTGTCATGTGCAGGAACAGCAAGACGGCTGTCACTGAATTACAGACCATAGAGGGGTGTAAAGCATAAAAAAGATTGGATTGTTTAAAAGAAGCCAAATTGTTAAGAGTTTTAAAAGCCAAACAGAGGATTTTATATTTGATCCAGGTGGTAATAGGGAACTACTGAAGTTTATTGAGTAGATAGGGTAACATAGTTGTACTTGTGCTTTAGGAAAATCACTTTGGCAGATGAGTGGAGGATGGATTGGAGTGTGGAAATATGGCAGGTAGACCAATTGGAAAGCTATTACAGTAGCCTGTGCATGAGAGGATGGGGACCTACACTAGATGGCCTCTATGTGAGTGGAAACCAGTGGACATTTAGGAGAGATGTTATAGAGGTAAAAACAACCAGACTTAGCAACAGATTGGTTATGTGAAGCAAATGTGCAAGTATAGTTGAGGGTGACTGACTGGGAGGTTGGAGGTACCCTCAACAGTAATAGGGAAGTTAGGAAGAGGAGGGATTTGGGGTAGGGCACAGGGGGAAAAATGAGTTCAGTTTGGGACACATTGAATTTTAGATGCCTGTTGGACATCTAGTTCAAGATGGCCAAAAGTCAACTGGTGATGAGAGAATGGAGCTCAGTAGAGTTTTAAACCTGAATTTATAGATCTAGTAATTATCAGAGAGATTATAATTGAACCCACAGGAATTCATGAGATCACCAAGGGTAGAACAAGCTTTGACTGACTTCGCCAAGTTGAAAAAGCTTCATGTTGGGCCCTCACAACAAAGTGTATGTTTTAGTTTGACTAATTTAAGAGAGACTGGAGGGGCAGCTAGGTGGTGCAGTGGATAGAGCACCAGCCCTGGATTCAGGAGGACCTGAGTTCAAATCCGGCCTCAGACACATAACACTTACTAGCTGTGTGACCTTGGGCAAGTCACGTAACCCCCATTGCCCAATCAAAAAAATAAAATAAGAAAAAAAATAAAATAAGAGAGACTGGAATTCTTTTAGTCCCAGCAGTTTAACCCATTCACTAAGTAATAGAAGAATTATGATCTGAATTGGTGGAGGGTGTGCCCACTGCAGTGAAATCACAGATCCATAAATACTGAAATGTACTCCCCCAAAAAAGTTACTTACCAACATACTGCATTTTTGCTGATGGTGACAAAAGCATGTCAATTATAAAATTGTACCCAATCTGTTCTGCCATAAATTTCTGTTGTTTCAGAGTTTGCCCTGCCAAGGCCCACAGTGCCAAAGCCCCTTGTTCCTTAACATGTAGTTGAAATGCCTGAAAATGGGAGGGAGGTGGAAGAGGGGAGAGTATTTTTATTCATTAAATAAGAACATATTGAATAGCCTATGTTGTATATACCATTGTACCAGGTATCTATTCATATAAATCTTCATGTTTCTCTGTATTCATTATTTTCTTGTTTCTTATGGCACAGTAATATTCCATCATATTCATGTAACACAAATTTGTTGAGCCATGCCCCAACTGATAAGCATCTACTTTATACTAGAATGTATAATTTATAAAACTGTTTATTCTATAAGCTCACATTTCACACTAAATTATGAAAAGTAAAAGAACTGAATTATTTTCTGTATAAATTGAAAAGTAATAAAATTCTTTACCTTCAAAAGCTTTAAGAGATATTTAGTTAATGATCTTTCTAGAAATCCTTTTTGTATCGCAGAATTATGACTTGCCAGTGATTCTACAGCCATAGCTCCTTTCACTTGAACACTGATTTGTTTTCCTTTAAAAAGATTTACAAGAGGAATGATTGCACCTTCCTTGGCCATAGCATCCTGCACATCTGTGTTTCCACGAACAATTTCAGCAATTGCAGCTGAAGATACAGCCTGCAGCACATCTTTAAAGGAACAAAAGAGCTCACCAAATATATATATATGTATATATATTTTAATTAAGACATATCAAATTATAGCACTTCCTCTTTAAATATATTCCCTCTTTGGATATACTTTAACATGAATTCAAATTCATCTTATAAGTAGGTGTTTGCCTACACACACATATTTATTCAACTCAATTAAATTCAAATATGTTAAGCACATACTGCATGCAAGGCATTGTGCTAGATGATAGAGATAAAATGACAAAAATGAAAAGCAGCCCTTGCCGTCAAGGAGCTTACATTCTACTAGGGTTACATTTGATAGTTTGCATGTAAGTTGATATGTAAATATAAAAAAATTAGAAGAGGGAGAAAGCACTAAGGACTAAGAAGATCTGGAAAGTCTTCTCATAGGAGGTGGCATCAGAGCTGAGCCTTGAAAGAAGTTAAGGATTCTCAAAGGTGGAAGGAAAGTCAGGTGAAAAGCATGGGAGCATAAGGGAACACTGAACTTGGGGAAAAACAAGTCGACTAGTTTGGCTGGAACATAGAAAAGAAATAATGTGAAATAATATGGGAAAGTAGGCTCTAGCTGGTTTATTCAAGGCTTTCTATTGCCAAGCCAGGGAATTTGTATTTTATCCTCCAGGCAATAGGGAAATGTTTCTCAGTGCACTGGAAATAGAACTTGGTCTAGAGGCAGAAAACGTGGGTTCAAATTCTTGGCTCTGTTATTGTTTATGTCACGTTAGACTAGTCCAGATTTGGTTTTCTCCTTGGCAAAAGAAAAGAGTTGAATTACACGGCTTCTAAGTTTCCTTCCAGGTCTGAATTTATTATCCTATAATAATCTGTTAAACATGAAAATGGTGCAGTGCTTTAGGAAATTTATTCTGGCAGCTTGTATAGAGGATGCATTGGAGAGGAAAGGCTGGTGACCTGGAGATCAATAGGTTATTGTAATAGTGCACATGAGAGGTACTGAAAACTTAAACCAGGAGACTAGTCCAGTGAGAAAAGAGAAGGGAATAGATGCAGAAGATATTATGGAAGTTGATTGGTATATACCATCGTACCAGGGATCTGTTCATATAGGTCTTCACATGCTTCTCTGTATTCATTATTTTCATCATTTCTTACAGCACAATAATATTCAATCATATTTGTGTAACACAACTAGTTACCGAATTGATAGGCATCTACTTTGCTTTCAGTGGAATGCACAATTTGTAAAATATTATTCTATAAACTCATTTATATTCTGCACTGTTAACAAAATTAAAAATTGAATTTTTTTTAATAAATTGAAAAGTAATAAAATTCTTCCCTTCAGGAAATATCTAGTTAATAATGTTTCTAGAAATCCTTTCTTTTTTTCTAAATGAAAATAAGCTTTATTACATCAAGTAATAAATACATACAAAGATGCATGTAACAGTTTTAGTCATTTATCCAGATTTTTTTTTTTAATCATTCTATGGCAAACTCAAAACCTGAAATCTAGTCTTTGTCTGAAAAGTAACTATTTGGGTTCTTAATTTTTTAGTAGGCTAATCAGCCCTCTGTATTTATAACTCATGCATTTTAAATTTACTTCAAAGCAAAAACAATCGTGCTAATGCTCACCCACCCAAAACAAACAAACAAATAAACAAAAAAAAAAAACCTATGTTATTTTTTAAAGCAGAGTCTCTATCATGTAGCCCTAACTGGGAGTTACCCAAATGCCAGGTAGAACATGCAGTCAGCACTGACTCATGAAAAAATCCTTAAGAGTTATTGGAGATTCTGGAAAAGCTGCAACAGAATGACAATTTGGGTGGTTTTAAGTATACTCAAAGGAAAAAAATCAAAGATTGGGGCAGGTTAGCAGGGCAGTAAACTATAGTTGGCAGCAACATAAGCAGAATTTTCCACATGCAGTTTCTGGACTCAATGCTTTAAAAAAAAAAGTGACCTCGGTTATTCCTAACTACTTATAATACAAATCTTAACTGCAAAGTTGCCTTTTCTTCTAGTCTTACAGTCTGTGGTGGGGATGGGAGGAAGAAAAGGGGAAAGAACCCAAACTTTTACACCATTCAAAATAGAAGATTCACATGAATGTTTTGAAAGTCACCAGAGGGATAAGTGTTACTCTTTCTTCTTCACAAAGAAATGGAAAACTTTGGAAGTGAAGTGGGAGGCTAGGATCTTGCATTTTGTTCAGTCTCTGCCAGGCATTCCCGGACTAATCCTTGAGCATAAATCCTCACTTTAGCCTATCCATGGCACTTTTGCTCCCTGCATACGTGGGCCTGATCTCTTTGTCTAGCTCTTCAATGATAGCTAGTTCTGCATATTTGCTTTGGGGTACCTCACTGCTCCCTGTACCCTGACTGTAGCCTAGAGATGAAGGTCCATAGTCATTGATCAACTGCCGGTATTGGGTGGAGGCCGCCATGCTGGCAGAAGGAGAGTGGATACTCCCAAACATGTTCAGGGACACGTTCAAGTTGGGTTTGTAAGACATGCCCTGGGAGGCGAGTAGCTCCTGGAGCCAGCAGGTCCCACCTAAAAATCCTTTCTGTAGAGTAGCATTGTGACAAGTCTTAGTGAGATTTGTATGTGGGAGTGAGGGAGAGGGAAGGGTTGTCAAAGGAGGTAGTTAGAAGGATGGTTAAGTCACCATGAGATAGGGATGTTTGGACAAGGGGAAAGATTAGAAGGGAAGATTACAAATTCCATTTTGGACATGATGAGTTTGAAAATTGGTGATGTGGGGCTGTAGTTTAAGAGAGTGATGAGGACTGGATTATGTAGATTTCAGTGTCATCTGCAAAGAGATGATACTTGAACTCATGGGAGATGATGAAATCAACAAGGCAGACATTTAAATTAATTCTAATTTGTAATTGATTCTATATTGTATTGATTTCATATTGTAATTGATGCTGTATCTGCTTAAGTTCCCTTTCTATCTCCTTGGGTTGAGCTCAGCAATTAAGCTTTCTCTCTGAGTTAATTTGAAGTTATAATTAAAAGAAAAGTTGTTATCTGTCATACTAGTAGCCTCTGGGATACTTCCAGGACATCTGTTTGTTATTTAAGCCCCACAAGTTAACTTGCTACCATCCCCAAAAGATATATCATCTGTCCTTTCCTGTCCTTGTACAATTAGGGGAGTTTTTATCTTTGCCAAGAAGATAGCAAGTCTGGTAGTTTTGATCTCCTAGCAAAGATTACAAGGTGCAGATGGGTCCCATAAAACAATTAAGATGCCTTAATTGTCAGAGAGGGGTGGTTACTATCCCTATGTGGGTCTAGTCCACTTTCTTTGATGCAACCAATCATGTTGTCCCCCACCACCATGGTGCTGTTTACCCTGTAACCAATCACAGTGTCTTCCCCACCTACCGAACTCGGTTCTTTGGTTTCTTGTACTTTCCAAAACTATATGAAGGCTAATAAGCCCTACTTTCAGGTCTTTGGTCACCGAGAGAGTGACCATTGAGCCAATTATTGGTACTGCTAGCCTAACAAAGTGATCATGCTCCAAACCTTGTCTCTGAGGTTACCTTAATTTTCAAATGCAACAACAGGGTATTATCACAATGAAAAGTACTACAATAAAAGTATAGGCATGTATTATGTGATCATTCCCAGATATACAACCAGGGCTTTGGAAACCTTCAAAGGCCTTCAAAGAACCCAGTGACATGGGCCTTCTTCCTCTTGGGGTGGCTGAACATGTTGTCACCAAAGTTATCCTAGAAATTCAGCCCCTGTAGAGATCCAGAGATGTATTTTAAGGTAACCAGACATTCCATTATAAGGCAAATCCAAGACACCTGCCCAGAGAGGACAAGTAGTCCCAAGTCAGAATTATACTATCTAAAGCACAATATCTGATCACTTTATTGCACAGAAATGAAAGCTCACCTGATTCTGAACTCAGAAAAAAGACAAGAGGTGCGATTCCTTTGTGTTCTTTCACAGCTTTCTGATTTTCCACATGTCCTATACATAATACCCGAATACAGTTCATTACATTCACCAGAAGCTTCTCTTCGTCTGACTGCAAGAGACTTATCAGAGCAGCCATTCCATTCTAAAACAAAAGGCCCATAGTTACCA
Organism: Vombatus ursinus; assembly: GCF_900497805.2. Lineage (NCBI taxonomy): Eukaryota > Metazoa > Chordata > Mammalia > Diprotodontia > Vombatidae > Vombatus > Vombatus ursinus. Next base: position 23,007,529 of record NW_020954557.1, read on the forward strand.
ATTATATTTGAGTTGTATATTTTTCATTTGGAATTTTATCTTTATTTTTTCATGCTGTTTATTAATTAATTATGTGTATGAACCTATTAACCAGGGAATGAAATTTATTATTTCTTATATATAGGCATGTCTATATTGTGAAGAATGTTTCATTTCAGGCCAATCTTTATTCAGTTAAGAAACTTTCACACTTTGGCTTAATGGCTTTTCAAAAAGGGAAGCAAAAATGTAGAAGGCATCATGGCATAATGGAAGGAATGTACATGAACATGGTCTGAAGAGACCTGGGTTCAAATCCTACTTACTAGCTATGTGACCACAGGTAAGTCACTTAATTCCTCTGAGCCCCAGTTTCCAATCTGTCAAATGGGGATAAGAATATCTATGGTAGGGTTATTGGCAGGTTCAAGTGAGAAAAAGTATAAAGAGCATTTGGCAAACCTTTAAGTGTTGTAGCTAATATTATGAAAGACCAACAGAATGAAGTGCTACATTTACAAATACCTGCCAATGGAGACACTGGCTTAGTCACAGTAACAGCGACTATATTGTCTCTGCAACATAAAGCATCATGAACTCTATCCATTTTTTTTAATGAATGACTTGACCTGATTTGACCAATTACAAAATATGAATGAACCAAGAAAAATCATAAATTTTTAAAGGAAGAATCTCTTCAGGATTATAAACTACAGGTTAAGCTGTTGATCTGTATTTGGCAAAGGTTTCACATCCATGAGTGGCCCTTCCTAATGAAATCCCAGGTCTAGTCCCTGTCCCTTAAGAACCCCATATCACCTGAACTGATTCTTTATCCTCCTGCCTACAACAAAGCAAACCCCCTGTCGCAGTCCTCTGGAATTTGTCTCCCAGAAATACCGTCAACTTAAATTTGGCATCAGGAAATAAACTTACATGTTTGGCAATTAAATCCTTGTTGTCATCAAGCTGAGCAACATCGTAGAGAATAACTGCACAGCGTGCCTGCAGCTCAGGCTCATCCAGAAGCAGCAAGTTGATGAGCACTGGAATGCCTCCTGCCTCCACCAATGCATTGCAAATAGACTTGTGGGTAGAGATGTTGCTCAGCAGCCCCGTGGTCTTACACTTCAGTTTTACTGAAGTACTTTTTAGCAATTGGATTAAGGCAGAAATAGTTCCTGGAAGGAGTCAGAAATGAGATAATTATATGTAAAGTGCTTTGCAAACCTTGAAGGGCTATGTAAGTGTGATTTATTATTATGAAGAAACCAAGATGAAATTCAAATTGTTTCTAGTAATTCAAAGTCCATTTTCCTGACATAATTTAAACCATAAACGTGAGCATTGCAAAATAAAGAAAATATATATAATCTATTCGAGATGACATAAAGCTAATTTATAATCCATAGCACAGTAAAATCTCATTCAGCCATTACTGTCAGGGAATTTGCAGTTCCATGTAACGGAATTTTTCAGATGACTGCAGCTTATACACCAAAACTTTTAAATATTTTAACTTTTTTTGATAGAAGTCTTTCTAAGACATATTACATACTTCTGCCTTTTAAAACTAAATATACTGATCCTAATTTAATCTTTCCTTGATAACTCACTATCATTGCTGTAAATATAACTACTTCATTGTTGTATATGTAATATTGTTATGCCTCAGAAGCTGTTGAAGAATACAGGGCTGACTGATTGCCCCTCTACAAAATGGCCCAGGCTTCTCAGAGGAACTACATTTTAGCCTGTGTCATTATCACTATCACACAAATGCTGTCTTGCTTTGGAGCATAATATCTGTGTGTGGAAGTTTCTGTACCTTCATACTAAGGAGTTTGCTTAAAACAAGGATAGAAAGTAAATAGACTTTTTCCAAGAATCAGCAAGCATATTCCAGTCACGCAATGGTGTGAACTTTTCTGTCTGTACTGGATCCCCTAATAATGTCTAGGCTTTCCCTGACCTCAGTTACTTGGACAGTGTTTCTACTTCTGTCCTCCTATAAAGTCTGAATCTCTATTATCTAGAATAGCCCTCACTTTTTGCCCTTTCTCTTCAGTTTGGCTTGAGTTAGATGTTCCTTTCCAGCTCTAAATCAATGAACCCGTGATACTTCTTTTGCTCTATGCTACGTGGTGGTCCCTGGTCTTGACTTCATTTGCCAAATCCTGCATCTGTTCATGATACCAACCACTTGTCTAGAAGTTGTACTAAATGACTGCTGAGGTCCCTTCCAACCCTCACATGCTGTGATTCAGCGCTGACATGCTTGAATAATTCTTGTACTTGCTTTTGGTAATTCTTCTGCCTCCTTCTCTCATTGCCAAGCTTGTAAACTGTGTACCTGCCGCTGCGTTTATCTCCCCAACTCATTTCTACTCCTGATCACCTGTAACTAGGAAACCAGGTTAACCCAGAATGTTGGCGCTAGAAAGGATCTTAGAGCCCATCTCATCCAAGACTCCCATTTTCTAAGAGAAGAAACTGAAACACACACACACACACACACACACACACACACACACACACACACCCCAAAGTGATTTGCCTAAGCAACAGAATAACAAAATCTTTTGAGATGGAAGGGACTTTCAAGAGTCATCTAAGTCCAACTCCTTCATTCTACACAGGAATTTAGGAAAATTAGGCCCAGAGTGGTGAAAAGTTTTGCCCAAAATTTGTTAGAATTGTGTGTAACATTTGGATACTGATTTAAGTGAAAGGATTATGTGTTAGAGTTTGAGGACTTCTCTTATAGAAGAGGTGAAGCTGGGAAAGATAAACTGACTATAGAATGAGAATGAGTTCATAGTCTTTATGACAAATATTTGGATGGCTCAGAGATTTTTTTTTCACAGACTCAAAGAATTTAGAGTTAAAAGAAGCATTGGAGAGCACATAGTCAAACAAAATACCTCATTGGGGGCAGCTAGGTAGCGCAGTGGATAGAGCACTGGCCCTGAAGTCAGGAGGACCTGAGTTCAAATTTGGCCTCAGACCAAACACTTGACAGTTACTAGCTGTGTGACCCTGGGCAAGTCACTTAACCCCAATTGCCTAACAAAAACAAAAACAAAATACCTCATTGGGCTCCTAGCCCAACCAATACCTCCTGTAATATCTGTGACAAATAATTATCCAGCCTATGCTTGATGATTTCTAGTGTGGAAGAGGCCACTCTTATAAGGTGGCCCATTTCACATTTGGAAAGTTGTAATTGTTTGTGTTTGTGTGTGTGTGTGTGTGTGTGTGTGTGTTTAATAATATTTTACTTTTCCCTCAATAATATGTAAAAATAATTTTTAACATTTGTTCAATTTCTTTTAAGTTTTGAGTTCCAAATTCTATCCCTTCCTCCCTCTCCTATCCCCTCTCTCAGACAGTAAACATTTTGATATAGGTTAAACATGTGCAATCATATGAAACATTTCCATATTAGTTATTTTGTGCAAGAAAACTCAAATAACAATAAAGAGAAAAATAGTATGTTTCAGTCTGTATTCAGATAATATCAGTTCTTTCTCTGGAGGCAGAAAGCATTTTCATCATGAGCCTTTGGAATTGTCCTGGATCATTGTATTGCTGAGAATAGCTAAGTGATTCACAGCTGTTCATCATAAAATGTTATTGTTACTGTGTACAGTCTTCTCCTGGTTCTGCTCACTTCACTTTGTATCAATTCATTTAAGTCTTTCCAGGTTTTTCTGAAATCCTCCTGCTTGTCATTTCTTATAACACAATAATATTCCATTACAACCATATACCACAACTTGTTTAGCCATTTCCCAATTGATGGGCATCTCCTCAATTTCCAATTGTTTGCCAACACAAAAAGAGCTGATATAGATATTTTTGTACATAGGTCCTTTTTCTTTCTGGGTTTTTAAAAAAATCTCTTCAGGATACAGACCTAGTAATGGTATTCCTGGGTCAAAGGGTTTTATAGGCCTTTAGGCATAGTTCCAAATTGCTCTCTAAAATGGTTGGATCAGTCCACAACTCCACCAACAGTGCATTAGTGTGCCAATTTTCCCAAATCCCCTCCAATATTTATCATTTTCCTTTTCTGTCATATTAGCCAATCTGATAGGTGTGAGGTGATACCTCAGAGTTGTTTTAATTTGTATTGTCTAATTAATAATGATTTCGAGCATTTTTTTCCTGTGACTATAGATAGTTTTGATTTCTTTGTCTTGTCATATCTTTTTTTCGTATCTGAACTGCTTGTTCATATCTTTTGACCATTTATCATTTGGGGAATGATTTATTCTTATAAATTTGACTCAGTTCCTATATATTTGATAAATGATGTCTTTATTAGATATACTTGCTGTAAAAAAAAATTTTTCCCAGTTTTCTGCTTTCAAAAGTTGTAATTCTTATAAAATTTTTCCTTATATTGAGCCAGAATTAACCTTTCCTTAACTTCTTACCCTTTGCTTCTTGTTCTAACCTCTGGGTCAAAACAAAACAAACCCAGTCCCTCTTCCATCAAATACCTGAAGATACTTCTATGATAAACTCTTCAAATCTTCACTTCACTGGGTTAACCATCCTTAGTTCTCTCATGTGTTCTTCATATGGCATGGTTGCCATTTCCCCCTCCATGGGCTCCTTTATCCTTCTTGAAATGTGGCACCCAGAACTAAATACAATATTTTGCATTTGGTCTGATCAGAGCAGAATACACTGGGACTATCACCTCCTTTTTTCTGGTCAATTGTGGCTTAGTATAGCCAAGGATATTATCAGCTATTCTGGTTGCATTATAGTTGTGTTCATTTATTTTGAAGTTTGCAGTCGTATAAAACCCACAGATCTTTCTTTTATCACTCAACTTATTTTCTACCCAAGACTCTCTACTCTGTCCTTCTGAAATGGATTTTTAAACCCATGTGGAACTTTATCTCCATTAACTTTAATCTTAAGTAGATTTAGCCTATCCCTCTAACCAATCAAGATCTTTTTAGGATCCTAACTATGTCATCCATTGTCATCTGTGTTTACCAGCTTCATGCATATCCAAATCTATCTAGCATGCCATCTATTCCTTCAATAAACTCATTTATTAAAATGTTGTATAGTATAGGACTAAGGACAGATTCCTGAAACACTCTACTAGATTATCTCCCAACAAATGACATTAATGACTATTCTTTGGGATTAGTCATTGAATCAGTTCTGAATCTGACTATACTTTTATTTCACTTGCATCTCTTCTCCTCTTACACAAGGATAATATGAGAGCCTTTTGTCAAATGATTTCTTTGTTTGTTTGTTTTTTATTTATTTATTTTTTTAGGCAATGGGGTTAAGTGACTTGCCCAGGGTCACACAGCTAGTAAGTGTTATGTGTCTGAGGCCGGATTTGAACTCAGGTCCTCCTGACTCCAAGACCAGAGCCCTATTCACTGTGCCACCTACCTGCCCCCAAATGATTTCTTGATATCTAGGTATGCCATGTCTGTAGTTTTCCCCCTCATGTACCCGTTTAAAACTGTCAAAAAAGGATAGGAAGTTAATCTGGCATGACTTGATGTTCCTGTAGCCATGCTGATTCTTAGCGATCATTACTTCCCTTTCTCATTGTACACAAAACAATTCTTTCATGATCAATTCTAGGATTTTCTTAGAAATTGAAATCAAATTCATTGGCCTATAGTTTATAGACTCCACCCTCTTCCTTTTAAAAAAAATTTTGGAACATTTTCTCTTCTTCAGTTCTGCAGCATCTCTCCCATTTTTCATGACCTTTCAAAGTGAAAGGTCACCAAAAGTGGTTCAATAATCATTTCCATTTTCTTTTTTTCAATACCCTAATGTGTGTTTCTTTGGGGGTCTGTTGATTTGAACTTTTTGAGTGCCTTTAGGTGCTCTCTTCCCTTCCTCTCACTCAGCTTAGCTCACAACTCTCTCTTGTTATCCATGTTTGACCATCCCATCCATCTCACTCAGAAGTCTTATCTCTTGCTTCATCTTCCTTCTGCCCCCAACATAAATTAAAAGACAAACCTCAGCTCATTCTGTGTTTTCATGCTACTCATATTATCCTTCTCAAAAAGGGTTATTCTTTTATATCCATCCTCTACTATCTGTTCTTGCCTTCACTTTCTATATGTCTTTTAAAAGTCTCGGTAAATTTTCTGTGAATGTCACATTAGTTCCTGTAGATAGCTCCCCATTTTCTTCATCAGAATTTTTTCTGTGTCTTCAAAATTTCATTTTTTAAAAAATTAGTTTATTTTGATTTATCAACAATCACTTTCATATACTTTTGAGTTTAAAATTTTTCTCCCCCTCCCTCCTCACCACCCTGCCCAAGACAGGGCACAATCTGATATAGGCTATACATATCCATTCCTATTAAACATATTTTCACATTACTGATGTTGTAAGTAAGAATTAGAACCAATAGGAGGAACCGCCAGAAAGAGGAAACAAACAGAACACAATAGAAGAAAAAAAATAGCAAATAGTATGCTTCGATCTGCATTCAAACTCCATAGTTCTTTCTTTGGATGTGGATAGCATTTTCCATTACGAGGCCTTTGGAGATGTCTTAGATCCTTATATTGCTGGGAAGGGTTAAATTTATCAATGTTAGTCATTGTACAACGTGGCTGTTATTGTGTACAACATTCTCCTGGTTCTGCTCACTTCACTCAGCATCAGACCATACAAGTCTTTCCAAGTTTTTCTGAAGTCAGCCTGTTCATTATTTCTTTCTTTTTTTTTTTTTTTTTAGGCAATTGGGGTTAAGTGACTTGCCCAGGGTCACACAGCTAGTAAGTGTCAAGTGTTTGGTCTGAGGCTGGATTTGAACTCAGGTCCTCCTGACTTCAGGGCCGGTGCTCTATCCACTGCACCACCTAGCTGCCCTGTTCATCATTTCTTATAGCACAATGGTATTCCATTACATTAATATACCACAACTTGTTCAGCCATTCCCCAACTGATGGGCATACTCTCAATTTCCAATTCTTTGCCACCACAAAAATAGCTGCTATAAATATTTTTGTACATGTGGGTCCTTTTCCCATTTGTATGATCTCTTTGGGATATAGCCCTAGAAGTGCTATTGCTGGGTCAAAGGGTATGCACATTTTTATAGCCCTTTGGGCATAGTTCCAAATTGCTCTCCAAAATGGTTGGATCATTTCTCAACTCCACCAACAATGCATTAGCAAAATTTTATTTTTGAGTGTTTCATTTTCTTCTTGAGCTTGTGTACCCGGCAGAATTTTATTCCATGTGTTCTTTTCTGTGCTTTCTCTGAACTCTTGGAAATATGCTTATCCAAAATTGAAGATTCATATCAGAAAAATCTCATTTTCTTGTCTTCTACCACTAATTCTAAGATGTAGTGCTCACTTGCCCCCAAGGTTACCATAATTTCTCCTTGGGCAACCAGTAATAGCTTTCGCCAAAGAGGTAGTTTCAAGAGGTGTCTAGTTGGAGGCCCCATTAATACTATATTATGAATCCATGTCAGGTTTGGTTCCAAACTTGTATATCTTGGTCCTTATGTCAAAAAGTCTGAAATATACTCCCATGAAAATATTTTCTGTTTTTCCCTCCAATAAAATGCTTTCCACTGAGCTTTCCATTTCAGTTCCTGGGTTTGCTCACATGCATGTGTTTTCTTCATATATAATTCTGCTCTACTGCCACCACCACCACCACCTCTTCCTTTTTTTTTTTTAATACATATTCCATTCCTTTTGAATAGCATATACCTCTCCAAAGTCATTATCCAGTCATGAGTCCCATCCAACATGTCTTGACAATACGTTCAAAATTTCTCCATCTATTTCTTTTCTATCCTTCTCATTTGTGTTCAGACAAAATACTGGTCCCTTTCTTAGATATAGTTCTTGTGAATTATTTGTCTTGTCTTCTGCAATTTTCCCCTTTATGTTGTACATGCTATTCTCTATGATGTCACATTTTACAGATATTTGTGAGCACTTTTCTTTTATCTTCCATTTTGACTTGTAGACTATATGAATTAGGTTAGAAAGAATTCAGATTATATATACATATACATATTTCTATTTCTATTTCACTGGTCCTTGTTAGGTGCATGCCATCATGACCAAGAAACCATCTTTCCCATATTTTAAGCCTGTATCCAGAGATCTAAATCTCATTGCCTCTTACTTTCCTCTCTCTCTGCCCCCAATTACTTCTAGCTTCCTGACTGTATTCTGAATGGTTGATCTTGACAGAGGTGTGACCTGTAGTTAAGTGGAGCATTTCTGTACTAAAGTATTCAAAATGTATTCGTTATGAGATGAGATTTTCAAGCTAAAATGTTTATTTGTAGGGCCAATAATATGTTATTCTCAAAATGACACAATGTAATGTTATTTTAAATCTCTTATTTGGCTATAATATTCATAAACAAAACCTTTTCTTTTTACCTAATATACATATTTCCTCCCTTTTTCTAACTTCTTATATAATTTTTCCATTGCCTAAAAAGTTCAAGCAGTGTGGGCATTTTGCAGCATTATATTATTCTGTCTACTAAAAAGGCAAGAAGATAGCCACACATTTAGCACACATGTACTAAACAATTCTAACTGTGCTAGATTTAAGATTAAATCTGGACCTGCTTCAGTAATGCAGTTAAGTGTGAGAGATGAAGGTTGGCCTATCTGGAGCCATCTTGAGAATTTTGGTCCACTTCGGGAGTGAGACCAGGGAATGTTAGAACAAATAAAACCAAAGGGTTCCTGTACCACTAGGTAAGCTTTCTAAGATCAACAGGAAAGAACTTTTCGGCTAAGGTACTGGATGAGACAGGATCCAAACTGGTTCCTTGATTCCAAGTGCATTACTTTACATTTATCTATATAAAATTTATCTTCAGTCCAACATTTTAACCTGTCTAGATATTTTTGGATCCTGTCTCATCCAGTATCTTAACTATTCCTCCCAGTTTCAAATCTTCTACAGATCTGGTCCCTTGGCCAAGCCATTGTTTAAAATGTTGAACCTTGAGCCCATGGTCAAGGACAAATCCTTGAGGCACATCTTGTGATGTGCCTTGAGACCTCCCAACAAGTTGACATCTACCAATTAATGACAGTTTTTTGGGTCTGGCAATTTAACAAGTTCCAAATCCATTTAATTGTACTGTTGGCTAGTCTACATCATTCCATCTTGTATACCACTTGTCATTGGTGCAATAACTGTCCAATAATTGGAATTTGTTCAAACAGAGCCTGGATACTAATTTATTATATATATAATATAAGTAGTTCCTATATTTGAAAGACAGTTGGGCAGCTAGGTGATACAGTGGATAGAGCATCAGGCTTGGAATCAAGAAGACCTGTATTCAAATCCAATCTCAAACACTTGTTAGCTGTGTGACCCCGGGCAAGTCACTTAACCTCTGCCTGTTTCCTCATCTGTAAAACGGGAAAAATAATAATAATACTAGCAATTAACCTCCTAGCATAGTGAAGACTGCATGAAATAATGATTGTAAAGTACTTAGCACAGTGCCTGGCACATAGTAAGTGCTGTACAAATATCAGTTATTGTTATTATTACAGTTGACATAGATGGAAAATTCCAATTCCCTTCCCAAAGTAAGATTTTATGCTAATAAGTGAGCCTAGAAATAGAACAGAGACACATTGGGACATAGGTATTCAACAAATATTTGTTGAAATTAATTTGTTTTAATCAAATAAATGAGGTGATAAGTTAATTTTATGTGTCGCAAAAAAAATGTGGAATTCCACAGAAATTGAATCAGTATGATTCCAAGAGATTACACTTCTTCCAAGGTGAAAAGAAGATAAAATTTACTTTAAATATTCCCTTCTTCTATAACCAAATAATTAGGCAACAATGAAGCTATTTCAATGAAGCCAATCTAGCTATAAAGTGGTACTATATAAATTAGTAAATATTAGAATAAGTAAAAATGAGTTACCAATTTGTTTCTTTTCATATTACCTGCATCTAAAATACACCTCCAGTAGTTTTCATTTGCTAAGCAAATTACTTCCAAGGACATGACCGCCATCATCTTTCGTTTATAACTTCCAGACTGCAACATTCCTGATGGAAGTTAAACAGAAAACTTATAAAATATGATTCCATAAGATACAACTATGTGATTTAGGCTTTCCCTACACAGATAAAATGAAACAGAAAATTGGGGTCACAATCACCAACTCCAAAAATCAGTGAAGCTCTTACCTGTGCATGGTCCTGTACAAGGTGATGATGAACAGACTGACATGGTTTCTGATCTCTAAGGTCTAAATTATTTAATAATTCAAAAAGAGGGGGGAAAGTGGCCTTGCTATTGAGGAAATCATCATTTTCTTTGGTCTATCAATCTAGACTGATTTTTCAAATGGCCCAAATTCATAAGAACACTATTCACCTATCCAATTTACTTGTTAAGATAAAGTTCAGCGAATAGTCCAAACTATATTACTGTCAATGAACATTTGTTCACTGTGATTGGGATTTGTTGTCTGTTGTTGATAAGATACTTTTTCTGCCCTTAAGAAACTTGTGATCCAAAAATGAAAATAATATACAATATATGCTTCTAATCAGTTCTTAAAGTGAGAGCAAAGAAGTAGCAGCATGATTTCTCTTTCCTTCCTCCATCCCCACTAATCTTCACCCTCACTCTTCTTTAATGATAATCCATGTCTGACTCCTCCAAAACCATCTGACTCCATTAAACCCGACATCTCTAACTCTATCCCTGATTGGTCCTTTAAGCACTGTTGGTTGTGGGTGTTCACTCACAAGGAGTAGAAAGTCTTTAGGGCTGTTCAAGTAGTAGCAGGGCTTAGGCAATTGTGAAATTTGGATTGTCACTTTTTGTCTATTCTCTGTTCTTCTTGGTTGTAAGACTAGAATACCTCTAAGGTCCCTTCCAAACCTAAATCTATGTTCCTATGGTGGTGGACACTGGCAGGCATCTCAAGCTCCATACGTCTAAAATGCAACTTATTATATTTCTCCCCAAACCATTCCCCTTACAAATATCCTTGTTTTCTGTTAAAGGACCACCGTACTCCCAGATACACAAGTTTGCAACTTCAAGTAACCTTGACATTTCTCTCTCCTTTGCTCTCCATATCTAAATCGTTGCCAAGTCTTGTCAATCAGATATCTCCACAGCTCTTATATCTGGGCGCCTTCTCTCCACTCTTATGACTATCACCTTAATTCAGTCCCTCATCACATCTCACCTGGACTATTGCAGTTGCCTTCTAATTGGTCTCCCATATTCCAGTCTCTCTTTTCTCTAGTCTATTTCCACATAGCTTCCAAACTGATATTACTAAAACACAGATATAAATATTTCACTCTTCTGTTCAGAAATAAGTAATTCCCTCATTTCCAGGCTGAAATATAAAGTCCTTATCCTGATGTGCAAAGCCCACCACAATCTGACTCTCATCTACCTTCCCAGTCTTATTTTATAATATTCCTCTTCTTGAATTCTCCATTCTCGTCAAACTGACTTGATGACTATTTCCTGTATGCTGTAGTTCATTTTCTTCCTCTTTACCTTTGCACAGATTGTCCTTTAGGTCTAAAATGCACTTCCTCTTCTCCTCTGACTCAGAATCAAGACACAATTCACATGTCACCTCATAGGTGAGGTCTATCTTGAATTACCCCAGTTATTAAGTTTCTACATTTTTTGAAATAATGTTGTTTTATTTCATATACATTTCATTTATACTTATCTATGTATAGATCCTATGTTAAATTCACTAAGTATGACATAATATCCTTAAGGGCAGAGACTGTTTTGGTCAGTGTTTCCTAGGGGCTGTCATGATACCACACCAAGAGCAGGTGCTTAATAAATGTAGAGTTGAATTAAATTGCGAACAAAATACAAACCAAACACAATTATGTTGCATTCTGCCTCATGTATAAAAGCTTTATTTTGCTAAAAGGCTATTTAAAAAAAACCACATTCATTTTTCATCTACTGTCTCTAACAAGGATCTGTCTATCCAGGAGATACAGGGATATATCATAAATATGTACCAAAAGTCTTCCCCAATGTTTATGAGAACAAAGGATACAAATAATTCTAAAAAGAATCCTAAACTATTAACAACCACATGAAACATTGTTCTAAATCACTAATAATAAAAGATTGTAAGTCAAAATAACTCTGAGATTTTCCCTTACATCCGACAGACTGGCAAAGAATGCCTAATATGGGAATTATCAATAATAGAAAGGCTGCAGGAAACAGGTACACAAATCTTGGGGCTATGAATTGGGCCAATCATACTGGAAAGCAATTTGCAATCATTCTAAGAAAGTAACTAAAATGTCCACAGGCTTTGACCCAGATATACCACTTCTAGGCAAATACCCCAAGGAGATAAATGGTTTAAAAAAATACATATATATGTGTAAATATATACATGCATATAGAAAGAAATAAAAGTGATACAAAAACAGAGATATTAATTTTTTAAAATGTCAAGTAATACATGCAGTTCATTTGTGAGCCCTATTTCAGAGTGAGTACTAATCATTAAAGTGAATAACAATTTCAAAATTTATTTGAAAAGAAAATGTTTCTACTTACCTACCAAGGTTTTCCATACTGGGAGTTCAGGGATATTTAATTCTATAATATGCTTCAAAACTTCTGTGTGAAAGTTTAGCACTGACAAATGAATTATATTATTTCCTTTGCTGTCTGTTTTTTGCCAGTTAGCACCATGAGAAAACAAATAATGGAGAGTGTCCAATGCTCCAGATGTGGCTGCAAGTAGTAGTGGGGTGCACTGATTCCTGCAAAACACAAGAACACACTGCAATAACATGGCATAATAGGGTACAGAATGTTAATCAAGTTTGCTTTTTCACTTAAGTAATCTGATTCAAAGTGGTATTGATAGAAAATGAAAGTGATCAAAATGTTAGTTCAAATAGTTTTAGATATTGTCTAAAGTATTGTGTATTCATCACCATGCCTAAGCCCTGTTCTCCTTCTGACTTTCTCCAGCAACTGTATCCTGCCAACAGAGAAATCTCCCTCAGTCTGCTATTAATATGTTCTTCTGCCTACAAACTTTTCCTTTCCTTCTTTCTTATTATTTATACCTCTCCTGCCTCTCCTCTTCCTATTTACCCCAACCTCTCATTTCAATCTGATTCCACTTCACCCCTGCCAACTTCTATTCTCCTTGAGTTTGCCTCTCAATCCCCTCCTGTACCTTACAGAAATTCTATTCTATTCTGGGAAATGCTTTTGCTCTGAGTCTGCTTCCTCTCCTACGTCTTCCTCCTCTAACAATGTCATGTCACTAACTGACTTCTTCTGTGGAAACTTAACCTTTTCCTTTGCCCCATAATTCAGTGCTGAAGGAAGACAGATTGTTCTCTTTGTATCATCAAGCTCACTTTTATTCCACTGATCATTCTATCTCTATCACCTTTCCTTTCCTCATTTGAAGCCCATACCAATCAGTTATAATACATTTTTCAAATCCTCTACTACTGTCATCATGTACTACTCTTATGCCCTCTTTTACATTCCTCAGTGACTTTAGGACCTGACTTAGGGTGTTTGTTTATATTGTTCCATTCTATCTCATTACCATGCTCAGCAAACTGTTGTATTCACATTAATGATTTGACTCGCTTGCTGTTTCTTGACCTCCTTGGTTCCATCTACAATTCTTCACATCAAAAACATGCCAGCAAGGCAATGCCCTTGACCTCAGTGTGCTATCCCTCATATCTCAAATTCGATAATTCCTCTTTTCTACCACAACACCTTAATTAACACTAGCCAAGACTCACTGAACTAGATTTTTACCGTCACCTTTGACCTCCTTTAACTTTTCCTATTTACTTAGTTATATCTAGTCCTTATGACCACAGGTGACTTTGTCATGGTCAGCAATTTCAACACAAATTTCAATACACTAGGTTCTCTTAACCCCTGCCCTCCTAAATTTCTGCCATATCCCAATGCCAAACCTAGTATCTCCCCCACTGTTCATTTTTTTTCTAGGAACACAGCTGTGTTGATATATAAAGTCAAGGAGATATGCCAACTTGGCCCACTATGAAGTCATGGTATCTAATGTGAACTGGGCTCTCCCTATTGCTCTGTAATCTTATATCCTTTTCTTGTTGGTTATTTAACAGGATACCTATAACAGCTATTCTAAATCTTCTCTATTTTATTCATCCAACAAATTACCTCTTATTATGCAAATGGTGCTGTACTAAATGCTGTGTTTTATATATATATGTATATATATAAATATTATTTATATATGTGTGTGTGTATGGTTTAGACTTGGTACTGCCCTGAATACCCTTATAATACCCTTATAATCTCTTTAAGGAGATAAAATACATACACATATAATGAATGATGTTATTTTGATTAGTTGATTAAATTATGGCACTCTGTATGAATATTTTTTCTTCTTCCTAATCTGTCCTAACTTCTTCAAATAAGTAGATCTTGCCTAGCCATAACTCTCCTTCATTCTGCCACTATTATCTCCCTCAATCCTGAACCTAAGTTGCTATTCTCTTTCTACTTCTATTCTGCTGTTCAATCCATACCTGTCTCTCCCAGGAAACAATAGTTTAAAAGCAGAAGAGATAACTTCTAGTTAGTGGTCATTATGAAAACATCTGAGGATACATTTGAACTGGATCTTGAAAGATGGGTCAGATTCAGTACTGATGTACTGTATGCTTCTGCCATTAGAATTCATCCCACCCTTTCTTAACCCAGTGTCTTTGTCCTATGCAAGAATTTCCTATATTTGGAATGAAGGTGGAGAGAATGACATGAGCAAGGCATGGGGTGGGAAAGCTTGAGGAATGTACAAAAAAAGCTGATCTTTAAATTTTCCCTCTGAATTACCTTTATCTTTACACCTTCAAACATGTTCAAGAAGCCACTAACAAAAACAAAACAAAACAAAACAAAACAAAAACCACTTTCACTTGACCCTGCCATTCTAATGAGCTGTAATCTGATTCTGTCCTTTTCACTGCCAGATTTCTCAGATGATTGGTTTATACCTGCTTCCATTCCTACTAGCTAACTTCAGTTCCCAGTGCTTTGCATGATGATCGCCAATGATCACTTTCTTTCATTTTTCCTTCTGATTGACCTCTTTGCAGCACTGGATACTGTTAAGTATGTTCTACTTCTAGAAATTCTTTGCTTCCCTCATGTTAGAATGGTTATTCCAGTTAGCTTTATCACCACTTCAGTGGTTCCCTCATTGACTCTTCCTCCTGCTCACTCATGTCCTTTAAATGTAGGAATTCCCAAAGGATCAGTCATTTGCCTTCTACCCTTTAGTCATTACATTCTCTTTCTTGGAGATTTATTCATTCACATAGCTTCAACTAACAAACTTTTACAAATGTTAAGACTTAGATCTGTATTGTTAGCCCTAATCTCTCACCTAAGTTTTATTTCTGCATTTTTGGTTACCTGTTGCTCATTTCCATTGGGATATATTGCTATCACCTTTCCACCAAAATTATCTCTTTTTGACTTTCTTACTAATTCTCTCAGCCACTCAGTCTGAAAATTTTTTAGTCATGTCCATTGATCATGGCCAGTGTGAACAAGTATATTAAAATGGTAATATTACCCAAATAAATGCATAGATTCAGTGTAGTAAGAGTCAAAATACTAATGGGATGCTCATAGAAGCAAATAAAGAGTTGACCAGATTCAAGGAACAAACAGAAAATAATAGCTAAGGGATTATTTTTTTAATTTCAAAAGGAAGAAGGTAGACCTGTACTACCAGATCTCAAATTGTATTGTAAAGAAGTAATTATTAAAATTATCTTGTACTGGATGAAAAACAGGAAATAGATCAATTAAATCAAATGATTAATTCAGAAGCAGACCCAAATGCAGTGTGCTCAGCACTTTACAAATATTATTTCATTTGCTCTTCAAAACAACCCTAGGATGTGGGTGTTATTATTATCTCCATTTTACAGTTGAGGAAACTGAGGCAAACAGAGGTTAAGTGACTTGCCCAAAGTCACACAGCTAGTAAGTGTCTAAGGCTAGATTTGAACTCAGGTTTTTCTCATTCTATGCCCTGTACCACCTACCTGCTTATAACATAAAAAGTTAACCATCAAATAACATTTACAGAATTAACAGAAGAAATAAACAATCAGAGAATTATTTAAGGTTTATGTTTTTTTTCTTTTTTTTAAGTTAAATAATAACTTTTGTTCAGTTATTATTTGTTATAATAAAAATAAAGGTGACAGTATTATCCAAATTGATCTATAGATTTAACATTATGCTGATCAAATACCTATAGCTTACATTACAAATTTAGACAAAAATAATAATTCATATAGGAGGACAAAAGGTTAAGAATACAGTTGGGTTTTGATTAGTGCAAATAATGAATTCCCTGAAATGCTGGCATTTTTTAATTTGTATAACATATTTCCATTGGGCTGAAACCAGTTACCTTATTTTACACAAATATAGCTTCAAATAAATCAAATTTGAATACATGCAACTGTTTCAGGGGATTCATTGTTCACACTAATTGGGAACTAAGGGAAAATGTAGGAAAAAAAAGGAAGAGAAGTTTCAATTATACTCTAAAGATAGAATTATCAACATCATGTGGAACTGGATAAAAACATAAAAAGAGGTTAGTAGAATAGGTTAGGCAGTAATCAGGTACATACATAGATCTAGTGTTTAATAAACCTAGCATCATGAAAGTCGAAGGAAAGTATTCATTATTCCACAAATATTGTTGTGGAAACTGAATAGCAGCATGGTGAAAAATGGGAACAGAAAAAATCTTACACTACGTATAAGAATAAATTCCAAATAGATCAATCATTGAAATACTTGTAAACTTCCATTAAAAAAAAAAAACTAGATGAAAAAAGGTTATTATATCTTTCACAACTGTGAAGAAGGAATACATTCTTAACAAACTATGACTTGAAAGAAATTATGACAAAAAATAGGTGAATTTAATTATGTAAAAAGATAAAGCTTTTAAAAATTAATGCAAGTGGAATAAGAAGGAAAAACATTTTGAAAAAAAAAATCTTCACATCAAACATTTCCAATATAAGTCTGACATTCAGAATGTACAAGCTGACACAAATTTATCAGAGTAAGAACCATTCTCCAAGTGAAAAGTCAAAGAACATAAAGAAGCAGTTCTCAAAAGGAAAAACACAACCAACAACTGCATGCAGAAAAGTTCAAAATCTCTAGTGGTCAGAGAC
The DNA here is from genome assembly GCF_900497805.2 of Vombatus ursinus. Lineage (NCBI taxonomy): Eukaryota > Metazoa > Chordata > Mammalia > Diprotodontia > Vombatidae > Vombatus > Vombatus ursinus. The sequence goes on from NW_020954557.1 coordinate 23,024,815, forward strand.
ACGTAAATTAAAACAGCTATCAGCTTCCACTCGATCTCCATCAACTGGCTACGGCAAGACACAGGCTATTATTACACCACTGGCAGAGTTGTGACTTTCTCCATTTTTTAGAAGCAAGATGGAATTATATGATGTAACAAAAATTTGTACATCTATTTGACCCAAAGATCATGGGGATTTTTGGAATTTACTGAAATGGGGTATAAAGTTTTATCTGTATTAAAAATATTCTTATGGGGGCAGCTGGGTAGTGCAGTGGATAGAGCACTGGCCCTGGAGTCAGAAGGATCTGAGTTCAAGCACAGCCTCAGATACTTGACACTTACTAGCTGTGTGACCCTGGGCAAGTCATTTAACCCCACTGCCTAACAAAAACAAAACAAACAAAAAAAAATTCTTAGAAGCACTAATTATAAGATTAAAAATAAACAAACAAAAAACTGGGAACAATCTAGGTGTCTGTCAAGTAGGGAAATGTTAAACAAATTCTGGCATACAGATATAATAGGATGCTCTTGAACCAGAAGAAATTATGAATATGAAATATGAAATGATGAATATGAAAATATGAAAGATGAATATGAAAAATCCAGAGAAATATGGGGAAAATTAAGCTATGTAGAATGAAGACAATAGGACCAAAAGAATAAATACATGCATAAACTACAATTAATGAGTTCAAAACAATAACTAATTTCATATTATATACATAATAAAGAAGGTAAAAGAAAAAAGAGGACAATAGGGGCACTGTTATGTTCAAATCCCTACAGATCTTTTGGGGAAGAGTCATAATGTTAAAGAAAGTTACAGACAAATGCATATTCATTTACAGTCTCTTATTTTGTATTTGTTGATTGATTATTTGTAGTTGCCTACAGAAGTCAAAGCAAAATCTATATTTAAAAAACACACAGAAATCATCTTTGGCACCAGGAAAAGCTTTGTATCACTGAAAGCACTACAAAATTTTATAAATATGAAATTTAAGTTCTGGGTCCAGCTCCCTGTCCATTTGTAGCACCTGTGCAAGATCTATGCACTGACATAAACTCGATGCGTTGTCTTTCCAAATGCATGTCACAATCTGGGCAATATGCATTCTTCATCCACTTGGCTTTTCCTGTGTGGATTGCTAGGTTGTTCACTCTTTGAGTTTCCAAAGATTTCACTGAGGCCGCTCTATATATGGCATTCTGAGTCTCAATGCAATCATTACAATGTCCTCTGAAAACAGGGGCATCCTCATCCATTGCATTGTATTTAAAGGACTGTTATTTAGAAGAAGGATTAGACTTACTCTGTGTGGCTCCAGAGGTAGAACTAGGGAGAAATGCTGGGACACATTAAGATTTTGGCCCAAAATAAAAAAGAACTTTCTAATCAAACTGTCTAAACACTGAATAAGCTGTATTATTGTGTTCAAGGAGAGGTGGGATGATCATCTTTAGGAACATTACATAAGGAATTTCTTCATCATTTGGGAGTCAAGACTAGATGATCTCTAAGGTCTCTTCCAATTCTAAAATTCTATGATAATATGATTTTTTTTCCCCCTTTTTCCTTTTTGGCGAGGCAGTTGGGGTTAAGTGACTTGCCCAGGGTCACACAGCTAGTGTGTGTCAAGTGTCTGAAGCCGAATTTGAACTTGGGTCCTCCTGACTCCAAGGCTCTATCCACTGCACCACCTAGCTGCCCCAATAATACAATCTTTAACATAAAAATTGAAATTCATAATTCAAAGCAAAATTAAGTCAAGTGAAAAATTTCAGGAAGTCAAATTATCATAACATACTAAACTGGCTAGTGGTTATCTATATGTTGCTCTAAGTTGTCTTCCCACTTGAGATTCTATGATTCTTGGACAAAACTGCCTTAGTGACTTACTCAGCTGCTGTCTCAGCTTCTAGCAAACTAGGATCCTTCCTACAGAGAACAATGATGATGCAAATATTGTCATAGAAAGCAGCAACATGTATAGGCATCCATCCTCTTTTTTCACATAGGGTATAATCTGCCTTGTGACTTAGCAGACAGACAGTTGCTTCTAATGAGCCAGCCTGAGCTGCAAGGTGTAGGGGTGTTGGACCTAAAATAAGTGAACAATTTAGTTAGGGTTAGAAGAACAGCTGATATTTGTAATAATATATTCCTATGTAATAATATATTGCTAACATAATTATACAATGCTTCAATGCTTATAAAATGTTTTAAAACATACATTAATTCATTTGATGCTTCCAACAGTCTTATGAGGAAAATTCATAGCGATTGCTATCCCCATTTTACAAATAAGGAAACTGAGGCTCAGAGCAATTAAATGACTTGTCCTTGGTAGCACAACTAGTAAGTGCTGGAGGCAGAATATGAACCTAGGTTTCTCCTGACTCTAGGTCACTTATTCTACTAAACCATACCAGGACCTAAAATTTCAAAAAAGGGCATTATGCTTTGTTTTGTACTTTAAATAGTGCTCTTAAGTTATCTCTTCACGCAAAACATTTTTAACAAGTGGGATTTATTAATTTTAATCTTCTGAGTATTAATTAGTGAATAAATAAGCAGGGTAACTTAAGATCTGTTCAACTACTTAAGTGGTCCAGGCCATTTTCAATATGCAATATTAAAAATTTCCTGAAAAATAAACCACTAAATAATGTAGTAGAATTGTATTAAGGCCTAGCTTGTCATTATTTGTGTTTAGAAATACCATGGATCACTATATTCCCCCCTATATAAACTGTATATAAAAAAACAGTTTATATCACTGTACCTCCTGTTCCCCCCAGCTCCAACAATATAAAAAGTCTCTTGTATTGGATTTAGAAAATTCTTTATGTGTTATTTGTTTTACTTTGGAAGTATGAGAATGGAAAATAATGACAAAGTAGAAGAAATCACATTGAAAAGAAAGAGAATTGGATGAGTTTAAGGTTAGAATGCATAGATATATTAAAGTGACATATCTTATTTAAATGTCTTTCTAATTTTGTTCAAATATGATGTTCTGAAGAAAGGAATCTAGTCTTTTTTTTTAAGTACTCAAAACAAAACCCATTCCTCTGTTACTTAGAAATGTTTAATCAGTAAACTTTACTTGTATATATAAAACCACTGACAATTGGAGAACAAAAAAAAAAAAAAGAAAGGTATTTATTTGTCTACCTAGGTAACAGGAGAACTACTTGGGCATTTCTGAGGATTTTTTTTTTACCAGTTTCACTCTTTCAACTTTTCTTATGGCAAGAGGGAGAAGTAAAAGAAAACAGGGGAAAGAGATACATGAAAAAATATCTTTTTTTTTTCCTACTTGGCAGTTTCTTTCTTCTACTAATAAGAAAAAGAAACAGAAAACTGGAACAACAGGCATTAAGAGTACAAAGAAACAACTGAATGAAGAAAACAAGGAAAAATTATGGAAATCATAGAAAAGTCTTTCACACTTTAAGCCTAAAGGTTGGTGATAAATGGGTATAGCTCCAAGTTATGTTATACAGGATGAATCATGTACTGAATTAGCGCTGTGCTCACAAAGACTGGACTCAATCTTTAAGGCTTCTCAATAATGATTATTTTCTGTGGCTCATTTTGTTTCCACCCAAGGTCCCCCTGAGAACATCAGAATTCCTTCCCAGACTTGCACAGTTCACATGATTCATAGTACCAGCAAAGAGCAAGGTCTGACTTTGTTCCTTTTCCTCATCATTGTTCTTTAGACCTTTGCCCTTGAGTTCCAGCAAATCCTGTGGTCCAAAGTTCTTTGCCAAAGCAGCCTCTTTTTCTCCTTTAGTACTCTGTCCCTCAGCTGCTGCCAACTCTGTGTGGCTCATCATTGCACTGACCTCTCATTTCTGTTGAGACTCTGAAACTCCATTGTCTTGCTACACTATCGTTGCTTACCTGCCATCCATTTACCACTTTCTATCTAATTCAGGAAGTATTATAATACTCACAATATGAAACCTGGGCCTCAAATACCTCTAAAATAGTTAACACATTGCTGGCTCTTCTGTTAGGCCCCCAGCTCTACCTAGCTGGCACAAAAAAAGGTGCCTTAAATGGCAGTGAAACTTTCTTGACTGAGCCATCTCAACTTTATGGTCTCTGTTCCCTCATCTCTAGACAAGTTAGGGTAACTGACTTCGACTCGGCTCTTCCCCAACCTAGAGGGCAGACAGAGTATCCCCTACACACAATTAGAACCTTCTGTTGAGACTTTTTATATCTGAGGAAAACTACTTGCTTTCCTTTCCATTTGAGTTCCTGATTCCCATCATCAGCACCCATTAAGACCACCCACCCCTTGTGGCTAGAACCAAGCCATGCAAATTAACTGAAGTTCTGAGTAACCTCAATAAAGGACTAGAGACAACACAGTACCAAAGCTAGTGGTTACTACCATCTGGGCTGCTGGAACATCAAAGGCTTATGTATCTAGTAAAGTAATAAAAATGAACATTCTACTCAAAGATTCTAATATGATCGCAATTAGAGTAAGGATTAGGTATCTCTTGTACCTTGGTTTCCAAGACACTGAACTTTTTGTATTCTCCTCCCACCCCTCTGATCTTTCCATTTGTCTCCTTTGCTGACTTCTTATGGTAGAATAAAAAGAGAACTGGCTTTGAAATCTGAGAATCAGGGTTTGAATTCTGGTTCAGTCTCTTCCTACCTATATGACCTTGAGTAAGTCACTTAACTTCTCTGGGGCTCTGCTTTCTCATCTGTAAAATGAGGCTCACTCAAGCCTCATCTACTCTTGAACTAGAGTAGTCCTACTACATTCTGTTTTTATCCTCCTGATTTTATCTATATCTATTTTATTCCCTTAGTATATACTGATCCCATCTTACAGGTTCAAATATCACCTCATTTTTTTTTTTTTAAAGAATCTCCCTTATATCTCCAAGCCTGACCTGAGCTCTAGTTCCACATTTTCAACAGTCTATGCACATTTTCAATTGTATTACCTGCTGTCATCTTTAACTCAACAGGTCTAAAACAGAACTTTTTCCCTAAAAACTAGGAAGATAATATGGAATAGATACATTGGTTCCAAAATCATGGAGAATCTAAATGTCAAGCAGAGAAGTTTAGAATTCATTTTGTAGGCCAAAGGGGATCCAGTGGTGTTTTTTTTGAGTCAAAGAGTGATTCGCTAACAGCACTGTTTTAGGAAAATAAGTCTAGAGACTTTTTAGAAGGTGAGTTGGAAGAAGAGACTGCCAGAGAGATTGTCCAGGAGGCTGTTGCAGTGGTGAAAGTTTGAGAAAGTGAGCAGCTTTAATGGAAAGAAAGAGATCTATTCATTCACTCACTTATTCATCATACATTTATTAAGTACCTGCTATGTGCCAGATACTGTGCCAGGCACTAGGGACACAAAAAAAGAAAGTCTCTAACCTCAAGTACCTTACTTTCTACTGAGGATATGAATGGCAGAAACATTTTGAGGAAAAACTAAGAGTTTGACTATTCAAACCCAGTACATCCCCTGAGATGCCACTCAAGTCCTATATACATCCTCCATTGGGACTTTCCTAACAATTTCAATGCACAGTCGTCTTCCTCTTCTTTGTCTCTAACATTTTCAGCCATTCAGACATTTAATCATAGACTGCATTAATATCATTTATGTTCTCTCCAGCCCCACTGCAATTATTTTAGCAGGCCCTCATTACCTCTTGCTTGGATAATTTTTTTCTGTACTTCCAGTCTTTCATACTACTGTCTGAATAATCTTCCTAATGCACAGGCTTGTCCATTTCATGCTCTACTCATCAACTTTCACTGACTCTTCACTGTATACCAAATAAAATGTAAACTCCATAACATAGTATAAAAGGCCTCCTCACCTCTGGATCCAAACTACCTTGCCAGTCTTATAACATGCTATTTTCCCTTTTTTATACTCTATGTTCCAGCCAAACTGGACTACTCACCACCCCCTAATCTTGTTCTTCTTTTTCCCATCTCCGTAATTTTTGTGCATACTACTTCTCATTTCTAAAATGATCTTTCTTTACATTTCTGCCTACTGACATCCTTCCCTGCTTTCAAGGACTGGCTCAGATGCCACCTTCTCTATTAAACCTTCCTTTAGCCTCCCTGACTCTCTCATATCCCTCTGTTTGGACTTCTACCTTGTACTTACCATAATACAATGATGATGTGGTTATTTTATATTTGTCTTATCTTCCCTATGAGTTTGTAAGATCCTTTCTGTTGAGTTTCATTTTTGCACTCCTAGCACCCAACACATTACATGACACATCAGTTGCTTAATAAATGTTTGCTGAATTGAATTGGATTTCTGCTGTTTTTTGAGAGTATATCTTATCTTTTTAACTACATTGTAATCTCCTAGAGGGTAAAGATTGTCCTTTACCTTTCTTAAATATCTCCTCCAGTCCCTAACACAAAGCCATACATATAATACTCATTACTCAGTAATATTTAATGAAAAAATAACAGTTGAGAGTAGAAGGAAAGATCTTTAATTGTAGTTTAGAAGTCTGAGGCATTGCTAACTTTGAAATCATTCATCTTTAGATCTAATGACATTTATTTGATTTAACTACATGGTGTAATAGATAGAACACTGGACATGGAATCAGGAAGACCAAAGTTCCACTCCTACCTCAAATATTTGTTAGCTATGAAACCTTGGACAAGTCACTTAACCTTTCTGTGCCTCAGTTTCCTCATCTGTAAAATGAGAGTTGAGTTAGACCACTTGACCTCTAAGGTCCCTTCCAGCTCTAAATCTGGAATGCTATGAAATATATTTTTGATGATTAAGAAAGTGGTAATGCTAATATCTTATCTCAGTCTGTTCAGATCATATGCAATACTTATATTCTGGGTCAGTTTTTGGAGAGAGAAAAAAAATCTCTTTGAGAACTGAAGCTGAAAAATTAGTAACATCAAATTTGATGGAAAATTTGAGGGAAAATAGAAAAACAAGTACTTTACAACCTTAACAAATGACCGTTACTGTGACTGTTAGTTTTTATAGAACCTTTTGTAGATAAAATATTTACACAGTAATAAAAGGAATGAACTTTTTTTTTTTAGCATTTATGACAAATTTCAAAAAGGAAATTTTATTAATATTTCACTTATGTCTTACCATTCTTGTCCTTTTTCATTTCTGCTTTGGCAGACTCTTTTCCTAAACAGGAATGAACAAAAGAGTATGATTAACCATCACTTTACAATTAGCTAATTTATTCACAATATAAAATCCATACTTAAGAGAAGTTGTTTGAGGATGTGCTTACATGAACAAAAGCAAAACTGTGATAATAGCCTCCGAACTTAGCAGTGCATCAAATAAGCCTGGAAAGGAGGCAGTCTACAATGGGAGCTGACAGTGGAAGTTTTCAGAGAAAACAACTAAGAATAAGAATCTTAATCCATTTCATACCAGAAGCTTTGAAAATACAGGTAACATTCTTAGTAGGGATTCTGTTATTTGTCTTATTGAAGAAAATCTCTAGGCATCTCTGTATTAAATAATAATAGCTTGCATTTATATGACCCTTTTAGATTTTCAAACTGCCTCATAGTATGGTGTCTCATTTAATCCTCACAACAACTCTGTGGTGTGTGTAGGTGTTATTATCCTCATTCCATAGATGAAGAAACTGATGCTTAGAGGTTATGTGATTTGCCCAGGGTCACGCACGTGGTGTCTGAGGCAAGAGCTGAACCCAGATCTTCCTGACTAGTTTCTATGTTTGGGGCAGGGGTGTGCTGAATCAATTCTAAGAGTAGATTGCTAGGGGCAGCTAGGTGGCACAGTGGATAGAGCACTGGCCCTGGAGTCAGGAGGACCTGAGTCCAAATCCGGCCTCAGAAGCAAGTCACTCAATCCCATTGCCTAGCAAAAAAAAAAAAAAAAAAGTAGATTGTTAAATTTTCCATGTAAATATTTATACTTCAGAAATTGAAGTTACAAATTAGAGCTCAATTAATTGTTTTGTTGATTGTCTAGACTTAAAAAAGTGTTAATAATGCAGATTAAACTTTAAATGTATATGTACATTTTTTCCAGAGAGCCTAGTTGTTAAACACTCACCAGCACAACCCTTAATTGCTTTATAAATACTGTTTGAGCTCAATAGAAGTTTAGTTGAAGGTTTAGGGAATGAAATCATCACCAGATTGGAGGCCTGATTACTACAGGCTAATAATAAAAACAATCATGATGATAGTAATAGTAATAAAAACTACCACTTATATAGCACTTTAAGGTTTGCAAAGTGCTTTATGTTTAAAATCTCATTTGAGCCTGCCTCATTTGAAGTATTAGGTAAAATCAACAGCTCCCTGACTGGACAGAAGAAGTAGTCTAAAAAGAAAAACAGAAAGTAAAAGATTAAATGGAAATACACAGAAATTGAACCAAAGGTCAAGAGGATAGAGAACACAAGAATGTGCCATAAAAGAAAAGGAAAAAGAAATTGAGTCATTGAAGCTGTGCAACAGCTAGACCACCCTTCCCAGAGAGGGAAGCACCAGCATCTCACTTTCCATAAAACAAGGAGGAATTGCAGTTATCCTGAGGAATTAAAAAAACAAAAATAAAAAAACTTGTTGCTGGACCCAGGAGGAAGAGAAATGTGGAGGCAGATGATGACTCCTGCCGAGGACCATAGAAGGGTCTATAGACAATGCAGTGTTTTGTTGACTAATATTGCACAGATTCCTGCATTGTGTATTCAGTACATGATAGTGAACCTTACCTCATCACTACCCACTTTTAGAAACCTAAAAAAGCTCTCTTAGGACTATGAAATTCTGGGTAGGAAACTAAATTAGTTATCCAACAAATATTCTAAAGGTTTATACTATAGATTGAATCCCGTGATAGGCACTGAAGGTACTCAAGAAAATTCCATCCTAGAGGCAGAAGGATCAGGAAAGGTCTCTTGTAGGAATTTGTTCTTAAGCTGAGCTTTGAAGGAAGCCAGGGACTTCTAACAGGTAGAGCTAAGGAAAGATCATATCCAGACATGGGAAGCAGTTTGTACAGAATCGTGACAATTGGAGATGAAATGTCATGTGTGAGGAGGGGTAAGAACTCAAGTTTGGCAGGACCATAGAGTGTGTGAAGGGGAAAAGTGAACAATAAATATGGAAAAGTAGGCTGGAGCCAGATTGTGAAGGACCTTAAGTGCCAAACAGAGTTTGAGTTTTCTCTTAGAGGTTAACTGGGATCAAACATAAACTCCTCTATTTGAAATTATTTACTAATATGTTAATTTCCTTTTACATTCTGTGGTGCAGCCAAACTCACCTTCTTATCGTTCTTTACATACGGCACTCCATCTCCTGATCTGGTGCATTTGCATTGGTTGTTCCTCACGGCTGGAACGCATTTCTCTCTCACCCCAGTCTCCCAGTCTGTCCTTGTAGGCATAGCTCTTAGAATCCCTCCTTTCCTTCAGGACTCACCTTTAAGCACTCTACCTTCTACATGAAGCCTTTCATGATCCTCTCAGTTGCTTGTGGCTCCCCATCTCCCAAATCACTTTTTATTTTTTTGAGTATATTTTTGTTTATACCTACAAATGGACATATTGCGTCTCCTGAGTAAAATGTAAGATCCTCAAGGGCAAGGACTGTTTCACTTTTGTCTTTGTAACCCCAGTGCCTAACATGGTGCCTGCTTCCTAGTAAGTATTTAATAAATGCTTGTTGAATAATCAGTCGAACTAAGAATTTAAGCATTGATCAAGAATCTCTTAAGTCATTAAAATTTATGTCACTATCAGATTTAAATGACTATTCAAAGAAGCAATGCAAACAAGGAGTTGGTATTATATTATTTGGGGTCCAGAAGTTCTCTTAATGTAAAAGACAGACACAGACACAATATAATTTTAGTTTTAAAGCATACTGGTACCTAGGTTGTTCATCACAGATCTTCTCTGGTTAACATTTACATTAACACTACACAGGTGGCATATAATTGACACTCTGTTGTATAGAGCAGCATAATGGAGAATAGAATAACCCAATTCATCTGTAACACTCATAGTGGAGGATGAGGTTTTTCGACAGAATGTATGGAAGACAGCAGATAATCCTCTTTCAACAGCACACCTCAAACCATAGGGCAAACTCTAAAATCATGTAAATGTGTCAGAATTAGTTTTCCTTTATCAAAAAGAACAAATAATATTTTTGTATTATAACATCATTGGAACCCAGGGAATTAAAACATAACTTTAATAATGATGATGATAGTTGACACATATAATGCTTATTATGAATGCACTGTGCTAAGTGCTTTACAATTATTACAACAACCAGGGAGATAGATGCTATTATTATCTCCATTTCAAATATAAGAAAACTGAGGCAAACAGGGTTAAATGTCTTGCCCAGAGTCACACAGCTAGTAAATGTCTAAGGCCAAATTTGAATTCAAGATTTCCTAACTCCAAGGACTCTAGGCCCAGCCCTCTATCTGCTCTGCCACCTAGCTGCCACTTTTTTTAAAATTAATTTTTAAATTAATTTATTTATTTTTAGTTTTCAATATTCACTTCTATAAGCTTTTAAGTTTTAAATTTTCTCCACCTCCCTCTCCCCCCACCCCTTCCCAGGACAACGTGCAATCTGATATAGGCTCTACATATACATTCTTATTAAACATATTTTCACATTAGTCATATTGTAAAGAAGAATTAGAACAAATGGGAGGAACCATGAGAAAGAAGAAACGAAATAAAAAAGAAGAGAGAGCAAATAGTATGCTTCAATCTGCATTCAGACTCCACAGTTCTTTCTCTGGATGTGGATAGCATTTTCTATCATGAGTCTTTTGGAGTTGTCTTAGATCCTGAGTTGTCTTAGTTGCTGAGAAGAGCTAAGTCCATCAAAGTCAGTCATCACACAGTGTGGCTGTTATTGTGTACAATATTCTCCTGGTTCTGCTTACTTCACTCAGCACCAGTTCATATATGTCCATCCAGGTTTTTCTGAAGTCTGCCTGCTCATCATTTCTTATAGCATATTCCATTATATTCATTTACCACAACTTGTTCAGCCATTCCCCAATTGATGGGCATCCCCTTAATTTCCAATTCTTGGCCACCACAAAAAGAGCTGCTATAAATATTTTTGTACATGTGGGTCTTCTCACCATTTTTATAATCTCTTTAGGATTCAAGCCCTAGAAATGGTATTGCTGGGATATGCACATTTTTATAGCCATTTGGGTATAATTCCAAATTGTTCTCCCAGTCAATTTAGTCAATTTAGGCTTATTAAGGCAATAATTAAAAGCTGTATAGTCCAATTAACATAAATATGAAACCTCTTGAAAACCATTGTAGAAATTTCTTTATTTATAGAAAGGTAAAAGGGAGGCAGCATAATATGATGAGTTGACCACTGGCCTAATGGTCAGGATAATTGTGTTCTAGTTGTGATTCTACCACTAACATACTGTGAGAACTCAGATAAATCATATTGTCTTTGGGCCTCAATTTCTACGTTTATAAACCAAAGGAATTGGACTACATAATCTCTAAAGTAATATTTAACTCTAAAGTGTGACCCAGGGTAAGTCACTTAATGTCTGTCAGCCTCAGTTTTCTCATCTGTAAAATGGAGATAATAACACTTACAGGGTTATTTTGAGGATCAAGTGAGATAATATATGTAAAGAATCTTGCAAACCTTAAAAGCACTGTATAAATGCTAGCTATTATAATTTTCTCAGGTCTTTTTGTTTGAAAAAAAAACTGTGAAAGTAGTTGTAGACATTTTAAAATAGGGCAGTTACTATCTTTTTGAAAAATTTCAAATTCATTCCCATCCAAAAGTCAGATAATGGACTAACACCATTAATATTCCTTCCTTATGACTTAGGAAGATGCTCAATAAAAAAGCCTGACCTCGAAATAATAGATATGTAACACAACTTGGCAATTTTCTACATTAGATCTCTTTTGCTCTATTCACTTGTCTGGACACATGCAATCAGCTGCCAAGTCCTTAGAAATACTTTTGAACTAAAATAATAATTCACTTACATTTTTGTTTGTGTGCATATGTCAATGCTTCATTGGATTAGTACTTCCAATGATGCAAATCACAACCCATCCATTTCTTATTTTGAGAGATTCCTGTCCATGTGTTTTCATGAATCATACTATCAAGGGAACTGAACTGTTAAGGCAACTCCTCTCCTCCAGACCTTAAAAACTATCACTTGAAAAACTTCATCTCTTTTCTTCTCTTCTGCCTCAAAAGGAAAGGTAGTCTTACTCCTTTCCAAGGCTAACCTCTCTACTTGTGCCCTTGGTCTCTTCCAACCCTTCCTTTTATTTTTCAATAATTCCCCTTCCCTTCCACTTTTAATCTCTCAGTGTATTAGCTTCTTCCTTTCCTTTACACATGCTCTTTTAGAGCACATTCTCACCCCTAGTAATTGCCTGCTAGCTCATCTCAAAGACACAAGACACACCAATACATGAAAAAAAAAATCCCTAAGTCAACGTTAACCTATTTGCTGAACCTATAGCAAGTTCTAAGGTCTTGGAGACTGGCTTATCGTTAAGAGTTGTCAGAAATTTAGGCCATTAACAAACAATGACCACTTTCTGTCAAGAGCCCCTTATCAACTTAAGGACAGTTTGCTCACAATTAATTCATTCAAGGTCTTGCAGTCTCATCATTCTATTGTAACTTTTCTTTCTAGAATCACTGACTTTCTTATTGATAAATCCATTGGCTTTTTTCAGTCTTCACCTTCCTTCACCTTTTAAACATATTTCATACTTTGATCACATCCTCTTTTTTTGGTGCTTTGTGTTCCTTTGGATTTCATTCCTCTACATTATTCTTTTGGTTCCTCCCACCTCTCTTATTCCTTCTTTTCTGTCTTCTTACCTGGCTCCTCTTCCTTCCTCTACACCTAAATGTGAGCATTTCCTAAGGCTCTGCCTTTACCCCCTCTTCTTCTTTTGTTATATCCTCTCACTTGGTAGCTTTATCCACTTCCATAACTTTGACTATCATCTCTATGCAGATGACACCCAAATTTATGTCTCTCATCCCACATCTTCAATTATATGATGGATAGATGTAGTGGCAATTCAAACTAAACAGGACCAAAACTGAACTCATCATCCTCCCCACAAAACCTCCCCCTCAATTCTCCCCTTCTACTATTTTTTCAGGAGCCCAGGTTCGAAACTTCAGAATTGCTTTTGGTTCTTTCCTCTCCTTCACTTTCAATATATAATCATTTTCTACTTCCATGGTGTCTCTCATATCTGGCTCTGACATTCCACTCTCAATGCTACTACTTTAATTCAAGCTCACCTATGCTATTTTAATGCCTTTCAAACTAGTCTCCACATGTCTAGTCTCTCCTCTCATACTACTGCTGAAGTAATACAAATGTAAAGATCTGATACTATTACTTCTCTACTCAACAGTAGTTCCTATTACATCCTGTAGAAAGTCTTAACAATTATTATCTTTGCATTAAAGGTCCTCAAAAATCAGACTCTAGTCTACCTTTTTTTTTTTTTTGCTTTGTCACACACATTGCAATATTTCAGCTAAACAGACCATGCGCTATTCCCCAATCTCCATCTATTCTTTCTTATCTTTGTATACACCTACATCTCTTTCTGTTTAAATTTTTTCCTTCCTTCAGCTGTAACTTCATCCTCTAAGCTATCTTTGATGCTCCTAGCTATAAATCTCTTTTTTTCTCAGTTCTTTCATACCATTGGAATTGGACCTTTCTTAGTCATAGTGTAACTTGCATGTAGTTATTTGTATATTTGTCTTAAGCTCCTTGAGGTCAGAGACTATCCCTTATTTCATCTATATCTCTAGCAGCTAACAAAATGCATCAAATGTAGTAAGTACTTATTAAATATCAAGGGCACCCCCATCTTCCCAGTTCCCCAGGCCTACAAGTAGGTGTCATCCTTGACTCCTGTCTATTGCCAAGACCTGTCAAATTCACCTTTACTACATTTCACCAAAACATTCCTTTTTCTCTTCCAATACTGCCATCTTCCTGGTGCAGGCCCTCATCTCTTCATGCCTGGACTATTGCAATAGCTGGTGGTTGGTCTGCCTGCCATAAGTCTCGCCTCACTTCAGTTCTTCCTCCATTCAACCACCAAAGTGATTTTCCTAAAGTGCTAATTTGACCATGTCTTTCCCCTACTCAAAAATTTCCAGTGGCTTCCCATCACCTCCAAGATGAAATACAAAATGCTCCGTCATTCAAAGCCTTTCATAGCCTAATTCCCCTTCACCACCACCCCCACCACATATATACCTTTCCAGTCTTCTTACATCTCACACCCCCCCCCCCCCCCCCCCCCCCCCCCCCCCCCTATTACCCTTCCCCTTTTTTTTCCCCCCTCCCCCCCCCCCCCCCCCCCACATACTCTTTAATCTGGTGACAGTGGCTTTCTGGCTATTCCTCAAACAAGACACTCAGGCATTTTCTCTGGCTGTCCCCCAGGCCGAGAATGCTCTCCTTCTTCATCTCTGCCTCCTGACTTGACTTAAGTTCCAAATTAAATCTCATCTTTTACAGGAAGTCTTTCCCAATCCCTGTTAAGTCTATTGTCTTTCCTTCTGTTGATTATTTCCCATTTATCCTGTATATATATAACTTGTTTGCACATAGTTGTTTGTGTGTTATCTTCCCCATTAGATTGTGAACTCCTTGAGGTCAGGGATTGCCTTTAACCTTTCTCAGCATGTAATAGGTGCTTAATAATTGCTAAATAGTTTATTGAAGTAAAATGCCCATGGTAGACAAACAGACAGGTCTGTCCAAGGAAAGTATATATGTCTACTTGGCAGAACTTACATCGGATAGAAGGCTAAGACTGATTCTCAACTGAGTTCAGTTCAGCAAAGGGTAACTTATTTTATTTCATAGATTTATAATACTAAAGGCTTTTTACCTACTAAAATGTATTTTACTTTAATAGTGAAGGTCAACATCATTTTATTCAAATCTCTAAGAAGTTATTTTCTCTAAGACATATGGTTTTATGTAACATTTAGCTCCTTAAAATCTTGTTTAGAGATACTAGCACCCAATTTGCAATGTAACAGTCAGTGAGATACCTTGCACTTCATAGCTCTTTTGAGGCCAAATTTTTTCTTCAATTGCTCATGTAATTGAATATCAGACAGTGGAAGTCTTTTGGGTCTAAGGCTGTTTATAATTTCATTTATGGCTCCCCACCACTGGGTCTTATATAACTGCTGATAGAAAGTTTCAAGTTCAAAATAGATTACATAGTAGCTGTTAAAAAAAAAAGAATAAGAAAAATTTTTTCCAACTTCTAAGTGATTATTTCAATTAATTTTATAGTTTTGTGCAAACATATCTGACCTTCTACTATAATTTTTTTTTAATTTAGCTAGTAAACACCAATAACATATAGACAAACAACTGAAGCATAATGGCTCTTTTTTATGAAAAGTTACACATTTGTTCACATATTATCTTTTGTCCTTTCAAAGTAAAGAACACATACCTCAATAAATTCATATATGTGTTTGTTCTCTTTCCCTTGACCATATTACAAAATCTCTCTCTTATGCTTTTCTCCACCCCACTATATATTTTCATCTATGAGCTAGCACAAATCTGCTGTCAGTCCAAGTTCAGTAATGTGTTAGTACACTTGAATTTAGTCCATTTATTCATTTTAACTAGTTATGCACCATTAACCATTAGAAGTTAAAGTAATTTAAAATTTAAAGTAATTTAAAATCAGCAAACATAGTTTAGGGACAGAAGTATTGGAAAAAAACTTTAATTAAAATTATAGTTAGAAACTGTATTTTTAAAAAACAAATATTTGAATAGCTATGGATTTTTCAACAAGTTCTGTAGCTAAGAATTTATATTATAAATATCTGGAATGCATTATTGAATGATTCCATAAAAGATTGTTTAATTTGGCATATTCCTGAAATATTTATTCTTTTGAAGGTTAGCAGTAGAACAGATGGACAATAGGGAAAAGAACATAAGTTATAGGTCTATTTTTTGAGGAAAGAGTATGATTATGATACAGCAAAGCAGGCCCCAGTCCTTGTGAAAATCCTTCTGACTTATGAGAGAAGAAAATGTGGAGGCTGAGAAAAAGAAAGGTGGTGTGTGAAGACAGGGTTAGGTATAAATAATGGATCAAGCCTAAGGAGTTGGAATGGGTGTTGTATTTTGTCAAAAGCTTTTTCTGCATCTATTGAGATGATCATGGGTTTCTGTTAGTTTTATTGTTGATATGGTCAATTATGCTGATAGTTTTCCTAATATTGAACCAGCCCTGCATTCCTGGTATGAATCCTACCTGGTCAAAGTGTATTATTCTTGTGATAAGTTGCTGTAATCTATTTGCTAATATTTTATTTAAAATGTTTGCATCTATATTCATTAGGGAAATTGGTCTATAATTTTCTTTCTTTTTTGACTCTTACTGGTTTAGGTATCAGCACCATATTTGTATCATAAAAAGAATTTGGTAAGACTCCTTCTTCACCTATTTTCCCAAATAGTCTACATAGTATTGGAATTAATTGTTTTTTAAATGTTTGATAGAATTCGCTTGTAAATTCATCTGGCCCTGGAGATTTTTTCTTAGGGAGTTCATCAACGGTTTGTTCAATTTCTTTTTCTGAGATGGGGTTATTTAAGTATTTTACTTCCTCTTCTGTTAATCTGGGCAATTTATATTTTTGTAAACATTTATCCATTTCACTAAGATTGTCAAATTTATTGGCATACAGTTGGGCAAAATAATTATTGTTTTAATTTCCTCTTCCTTGGTGGTGGATTCACCCTTTTCATTTTTGATACTGGTAATTTGGTTCTCTTCTTTTTTTTAATTAACCAAAGGTTTATCTATTTTATTGGTTTTTTCATAAAACCAGCTCTAAGTTTTATTATTAGTTCAATAGTTTTCTTAATTTCAACTTTCTTAATTTCTCCTTTGGTTTTCAGTATTTCTAATTTGGTGTTTAATTGAAGATTTTTAATTTGTTCTTTTCTAGTTTTTTTAGTTGTATGCTTAATTCATTGATCTCCTCTTTTTCTATTTTATTCATGGAAGCATTTATAGATATAAAACTTCCCCTAAGAAATGCTTTCGCTGCATCCCATAAAGGATATAAAAATGTGCATTCCCTTTGACCCAGCAATAGCACTTCTAGGGCTGTATCCCAAAGAGATCATACAAATGGGAAAAGGACCCACATGTACAAAAATATTTATAGCAGCTCTTTTTGTGGTGGCAAAGAATTGGAAATTGAGAGGATGCCCATCAATTGGGGAATGGCTGAACAAGTTGTGGTATATGAATGTAATGGAATACTATCGTGCTATAAGAAATGGTGAACAGGCAGACTTCAGAAAAACCTGGAAAGCCTTGTGTGGTCTGATGCTGAGTGAAGTGAGCAGAACCAGGAGAACGTACACAGTAACAACCACGTTGCATGATGACTAATATTGATAGCCTTAACCCTTCTCAGCAATACAAGGATCTAAGACATCTCCAAAGGCCTCATGATGGAAAATGCCAGCCACATCCAAAGAAAGAACTATGGAGTTTGAATGCAGATTGAAGCATACTATTTGCTATTTTTTTTCTTCTATTGTGTTCTGTTTGTTTCCTCTTTCTGGCGGTTCCTCCTATTGGTTCTAATTCTTACTTACAACATCAGTAACGTGAAAATATGTTTAATAGGGATGTATACATATATATATATAGCCTATATCAGATTGTGCCCTGTCTTGGGGAGGGAGATGGGGAGGGAGGAGGAGAAAAATTTAAAACTCAAAAGCTTATGGAAGTGATTGTTGATAAATCAAAATAAATTAGTTAAAAAAAAAAAAGCCTAAGGAGTTGGATAATGGGCCCTATCCAGGAGGCATCTGACTCTTGTGACCATGGCTTAAAAGTCAAGTGACATAAGGTTCAGGATGAAGCAAAGTGCTACTAATTCAGTGCCTCTGGGACTGACATAGGCCTGGAATAGTCACAGCTACACTGGATCTCCTGGATAAGCAGTCATCTTTTGACACCATTTTTGTTTGAGAATATTACTGTTTATTTTAATCCTGAGACCTAACTACTAGAAAAAGCAAAGCACCTTGAGCTCCTGGGAGATGCTGTACTTCTAAATATGCCAAACTGGGAAACTCATTTTGTCCTGGAATGTTACCTCTCTTGTACATACAGTTTCTACATTTTTCCTCTGATGTACCCTTTCGACATTATGTAATGATTTTATCTCAGCACCATTTTCTAAATTCCCCCTTCACTCTGGTGCTTTTTGTGGAAAGAGAGCAACCTGTGGCCATAGGGAATATATTCTGAATATTCCTTACCTTTTTCCATTATATTCCATGACTGGTATGGGGTAGAATTCTTTGTATCCTAAATCTGCAAATGATTTAGAAGCACAGTCTTGCAATTTTTCATAAATCTCCTAAAAGATGAGAGTTGCTGTGTTACTAAATACTCACCTTCAAAACCAATTGAAACAAATCTTTTAAGCCTTTTTTGGTAACATTTTAAAAAAAATTTTCAAATGACTAAAATTCTTTCAAAGTTACACATAATTTCACCTCACAAATAGCTGATAACCTTTATGTAGTAGGGGAAAAATAAAGGGATAAAAAAATACATTGAAAAGAATAATGATGACTGTAATTAACAAAGTTGCCAATTCAATTAAAAAATATTTAGCCCTAAGGCATTTTTATCTACAAGTTACAGCAAGAATACTGAAGTGGCTAACATCCCTAATATCCACAGAATGAATTTCTTACAAATTCATAACACAGGAAAGAAGTTGAGTTTTTAAAAAATCTCTAGTGTAATAAAATTTATATAAAGAACACACAGTGGGAAGGACATCTCCATTACATTAATATATACATTATTCATAGCTATCTTCATTTTTATTAGAGAATCACTCTGGTTAGTGTCTCCTAATAGTTAATTTGACATTTTCTTACCTTTCATCTATTTGGAAGGAAGCCAAAATAATGGCTTCTGCCAGGTCTCAGAAAAGTGCGTATCCTGTTATCCTGAGCAAATGATCTCATCAGTGGACCATGTGCCTGGATTGAGGAGGTGGCTTTCTTTTGCTAGCAAAGCTAGACCTGCTTGATTCAAAATTGATCTGTTACTGGGGTGGGGGGAGGGGGAAAACAGCACCCTCAAGATCACTGACTCTAACACAGAATAATAATATCAATTGACAGCACAATATCAGTGACTTTGCACAAAATATATCATCCAGGAGATGTACAGTTGTAAACTGGGTCAATCCCATAGCAGCATGGGAAGTCTTAGAATGCTGAAAGGACTGAGGAAAATTCCCAAGAGGATGTATGTGAGGTCATGGGCATGAATCACAAAGAATGAGGTATGGATGGGTTATGATCTATACCACTTGAGAGAATTCCCACACCAATGAGATCATAGATCAGGCAAAATATTAAAGTCTCCTATAAGGACCAGGCTGGCACTCTTTCCTAAAATGCCTCTAGTTCTATATAGCTGGGGTTACTTAAAACCCACCTTCAGGTTCAGGCTTTAGGACCATTTTGAGGCCTAGTCAGGGAGAACATGGATGCCCATAGATCTATAATTTAACAGTTCAGCATCATCAGTTTTACTGCTGGTCCTTCTCTGACCTTGTAACCTGGATCCAATATCAGAATTTTGCTTTATTCCCCCTGGCTAAGCCCCAACCTTACATCTGATTTCCAGTGACTAGGGGGAGCAACATAGTGCAGTGGAAAGAGCACTGGATTTGGAAGACTTATTTTGAAATCCTAGTTATTATTACCTGTGTGATTTTGGGCAAGGCCCTTACCTCTCTGGACCTCAATTCTTCATCTGTAAAATGAAGGGGTTGAATGAAATAGTCCCTGAGGCTCCTTCTAGCTCTAAAATTATGATTCTTCAATCCTGAGGCCATATCTTGTTCCTATATGCTTAAGTCTTTGTTTTGGTTCCTTTCCTCATACCCTAGTTCCTCCAAGATGAGAATTCTGCCTCCTTCTACCCAGTTATCTCAGGGTTTGAAATACTGCCCCTGAAATCTACTTTTCATGCCTGAGTACCCAATAATGGCTGTCAGATCTCTGATTACATAAAAACTTTTATTACGCAAAATAATTATTTAGAGTCACTCAGTAAATGGTCCTGACTCCCCTGCTTAGAGGACAGATTCACCTCTTCAGACTAGGGAAGATCTACTCTCAATACCCTATGGAACAGTGTTAGTTCTAATGCTAATCTTTGAAAGTCACTGAAGAGTCACATGGTATTGATCCTAGGGGATTGTCACTGTAAAAATAGGGCCCATTATATAATCACCAAGTTATGGGCTTTAAGTAAATTATGTATCAAGCAAAATTCTATGCCATGGACATTCTGTACAGTTATAAACAATACAACTAAAGATCAGTGAGGAAATAATCTTATAGCATTAAAGAACTTTTTTTTTCTATTTCCACAGCCACTACCCATTTCTGCCTTGACTACAGAAAGAACAAATTATGAGCACGGCCTTATGCTATATCAGGAAAAATAAAACTCATTAAACCTGAAAGGCATCTGAAATCTCCTCAACTGAAGGTGTGACAATGTCAAATTCAACTCCTCCATGAAGATGAAAATATTGATTCTCTGGGTAATGAAAATGCTGGCACTTAAAATTCGGTCCACGAATAAATGGTGGTAATTCGCGTTCTGTCTTGACTTTATCATCTTCAAAAGCAAAAACACAGTTTTATTTAAAAAGAAAATGGCATATAAGCAATATATTTTTGAAGGGTCAGAGTGGGAGGGGGCCAAATTTTCCTTCCCATGTGTAAAAAGGACACTAACATTTCTTATCCAAAAGCCATTTCTGGAGGAATTCTGCTGTTTTCACTATTTTGCGATCTTTTGAGAAAACTTACATCTGAATGCAATGTATATGAGGCACCCAATAAATAGGGTTGCTGTGAGGATCAAATGAGAAAGTATTTGTAAAGCCTGTGGTGAATATAAATGATATGGCTATTTTCAGGACACTTAAAATATCTTACTTTTTTTTTTAAGTTGGGGATTCAGCTAAAACAAAAACAAATAAAAGGTTAAAAGATTAAAGACCAAATAATTAGTGGGAAAATAATTCATCCTATGTCATTATGGATGACCTAGTTACAAAGCCTCCAAAGACTTTTTTTGTTCCTAAATGTTTCCCAGTACCAGCCTATCCAGATCTATTTTATCTTTGTCCTTAGTTTGAAATTCTGATTAAGAGATTAGACAGCCAAACAGGAGTCCAGTCTCCACAAAACCACAGGAAAAGTATACATATTGGCCAGGAGCTGTCCCACTCTCTTCACATCTCTAAGCTCAAGTAGGAATTTGGTAGTACTTATATACTCACCATAAAAGAAGTTATTTCTCTCCATCCATCACTTCCTTTATCCATTCAAGTCATTAACTTCTAATAAATCTTTCTTGTTCTATATCTCTCTTCAGTTCCTACTTTTAAGGCTCAAGTTCATATCATTTCATATCTAAACTACTGTAACAGTTTTCCAGGTGCTTTTCTGTGCCCAATCTAATCTAACTTCATTCATGCTGGAACAACAGCCATCAGATTTTCTCAAATATTTTCTGAAATTTTTAATGGCTGACCTGAGTTCAAATCCAGCCTCAGACACTTAATAACTGTGTGACCCTGGGCAAGTCATTTAACCTCTCTCTGTTTCAGTTTTCTCAACTATAACAAGGGCAAAAATAATACCTACCTCCCAGAGTTGTTGTAATGATCAAATGAGATAATATTTGTAAAGTATAGCACAATGCCTGGCATATAGTTGGTACTTTATAAATACTTATTCCCTTTCCTTACCCCTCTATTGTCTTTCTCCTTTCCCTTCTATTCCCCCTTCTGTTCCTTTGCCCAGTTCAGGGAGTGAAGGAGAAGAGATGGGAAGTAGGCATTCAAGGTTGGAGAAAATGGTTAGAATGGAAATACCGCAGAGGAAAACTACTTTCATTTCCTTAGTCTCACTCCAAACCCTGAACCAGTGGACATAATTCTCCACTAACGGTACATTACTTGCTATAAAAAGCCTCATCGCTGGTTGCTTTTTTTAAACTTCTTAACATCTTACAAAAAGGTAGTCTTTGCACACAGAGGATCAGTCAATTAATAAACATATATTAGGATGAGAGGTTACAACCAGAAGGAGAACCTCATTTAGTAGGAGGAAAAGGCACTTTTGCAACAGCTGCATAATTATCTTGCTTCTCTTTGTGCTGAAGTGATTCTAGACCACATGCAGGACTCTACTTGGTAGGAATGATGTACGTGCAGAAGCAACTACTTAGCACTCCCAGTAAATCTGAAATCTCTTTAAACAGCGTAAACTGATTTTCTTTCTCTTCTTCCCTCTTACTTCCTGCCTGATTCCATCTTGATATGCAAGCAGTTGGGACATATTCCCAGAGCCCACACTTAGAGAGAACTCCAAGTCCTATACTTGGAAAAAGATACATTTTTTTTGAGGGGAAAAAAAGTTGGCCTTCTGGTGATAACTATTCTTACCTGAAAATGGTGGAAGCAGGGTACTTAAGTTTGGAACTTTCATCTTCTTTTTCAAGCTAAGCAAGAATGGAATCATAAAGCATATTAACTTTAGATATGCTATATTTTGCCGCATTTCGGATTTCTTCTCAAGGTGTTTCTCTATCAGTTTTTTCTGAAGAGCTAGTCTTTGCTGTAATCTCTGGTAGGTACAAATATCAAGATAGTCATCAGTACACCTTATTACATTAGAAAGCCAATAGACTCCTTCAAATAAGAAGACATTGTCATATTGCTGAACTAATGTGCTGCTAACTGTCAGCATTATATTTATATTTTCAACATATTTCATGAATATATTTTTTTCTTCAAGGCTGTTAGGATCATAGGTTGGGTCTTCATTCATATCTTCATCATATATTCCATCATAATCTGGATCCGTTGTAAGATCAACGAGACCTTCAGAGCAAAAAGGAAATTTTCATATAGTGAAAACTTCATATTTTGAAAGCAAAATGATTTGAGATGACAATTTCCCCCAAACTGATAAACATCTTTGTAGTGTGAAAGTGTGTATGTCAATTAATTAAATCTTTAAACCTTAAAAATATACCTTCCATAAGCACTTTATAGAGTGCTTTTTTAATTTAGATCTCCATTGGCACTGAAAGGCAACAAGATATGAGATAAAAAGTGCAGATTAAGGCAATTCTAGAGCTTGCCAACTTCATCAAAATTCTCTTTAAAAATAGAGGATAGTGTTATGAATGTCTGCCAGGAGGCACTGTCATACAATGTGATGTTTGTATTCCTTTGAGAGACTATTAGTGTTTTGTGGCTTTTGAGCTGATGTAAATACATGCAGAGCTGTAACCAGAAAATTTTTAACCCAGTTAGGGGTGGGGGTGACAGCCTTGGGTAACATAGAGGACAGGATGATTGTAGGAGCATTCTGGTCCTCTCCCTGTGGAAGGGAGGAGGCAAACACCTGGAAAAGAGAAATGAAGCAATAAAGACCCTGTCATGATGGCATTCCTTTTCTCAATCCTGTGGGCCAAGAGCCAGACTGCTTCCTCTCTCAGCACTTTGGTTCCCCAGGCTGACTGTGGGGACAGTTGTGTCATGCAGTGTTAGCCTGGTTTCGCTGAGGACCCCAAATGAATATTGTGAGCTGTTGTCACAGAGAGGAAGCTTCTGTTCACAGAGATAAGATGTATGCTTTCTTACTAGATGTAGGAACTCTGGAGCAAAATCCTTTTCACTCCGTGCTCATGGGATTCTGACTATTTGCTACAGTTATTCCTGAGGTTTGTTTTTACCCTGAGGGTAGTTGTGCAGCAATAAAAGGGCAGTCGTAGAAAATCTTTTCCTTACATGTGTACTGAATAACTCAAGGGAAAAAAGAGTGTTGGATTTGGAGGCAAAAGACTTGAGTTTATTTCCCAGCTCTGCCACTTGCGCCTTTGGAAAGTCACTTCCTCTCGAGGCCTCAGTTTTCTTATCCGTCAAATGCAGGGGTTGAACTATATATGGCTTCTAAGGTTCCTGTAAGCTCTAGACCTAACCCTAGGTCCTTTTCTAGCAGTGAAGGTAAGATACTGTCATGGCTAAGATAGCCACAAGTAGTGTTATTTAGCTCTCTAGGACTCTTGGCAAACAACTGATAGGACCTACACTCTGATATGTACACATACTTGTGTCAAATATGCCACCAACTCCATGACTGTTACATCAAAACAGGTACTCCTTCCCCTGTTCTGGAGGGAACTGTATGTATATAGGGTCTTTGATGAGCCAACTCTGGGGCAGAATTTGTAGTGGTTTGGGGGACAGCTGCCAGCCCTCAAGCAGTGACTTCCTGAGAGCAACTTTATCCTTCAGAGGAACTGCCTTTTTTTTTTTAGAAGACCAAATCCTTATCCTGAAGGAAAATGACTATACTATTCCATTTGTGACTTCCTTACAAGGAATTTGCCCTTTGAGGGAAACCATTAGCTCATCCCAATGAATTTCTACCCAGAAGTGGGATAACAGTTGTCCCCAAAACTGACATACTGAAGATCTCTGACAAGAAGAGACCAGGTATTTCATGGCAGTTAGGGTTTTCTCTGGGGAATATTGAGCACAACCCCATCTTTGGGATGCTTCTGGCAATATGGGGAACCACTTCTTCCAATTCTCCTAAAGTGTTATATGTAAGTTTGGTCACTGGCCTAACAGGCTTGCACACTGGCATATTTTCTTGGACAGAGGAGACGCTGGGAAATACATAGCTTGCCCACTTCAATGTGACTCACTAATCATTCAAGATCAATTGAGTCCCAATAAGGCATTCTTCCTGTTTGTGATCACTAAGGACAGGATACCTGGGACCAGACACTCTCTTGAATAGTGGGACTTTTCTTATCTTTGTATCCTATGGACATATGTTGTGTATCCTGGATCTATAATTTCAATTGACACTCTGACATTCTCCTATTTTATTGTATTTACAACCCATTCAACTAAGAAACTTCCTTTCCCATGCTATATGTTAAAAAACATATGGAGGCTGTATTTTTTTAGTAACACAGACATCCTGAGTCAGGGTTTAAATGTCCTCTAAAAATTGCTTGAGTCAATCAGAGTTAAAGCTCTGATTCCATGTACATGTGCTGCTAACTTAAGAGAATAAAACAACATGAATTTACTTATCACCTAGCTTGTTGTCTCTTTAACCAACTTTCAGGCCAACAGACCTTTCAATGACTCTTTCTGACAAACCCAAATTTGACATTTGTTGTCATCAAATACAAGATTCCTAGCACTGAGGTTACACCTCTATACATCAGAAAATAAAGGAACAATTTTTAATATGTGCTATCCATTACACACAGTGATGGGTCTTGCCAAGCGTATCAGTGAAACACAAGGAATGCCAACTCCATTACTACTGAAGGTTAGCAAAGACATTAAATGCCTGGTCAGGCTGTAGAGGCTTATAACAATGCTCTTTTCGCTAATGCAAGGTTGGGTAGTAAAAATTCAGTAGAATAAACAACTTCTTCAAGAGAAAGGCTGCCTCAAAATCAGTTAGAAGGACAGAAATTGTCCACTTGGCAACAGCTCATCTCAATTATGGTCTATGGTGACTGCTACGCCTGTAGTCTCTACTGCTCTGCTGGTCTTGTTGAATTTATGGTACATTCTTCTACTGACATCATGGCATCTTTGTTAGGTATGTTGCTCTGTTGGTCCCCTAGTCTCAGTTGAATGTTGTCAATGGGGTTTTGCCCTAATGGTCCCAGAGATTTAAGATGAGTGTGGACTTGGTAGCTGCCAGTTCCTTCTTGATTCAATCTTCAGAGCTCATCACTTTGGGGTCACAAAAGCTATCTCAGTTTCAGTCACTCAGGGTAAAATGGCTAGAATCTCTTCCAGATAGCAACAAATTTACACTTCTTTGATCTCAGCCACCACACCTAGATAACAAAAGACTAAAAGCAGGTATTTCTTTTCAGTCTCCAAAATCTGGGTGGAAATCAAAATCTTTCTTTGCAGATTCTTATTGTGAAAAATGATTTTTCTTAATACTCATTATCTTGGAAACTCAGAGCTTCCCCATCCCCCTTTCTTTCTAAGTTCAGTCCTTCTTCAGAAAGACATTAAGATGTAATCTAAATGGGTCTATTCCTGCTCCTTATGTTACCTAGATAGGTCTGAGAGAATGTTGATTCCTTCCTATTGTCAAGACAAGTCATATGGAAATTGATGTCTCTTTGACCAGGATTGAGTGACAGGGGTCACATTCTGAAAGACCCTCATTTTAATATGGACCACCTCCCAGAGTTGATTGTCATCCCTTGGGCACACCTACTCTTCGAAGGGCATATAAGGATGTAGCTCCAAAATCCAATTTGAGTGAGTTCTGAACTGGCCCCCCCCCTTAGGGGGAACCAGTTTTAGACTGAACTCCCATGCAATCCTATGCAATGCATGTTAAGCAGCTTGAGAGAAATTAAGCTGTGAACATATGCACCCCAATTTTGTTTGTCTCTTTCTTAGAGCTGACTCTGTTCAAAATTGGGGTTTGTTTTTTGGGGATTCACATTATCTAGCTGAGGGTTAGATATTATCCTACCAAGATCCTTTCTAGTTTAGAATTCAGATGAATTTGAGTCAGATCCAAAAGTAAGCTAAAGAGGCAAGGTTAGGGTTCTCCATCCACCTAACCCATATTCTTGTCTTTATTATGCAAACCTGTCAGCAGCAAAGTCTGGCCATTTGGGGGCTTCATTTTGGCCAACAAAAACCTCAGTCTCCATACATTCTCCCTCCCACCCCCAGCAATGAATTTGCAGTCCTGGGGAATTTCCTGGGTATATATGAAAATCTGTGAACATTGTAAGCAATATAAATTGAGAGATAACATCCAACTATATAACACAATGCAAACATAGATGTCAACACATTACATCACCTTAGAGTTGCATGCAGCTAACCTTAATGTGAGTAGCATAATACACACTCTATAATCAATAATTTACATGACAATGGCATCTATTAAACAAAGGACAGTAATCTCAAGGCAGTGCAAAACATAAGCATTACATGACAGTTGCATTAGGTGACCAAATAGATCACACACAGAAACATGCAACTTTGCACCACTGCAGTTTTATATGTAATACATTGGAGAAATGCACAAAAACCAATGATGCTTAACACAGTAATATATGTCAAACATATAAATTATATTTAACACATAATAACATGTATCAATTACACACAAGGCACACATTACCTATCCTGTGATAATCAGCATCAATCAGCTGCATGAGTAACCACTTTCTCCATTTCTCCTACAGTATCATATGGTAGAGTGGTCACTAGTTCAACAGTCAAGGAAGGCACTGCTAAAGCTTGTGAAGAGCTTGTCTTCATCCTGAGAACTACCAATTTATAGTCCTAACGCAGAGATTATATCTGTCTCTAGGCTCCTTAAGTGCAAAGAGGCTAAGAGTAGGTCTTTCCTTTACTTCCTCTATGTTTGCTAGAAACTAGAACTGGGCCACAGTGGGTTTCTGCTGTTAAACTGACTTTAGGAGGCTTTATGGTACAAGAAAGGAAAATGGAAGACTGAGCAGGGTGGCCATGTTGTTCAACTTCAAGAGCATTTCTCCCATGGTGACTTTTTTGTGATAAAACATTTAAAACATCTTATTTTGAGCCATCTGGCATTGGATTTTTAGCTCCACCTCCCAGAGAGTCACAAGAACCACAAAATGAAGGAAGCAATAATAATTCTCTGGTCACACTATATAGTAGTCCTTCAAGTGGACACCCACTGGAACAGCTTGGAGAAAGTCTCACATAAAAGGTATATCCCCTGCATGCTTGAAAGATTATTAACTAAAGAAGAGTTTTATGTGTGTTGGTGCAATGTTAAGAGTTTTTACAGATTTGAGTTCTTATTAAGTATTTTGTTCTCTTTAAGTTCATGTATGGTGCAGGGATTTCTTGGGCAGAGTGTTTTAATCCTAGTGGTTTTGTAGTAACAAAAGGACTATCCTGTGGCTTTGTTTGTGCAAAAACTTTTCAATTTAATGTAATCAAAATTATCCATTTTGCATTTCATAATGTTCTTTATCTCTTGTTTAGTCATAAATTCTTCCATTCTATATAAATCTAACAGGTAAACTATACCTTGCTCTCACAATTTGCTTATAATATCAGCCTTTATATCTAAATCATGTACCCATTTTGATTTTATTTTGGTATATGGTGTAAGATGTTATAGTCTATGCCTAGTTTCTGCCATACTCTTTTCCAGTTTTCCCAGCAGTTTTGTCAAATGGTGAGTTCTTATCCCAGAAGCTGAGGTCTTTAGGTTCATCAAACAGTAGATTACCATAGTCATTGACTACTGTGTCTTGTGTACCTAAGCTATTCCACTGATCTACCACTCTATTTCTTTCTTTTTTTTTCTGGCTAGGCAATGGGGTTAAGTGACTTGCCTAGGGTCACACAACTATTAAGTGTCAAGTGTCAAAGGCTGGATTTGAACTCAAGTCCTCCTGACTCCAAGGCCGGAGCTTTATCCACTTTGCCACCTAGCAGCCCTGGACCACTCTACTTCTTACCAGTACTAAGTAGTTTTGATGATTGCTGCTTTGTAATACAGTTTAAGATCTGGTATGGCTAGGCCACCTTCCCTAGCATTTCTTTTCATTGTTCCCTTGATATTCTGGACCTTTTGTTCTTCCAGATAAATCTTGTTATTTTTCTAGTTCTATAAAATAATTTTTTGGTAGTTTGATTGGTATGGCACTTAATAAGTAAATTAGTTTAGGTAGAATTGCCATTTTATTATATTAGCTTGGCCTACCCATGAGCAACTGATTTTTTCCAGTTATTTAGATCTAACTTTATTTGTGTGAAAAGTGGTTTCTAATTGTGGTCACATAGTTCCTGGGTTTGTTTCGGCAAGTAGACTCCTAAATATTTTATAGTGTCTACAGCAACTTTAAATGGAATTTCTCTTTCTACCTCTTGATGTTGGGCTTTGTTGGTAATATATAGAAATGCCAATGATTTATATGGGTTTATTATATATCCTGCAACTTTGCTAAAGTTGTTTATTATTTCAAGTAGTTTTCATTTGATTCTCTAGGATTCTCTAAGTATATCATCATATCATTTGCAAAGAGTGACAGCTTTGTTTCTTTGACTATTCTAATACCTTTAATTTCTTTTTCTTCTCTTATTGCTAAAGCAAACATTTCTAGTACCATATTGAACAACAGTAATGATAATGGACATCCTTATTTCACCCCTGATCTTATGGGAAATGCTTCTGCTTATCTCCTCATTACATATAATGCTTGCTGATGGTTTTAGGTAGATGCTACTAATCATTTTAAGGAAGACTGCATTTATTCCTATGCTTTCTAGTGTTTTTAATAGGAATGGGTGTTGTATTTTGTCAAAAGCTTTTTCTGCATCTATTGAGATGATCATGTGGTTTCTGTTAGTTTTGGTGTTGAGATGATCAATTATGCTGATAGTTTTCCTAATATTGAACCAGCCCTGCATTCCTGGTATGAATCCCACCTGGTCATAGTGTATTATTCTCATGATAAGTTGCTGTAATCTATTTGCTAATATTTTATTTAAAATGTTTGCATCTATATTCATTAGGGAAATTGGTCTATAATTTTCTTTCTATTTTGGCTCTTCCCAGTTTAGGTATCAGCACCATATTTGTATCATAAAAAGAATCTGGTAAGACTCCTTCTTCACCTCTTTTCCCAAATAATCTATATGGTATTGGAATTAATTGTTCTTTAAATGTTTGATAGAATTCACTTGTAAATCCATCTGGCCCTGGAGATTTTTTCCTAGGGAGTTCATTGATGGCTTGTTCAATTTCTTTTCCTGAGATGGGGTTATTTAAGTATTTTACTTCCTCTTCTGTTATTCTGGGCAATTTATATTTTTTGTAACGTTATCATTATAATGTAACATAATTATGTAACTATTCATTACATAATGTAATATTCATCCATTTCATTAAGATTGTCAAATTTATTGGCATATAGTTGGGCAAAATAGTTCCTAATTATTGTTTTAATTTTGTTTTCCCTGGTGGTGAATTCACCCTTTTCATTTTTGATACTGGTAATTTGTTTTTTTCCTTTCTTTTTTTAAATTAAATTAACCAAAGGTTTATCTGTTTTATTGTTTTTTTTCATAAAACCAGCTCTTAGTTTTATTTATTAGTTCAATAGTTTTCTTAATTTCAATTTTATTAATCTCTCCTTTGATTTTCAGTATTTCTAATTTGGTATTTAATTGGGGATTTTAAGTTTGTTCTTTTTCTAGCCTTTTTTAGTTGCATGCCCAATTCATTGATCTCCTCTTTCTCTATTTTATTCATGTAAGTATTTGGAGATATAAAACTTCCTGTAAGAACCACTTTTGCTGCATCCCGTAAGTTTTAATATGTTGTCTCATTATTGTCATTCTCTTGGATAAAATTATTGTTTCTATGATTTGTTGTTTGACCCCTTCATTCTTTAGGATTAGATTATTTAGTTTCCAATTAATTTTTAATCTATCTTTCCATGGCCCTTTATTACATATAATTTTTATTGCATCATGATCTGAAAAAGATGCATTCAATATTTTTGCCTTTCTGCATTGGATTGTGAGGTTTTTATGCCCTAATACATGGTCAATTTTTGTGGAGGTGCCATGTACTGCTGAGAAAAAAGTATATTCCTTTCTATCCTCATTCAATTTTCTCCAGAAGTCTACCATATCTAACTTTTCTAAAATCTTGTTCACCTCCTTAACTTCTTGTTTATTTTGTGGTTAGATTTATCTAGTTCAGAGAAGGGGATGTTGAGGTCCCTCACCAGTATAATTTTGCTATTTCTTCCTGTAACTCCCTGAACTTATCCTCTAAGAATTTGGATGCTATACCACTTGGACCATATACGTTTAGTAATGATATTACTTTGGTGCCTTTTAGCAGGATGTAGTTTCCTTCCTTATCCCTTTTAATTAGATCTAGTTTTGCTTTTGCTTTGTCTGATATCAGAATTGCTACCCCTGCTTTTTTTTTTACTTCAGCTAAAGCATAATATATTCTACTCCAGCCTTTTACCTTTACCCTGTGTGTATCCCTCTGTTTCAAATGTATTTCTTGTAAACAACATATTGTAGGATTATGGTTTTTAATGCATTCTGCTATCCGCTTCTATTTTATGGAAGAGTTCATTCCATTCACATTCACAGTTATTATTATCTATGTCTTTCTCTCCACCCAACTTCCCCTCATTTGTTTTTCTTTCTCCTTTTTTCCTTTTCTCTCCTCACTAGAGTTTTACTTTTGACCACTACCTCCCTCAATCTGCTCTCTCTTCTATCCCCCCTCCCTTTTGTTTCCCCTTTCTCCTCCTACTGCCTATGTGGCAAGTTAGATTTCTATACCTGAGTATGTTATTCCCTCCTTGAGCCAAATGCTCATCTCTCTTCTTTCCCTCTACTGTAATATATCTTTGTGCTTGTTCATGTGATATAATTTACCCTTTTCTTTGTGCCTCCTCCTTTCCTCTTTTCCCATTACAGTTCCTTTTCACCACATCATTAGGTTTTTTATCATCACATCAAACTCAACTTAAACCCACTCCCTCTATGTATATCCCTTCTAAATGTCATAATAAAGATACAGTTTTCAAGAGTTATAAGTATCATCTTCCCATGTAGGGATGTAAACAATTTACCCTTATTGGATAACATGTTGTGTTTTTTTTTCCTTTTCTTGTTTACCTTTTTATGCCTCTCTTGACTCTTGTATTTGAAGATCAAATTTTCCTTTGAACTCTGGTCTTTTCATCAGGCAAGTCTGGAAGTCCCCTATTTCATTGAATGTCTATCTCCTCCCATGAAAGATTATGCTCAGTTTTGCTGGGTGGTTGATCCTTGGTTGTAATCCAAGCTCCTTTGCCTTATGGAATATCATATTTCAAGCCCTCTGATCTTTTAATGTAGAAGCTGCAAGGTCCTGCCCTGACTGTGGTTCCACAATATTTGAATTGTTTCTTTCTGGCTGCTTGCAGGATTTTCTCCTTGACCTGATAATTCTGGAATTTGGCTACAATATTCCTTGGTGTTTTCGATTTGGCATCTCTTTCAGGAGGTGATATGTGGATTCTTTCAATGACTATTTTATCCTGTGGGTCTGGGGCCTCAGGGCAGTTTTCCTTGATGATCTCCTGAAAGATGTTGTCCAGGCTCTTTTTTTCATCATAGCTTTCAAGTAGACCAATAATTCTTAAGTTATCTCTCCTGGATCTATTTTCCAGGTCAGTTGTTTTTCCAATGAGGTATTTCACATTTTCTTCTATTTTTTCATTCTTTTGATTTTGTTTGACAGATTGTTGATGCCTCATAGAGTCATTAGCTTCCAATCGCCCAATTCTAATTTTTAATGAATCATTTTCTTCAGTTAGCTTTTGTACCTCCTTTTCCATTTGGCCCATTTTACTTTTTTAGAGAATTCTCTTTAGTGAGTTTTTGTGCCTCCTTTTCCATTTGGCCAATTCTACTTTTTAAGGAGTTGTTTTCTTCAGTATGCTTTTTTTTCCCATTTTGTCAAAGGAATTGTTCAATTTTTCTTCTACCTCTCTTATTTGACTTTTAAAATCCTTCTTGACCTCTTCTAAGAAGGCTTTTTGGGCTTGAGACCAGGTCACATTCCCTTCTGAGGTTTCAGATGTGGGTATATTGACAATGTTGTCCTCTCCTGAATTTGTGTTTTGATCTTCCCTGTCACCAAGATATTTCTCTATGGTCATTGTTTTTCTATGTTGCTTTTTGTTCATGTTGTTTGCCTTTTTTCTGGCTTTTAAAGTTGACCTCTGCTTCTGGGGCACAGGGTGGGGCACTGTCCCAGGCTTCTTGTGCTGTGGGCTAGGGGCCTGGTTACTGGTTTGCTGAGGTGGGGCTTGCCACTGGCTTACTGGGATGCCTCCCTTCCTGTACTGGTCCCCTTCAGCCACAGCAAGCAATCCCTCTAGACTCATGAGCTTAAAGACTGTTGTATCTCATCTTTCTGCTGACTCCACTGTTTCAGGATTTTTCCTGGGGCAATATTCTCTGGGTTTTTCAAGGTCAGCAAGGGAGGATGAGAGCAACTTACTGCTTACTCTGCCATCTTGACTCCTGGAAGTCGAAATAGGTGATTTTCTATGTCAGTATATGGGATAATAGCTCTAGGAGCAGCCGCTGCCCCTGCTGCCACTGCTACTGATTCAGTCACTCCCAAGGCCTGCTCCTGGTTTGCTGGAGCTGGGGCTCTATTGGCATGCCCTGCAGCCCTGCTCTGTACTGTGCTTCTCTCTCACCCAGTTCTAACAGTCCCCTCCCACTGACCTTCCAAGTAGTCTCTGGCATCTATGGGCTGAGAAGACTGGAAACCACCACTGCTGCCAGTGATTCAGTCCCCTGATGCCCCCCCTGGGTTTGCTTAGGACAGGTCTGCTCTGCGCCCTGCACGCTGAACGCTCCTTTCTCAGGCCGGTGCAATAGTCCTTTCCTATCAACCTTCCGGGTTGTCTTGGGCTGGAAATCTGCCTCACTCTGTCTCTTTATGGATTCTGCCACTATAGAATTTGTTCAGAGTCACCTTTTAAAAGTATTTGAAGAGGTTTAGGGGAGAGTTCAGGTGAGTCCAGGCTTTCACTCTTCCATCTTGACTCCACCTGTCCTATGTTATAAGACAAGGACTGCTTCTCTGGAAGGGATGGTCCCCTGAAATAGGCCAAATTTCAACAACGTGCCTAAACTCACTGGACTATAAATTAGAGAGCTGTGTTCTGTCCCTGATCTGTTTCTTCCCCTGTAGTTGAGATGATTGGACAAGATGGTCTCTAAGATCCTTTCTAGATATATCAGTCAGATAATTTATAACATTTGGACATTTTATTCCACCTCAGTTCTGCCTCATTTTCAGTTAGAGCTTGACTGACCTTTCTCTGTGACTCTTGACTGACCTCTCTCCTACCCACATAGGTAAGTCACTTCCCTACTTGAGAGTGGGGGAGAAAGCTCAGCTTCCTCTATTGAAAGTTATGTTGGGGGCATCTAGGTGGCGCAGTGTATAGAGCATCGGCCCTTAAGTCAGGAGGACCTGAGTTCAAATCCGGCCTCAGACCAAACACTTGACATGTACTAGCTGTGTGACCTTGGGCAAGTCACTTAACCCCAATTGCCTAATTAAACAAATAAAATAAAATAAAATAAAATAAAAGAAAGTTATGTTGACTCAGTATCCCATGATCCCAGTCCTACTTGTCAGTAAGTGTTGAGGGAGGTGTCACTTAGTCCCCTGATAATTGATCACATAGCCAAGTCATTCCCTACCTATGACCTTTGTCCCCCTACCTGCCAATTGTCCCATTCTCGCTACCTTGGGGAGGAATTGAGATGAAAGGGCCTAGCCTCTTCTGCTAAGGTGGACATATCTGAATTATCTTAAAGTTACCTGTAAACACTGAAGTCATCACTGATCTTCAGTGATCAGCTCATCTATGTGTTGCTACCTTGGTGTACTTATAATTTTAATTCTCTTTGTCCTGAGTTTTGCCTTGTTAATCAGTGTGAAAAGCCCAAATGAAGAATTTTCCTTTTAACACCTCCTCTATAAAAATCAAGGAACTGAATTGTACTTAACAGGTGATGCTTGAGTTCCCTTTCAATTCTAAAAAGATATTTTAAGGATTGTTTTGTTACAGTTTGGTGCGGAGGGGGAGATGGTGGTTTTAAGTCCTTTTTCCTCCCCTTCTCCAAAAGTATGTTTGCTATATGGGATGCCAGTCCACTTCAGACTTTGTGAATGCCAAGTGTAAAGAAACAACTGACCTTGATAATTAGAATCTAGTTATGAAGAACAATTAGTTTAAATAGGAAGCTACCAAATGGCCTGAATATCTGGAGCGGTCTCTCTCCCTCCACAGGGTAGTATCCACCTCACTCTCTCCCCACTTCCAACTGACGATATCTTTAGTGTCACTTGCCCTGAGGGTAGTTTATAGTATTTGCCCCCACATGCATAAATTCCTAGTTACAAGCTCTGGCTCACAGTAAAAATCTTTGACCAAAAAGCCATGATAAAAAAAAAAATGCAGACATGCTGGAGTGTCAGATACAACATAAAAATGGGTAGCAAATTCATCATTATTTTTTAATAACTGTGTATAGAATCAGCCTTAAAACCTCAAAGTATTTACTTATTAACTTTTGGAAGCACTTTTTGTGTATGGGAGAGAGATGTTCCATCTACTTTGTGAAATGATCTAGAATGATTTCAAATACAACTATGAAAAGTATGATTTGAAAAGAGTATATATACGCTTACCTGCTGCACTAAACTCTTGAAAGATATCTTTATCTGTTTGAGGCTTCCCTTCAACATCAACATCCATAAGAGAACGCCACATTTCAGAGAACCGCACCCTTTTTTCTTTTGGCATATATATTCCATGCCAGAGTGATTTTATCATGTAGTCAACATTAATCAGAATTTGTCCAATTCGAGTGTCAAAATAAGCAGGAGGCAGCTGGCAACATGAACTTTGATCATAATTAATATCTAAACTGATGGAAGGAATTTGATTCAAACAATAAATTCCAACAGACAACTCTCTTAGGATCTGATGGACTTCTCTACAATCCAGGTTTACATTTGGATCCACTGGTGCTAGCAGGATTGCAGTGGAGAAGCCTACATTTTTCAATTCACTTATAAGTCCATCTGGGAGTTGTATATGGTTGCGTATGTTCTCTTGTCCAGAGAGCCAACTAGCAACCACAGTAGCAAGTAAGTCTTGAACCTCACTTCGGTCATACTTTTCAAAAAAGGCACTGGCATTCCTCTTCACCGCCAAATTGGCCCGATAGGTAGCTTCATCTGATTGCTCAAATCTAACTAATCCTTTTTTTGGATACCTTAACATTTTCTGAAAAGTTTCTTTTTGAAGTTCCTAGAATTAGAAACAAACAAACAACCACCACCACAAAGGTGACAAAGTTCACCATTGTTATGAATCTGGATTTCATAAGAAACAAATATGAAATCTATTATGCAAGTACTTATTCCATTGTTATAAAATTACTTTTTAATAATGAATTATCAAATGTCAAAATTTCAGTGCAACAAAAATAAGGGATCAATCAAACATGTAGTTAATAGTAATAAAAGGCGGTGTGGCAAAGCAAAAAAAGATCCAGGACTTGAAACCAGGAAAGCCTGGGTTCAAGTACTGTCTCTGGTACATGCCTTCTGTGTGACCTTGGGCAAGCAATATTAACCTCTGGAGGCTCTAGGCAACCCTCTAAGACTGTAAGTTTCAGAGAAGGTGCTAACCTATAGGGGCATTTCTTCTCTTGGGAGGAAAAGAGCATTATGGTTTTGTGGGACTGAATTCAAAATCATAGGACCCCAATGAGGGGGGAAAAGTGAATGAAAACCATAGAGGATAGCTATCACCTAAATAATTTCTCAGAACAGAAGGGTGTCCTAATTCAAAACAATGACTTGGAAAGTTTAAATAAATAAAGATTTGCAACCCTGCTATTTTAAGCAGGAGCGGTGAACTTATTTGTAATGGCTACCATGCTGATATTCTTCAGTGTAGATGGCTAACAACAAACCATATCATTTCAAAACATAACCCACTTAAGACTCTTTCACTCAAAGCAATAACTTCTAAGTACCTTAATTAATATTTCAGTGGTTTAGATGAAATATTTGAATTCTCATTTGCTAACTCTAGAATGTTTATTCTCCTTAGAAGTCTGTACTGCCAACTGTCATGCAATAGAAGTATCTTTGATAGCAGTGTCCATGTAGATAACTAGTATCCTTTATATTGAAGGTTACATCTTTGAGTTGCACTTTTAATGTAGTCTTTGAAAAGAGGGTTCTCTATTCAAGAGACTAGCATTTTGAACATACATTTAGGCATCTCTTTTGCCATTTCTTTATGATGAAATCTTTCTCTTCTCTTTTATAAATGTGAGGATTGTTTTGGACATCCTGTAATACCTACTTGTTCCCTGAGGTGTATAAATAGTCTGTAAAAGTGATATCAGCTGACTGGACACTAGTCTGTATTTATGCTCATGAATTGTGATGTACATTTCCATTAAGTGGGAAGGGTAAATATAGTTCAGTTGTAAGGTACAGGGCCATGCTGACTGAATACCTATTTATAATAATTTTACAGTGAAGGTATTTGAGGCTAGCCGGCACAAAATTTTTCTACTCTAAATATTTCATTTTGCTGTATCTATTTTTGTGACCTTGTCACTTTCAGACTAAAAGGCTTAATGTGCAAAAAAAAAATGCTTACATCAATAGAAAGGAATAGATTCTTTATCCCTTAAATATCCTTACCTGTAATTGCTTTATGCTTTCTATAAATGTAAAAACATACATTCAAAGCTGGAAAAAATTTAAAAATGAAATGCATTCTTTGGCTATTCTTCTATATGAAATGCTTTATTTCACTGTCATACATTCAGTTTATTTTTACTTTGCATTTCAGTTGGAAAACTTAAGCTCAATTTTCAACTTTTTATACAACAAAGGTGTCAGGAAACATCTTGATTCTTGGAATAGTATGTGTCTGGGATGGTTACAATAAAACTACTTTTAAAAACTACATCTTGAAACTATCAGATTGGCTAAAATGATAGAAGGGGAAAATGACAAATGCTGGAGGGGATGTGGAAAAATTGGGACACTAATACACTACTGATGGAATTATGAACTGATCTAACCATTTTGGAGAGCAATTACAAAAGGACTTAGGAACCTTCCCTTTTGCATAGGAGGGTAACACAATCCTCCCAGTTCCTCAGGCTGAAAACCTAGGAGTCATCCTGGATTCCTCACTATCTCTCACCCCCAGAACACCTTATCCAATCTCTTGTCAAGGCCTGTTAATTTCTCAATTTCACCTTTGCATCAACTCTCCAATAAGCCCTCTTTTCTCCTCTGACACTAGCCACCCTCTAGTGCAGACCCTTATCACCTCACACCTGGATTACTTCAAAAGCCTGCTGGTGGATCTGCCTGCCTCAAGTCTTTACCTACTCCGATACATCATTATCAGAGCCTCTAAAATGATTTAACTAAAGTGTAGGTCTGATCATGTCAAACCTCCCCACTACATCTCCTGACCTGCCCCCGCCCCCGCCCCCACTCCAGTGGCTTCCTGTTGTCTCCAGGAACAAATGCAAAAATGCTATTTGTCATTAAAAGCCCTTCATAACTTTTCCCCCTCCCCCCTACCTTTCCAGACCTCTTAACACCTTACTCCCTGACATGCATTCTTCTATTCAATGACACTGGCCTTCTGGATGTTTCTTGAACAAGACCTTCCAGCCTCCAGGAATTTTCTCTAGTTGTTTCTCTAGTTGTCCCCCATGCCTGGAACACTCCTCTGCCTGCTGACCTCCCTGGCTTCCTTTAAGTTCCAACTAAAATTCCATCTTTTACTGGATACCTTCTCCAGCCCCTCTAAATTCTAGTGCCTTCCTTCCTATTTATCCCGTATATATTTGTGTTTGCTTTGCATATATTAGTTTGCAAATTGTCTCCTCCCTTAGATTATAAGCTCTTTAAGGGCAGGGGCTTTCTTTTGTTTCTTTTTGTATCCCAGTGCTTAGTATAGTGCCTGGCACAAAGTAGGGTTTTAGCAAATGTTTATTGATTGATAATAGCATTTCTGGGCCAAGGAGGTATAAACTTTAACTTTCCAACTGGATTATAAGCTCCTTGACTCCTCCAAAGCCATGTATTTCTTTGAGTCCTCTTAGGCACCTAGCACAATGCCTTGCTTAAGGACTTCTTTAAGGCCTTACTCCATTGATTATTTCCCCCTCTCTATCCTCTGCCTCTTCAATCTATCTTTTGTTCCACAGACTCTTTCTCCTTTCTTTTTTTTTTTTGGCTAGGCAATGGGGTTAAGTGACTTGCCCAGGGTCACACAGACACAGTGTCAAGTGTCTGAGGCCGGATTTGAACTCAGGTCCTCCTGAATACAGGGCTGGTGGTCTATCCACTGCACCACCTAGCTGCCCCTCTTTCTTCTTTCTAACCACAACACTTTTGAACTCCTGAGCTGGAGAAGACTATGGAGAGTCCCTTGGACAGGAAGGAGATCCAAAAAAAATTAATTCAGACCCATTCACTTGAAGGTCAAATACTGACGCTGAAGTTTAAATACTTTGGCCACATAATGAGAAAACAGGACTCATTGGAAAAGACCCTGATGTTGGGATTGAAGGCAAAAGGAAAAGGAGACAGCAGAGGTTGAGATAGATAGTATGGAAACAAGGAACATGGACTTGGACAGACAATAATGGAGGAGAGAAGGATCTGGCTTACTATGGTCCATGGGGTCACAAAGTCTGGACACAACTGAACAACAACAAATAAATGCTTGTTGTACACTTGTTTAACTAAATTGTTGAATTGCAACTACTTAGCCTGACATTAACAGTCTGACTTTAGACTGTCTTTTTAGCCTTGTTTCAGGCTACTTCCCTGTACTTCATTTGCCTAATGGACTACTTACTGTTCCCTGAACTCATTCTACACTGATCATCTCTTCATTTACTAAGTCAAGAGTGATCTTGGATTTGCAATCAGGGGAAATAGGGTCAAATTCCAGGTCTGCCATTAATTTTGTGACTAAATAGGTCCCTTAACCTCTCTGGGCCTCAGTTTCCTCATCTGTAAAATGATGTTTAAAAATTAATGATCTCAATGGTCCCTTCCAGTGCTGTGTCCTTGCCTGGAATGAACCCATTACTTTCTCCTCTCCTCAATCTCTATCCAGTGAGATCTTTGATACCTAGCTCAGTTATCACCTCCTACAAGAAATTTTTTTGGTTACCCTCCACTTTACCCTAAGCAGAAAGTGGGCTCTCATATCTCTTATAGACCTGCAACTATTAGTAGTTTCTAGTAGTAGTAGTAGTAGTAGATGATTCTAATTTGGATCCTAGTTATTTAGGGATATGTTTTATTTCCCCTGTTTAGTCTTATAACAAAGCACGGTTGTTGATTGAATAAATACCGTGGATAAAGGGCTCTGAAGTCAGAAAGAGTTCCTAAATTCAAATCTGGCCTCAGACACTTACTAGCTGTATGACCCTGGGCAAATCACTTAACCCTGTTTGCCTCCGTTTCCTCATCTGTAAAATAAACTGGAGAAGGAAATGACAAATCACTTCATTATCTTTGCCAAGAAAACTCTAAATGGGGTCAGGAAGAGTTGGACACCACTGAAAAATGACTGAACAACAACTATTTAAACTTCATGTCACCTAATTTTTTTTATATTGACCTATGATCTCATCTGTGTAGGAAACACCCCATGATGAAATTCCCTTTCACAGAAACAAATCTAGCAGCCCCTTTGTAACTTAATTAATCTGCTGTGTGACCCCAGAGAAGTGACTTAACCTGGCTGAGCTTCATTTTCCTTTCTGTCACATAGGGACAATAGTAGCACCTACTTTACTGGGTTGTTGTGAGGATCAAATGAGATAACATCAGTAAAGTACTTTTGCAAACCTTGAAGGGCTATGTAAATTCTTTTTCTTCCTTGCTGGTGCCACTGAGAGGTTAAGACACTTGCACACAGGCATCCAGTGTGTATTAAAGCAGCGCTTGAATTCAGATCTTGCAGCGCCCTCTCGGCAGGCTCTTCTATCCCATGGGCCGCTGCCAGTTTTAGCACCTCACAAATATAAATAAATACTGCACCGTGTGTGGGAGGAGCCAGGGTAAGGGATCCCCGGGTGCGAAGGTGGGGGGCGGGGCGTGTGGGGAAATCCAGTCCCCCAGAGACGGACCTAGTTGGTCTTGCCCACTCCTTCCCACGTTGTTACCTCCGTCTGTGGCAGGGAAAGCGGACGGAGGCAGGCCTTGCACTTCCCAGGTTCCCGGGGCTGGTGGCTCAGGGCCTCGGCCCAGGCTCGCAAGGTCCAGGGGCCGGCGGGTCGGGGGTTCGAAGCCGTTCCTGGACTCATGTGGGGGAGGGGCGGGACGGAGGCAACGACCTGGTCATCTCTGCGCTCCCCGGGTGGTCCTAAAGGGCAGTTTTCATGTGGTTTTTAAACTTCATTGGTGGAGGGAATTTTCTCACTGGGACTCCCTAAACCATTGAAATCAAAGGTCTTGTTTAAAAAAAAACAACAACCACTTAGTGACTAATATTCGAAGAACAATCAACCAATATTAATGTGCAAGGCTCAGTGGAACTACAAAGCACAATCCTTGTTCTCAGTGTACAAATGAGTAGGGGGAAAGATACGTATATAAATATATACAAACGACAAAATTGTGTAATGAGAAATTTGCAAATCTTAAAAGAGCTATATATATGTATGTACATATAAAAACATATGTATAATACACATGTACATGTAGGTATACAACAAATACAGTGCAAAGCAGTATACTGATAATGCCACAGGAATGCCAGATACTAAGTACTACAGGTGTTCTGAATTGAGATTTGATTTGGGCCTTGAAGGATGGGTATGAATTGGAGGACCAACATGAGGGAATACAAGTAATTTTGCAGGGACTTTGGCTGGAGCACAGTTCATAGGGGAATAGCAGGAGATAGTTTGAAAAATACCCCAACCAATGCATTTCCACTTCTCAAATATTCTCTGTGATTTTACCTCAGTTCTCTTAAGTGCCTTCCATGTATCACACTGATCTATGTGCCTGTCATATTACCTATGTAAACTAAAAGGTCTTTGAGGACAAGGACTTACACGTTTTTTTCTTTGTATTCTCAGCACTAAGCAGAATGCCTTGCATATAGTTGTAGCAATGATGTTTGATGGTACCTAATTACTTAACAGAAACCATTAATAGTAGCAATGATGGTTGAAAACATTAGATTGAAGGTAGGTATGTGCTAAATTGTATTAAGCCTTGAATGCTAAGGTGTTAGGAGGTAAAAACAATTAACGAATGTATTATCGTATTTGGTACTTTTTCCTGTGGGCTGGAGAACATTTTGGAATTTGTGCAGTGCTTTGAATCATCCCAAACTACTTGTGACCTTAGGGCTTACCAACAATTCTCCTGGTGATTCCATTTGGCCATGAATGGGAAAACTGCAAAGAACATTAAGAGCAAATAGAAACATGTATGGTGGGCTTAAAAAAGTTGTAGTAAATGAACAATGATGACATTAGCAGTGGCATTAAAAGCATGAAAAATATAGATCATCAGAATGAGGTTACTTCCTGATAGTCCAAGTGCTTCAGTGGGATACCCCCCAGATCCTGAAAAACCAATAGACAAGAATTACATGATGACTCCATTACTCTTTCTCAGTAGAGGGATCAACCACACCAATAAAATCACAAATTCTCACAAGTAACAGATTAAGCCAGAGAACTACTCAAGTATTGTTGAGTTTGGGGAGTAGTGATGAAAATATTTTTTTGAAAGATTAATAGTAGTGGTCAGCATGGAGTATAATCAAGAGACTAAAGGCAACAGAATGCCATTCTTTAACTTGGAGACTGTCCAAGTGAATTCTTTCAGGACACTAGGACCTACAGGTCTATTCCTCATCATTTTAGGTAGCACCCCAATATTCTTCGGGTCCATCCTGAACTCATCACCAATGACTTCAGAGAAGGTCTAAGTGAATTCTTTCATACTTGAACCAACTCTTCCAACTCTAACCTCAACAGTACGGTTGGTAAAGTTAAAGAAAGCATTTATTGGGGTGATGTACCCAAGTGGGCCTGCTCCCAATAAGGGAGAGCCCCAATGGGCTCTGCACCATGTGGGAGGCAGAGCATAGGCTGCAGGCCCTGCTCCGTTAAGCAGAGTGGCCCCTGCTTCCTGTAGGAAGCAAAGGCAATAAGCTAGGTCAAAGGTATGGTTTAAATACAATTTTATGGAATGGGGGAAGGGGACATGAGAA
Organism: Vombatus ursinus; assembly: GCF_900497805.2. Taxonomy (NCBI): domain Eukaryota; kingdom Metazoa; phylum Chordata; class Mammalia; order Diprotodontia; family Vombatidae; genus Vombatus; species Vombatus ursinus. The sequence goes on from NW_020954557.1 coordinate 23,067,960, forward strand.
CAGAGGGGCAAGCATGGCTCCAAAATGCCTGGGATATCAGGTAGTCTGGAGGTGATAAGCAAAGAGAATAGAAAAGGGGAGGGGAAGAATTGTTCTGGAATTGAGGGTGCTTTGTGAAAGTACAGATAAGTCATGGTGGGGGCTTCAAAGCATAGTCTTTGATCACTTTTCTGCCTGGTCACATCCTGCATCCTATCTCCTATCTCATGTGCTGCTTGCTCCATCTGCCTCAAGCACTCTTTTCTACATCATCATTAGTACACATTTTTGGGACAGATATTCCATATTATAGGCAAGAGGGAAAACAAAGTAGATTTCCTTTGATAAACTCCACAGCACTTTTTAAGTATCCCAAAGTACTTCCTGGTTCAAAGACCCAGCTTTTCAATACCAATTTCTCTACTGTTGGAAATCTTGGAACACTACAATTTATTTTTTTAGGCAGTTGGGGTTAAGTGACTTGCCCAGGGTCACACAGCTAATAAGTGTCAAGTGTTTGGTCTGAGGCCAGATTTGAACTCAGGTCCTCCTGACTTCAGGGCTGGTGCTCTATCCAATGCTCCACCTAGCAGCCCTGGAACACTACAATTTCAAAGAGATTAAAGTGGGTGTAGACAACTGCATTCCAAAGACAATACTTTGGCAGGGATAGAAGAGATAAAAGTTTGTTCTAACATCATCTTTGTGGCATCTAAAAGAAACTACTTTTGATATATTACAAAGATGATGTAAATTCCTATGAATTCATTTAAAGGAGTTGAATCAGAGATATCCTGCCATTCCTGTTATCCAGTACTTCCAATATATCCCACAGAAATTTTGTTGTAATAACTTGTGCTAATATTAGAAACATATCAAACAAAAACATGTTTCCTAAAAACAATTTGCCATGATATAGTTACTAAAGGCCATAAAATAGCCTCTCTATACTCATCTTCCTGTGTTTCATAATTTATTTCATTGCAACACAGATACAGATGTCTAAGCCTTCCATTTAACCTGTAGACTGAAGGAATCCCTACAGGAACAAAATTTAGTTTGATGTGTGGAAGAGGGATTGTGGAGGAGGTCTAGATATATTTGTTTTTTCTTTGAAATGTATATTACTGAGTTCACTAAGACAATGGGAAGAAAAGAGGAAAGAATATTGTGGTTATGAAAAGAATGAGATAGGAAAGAAAAGTTGAAAGTTTAAAAAAAGTTAAGTCCTTGTTTACAAAGAGAAATAAAGCAATTTGTGAAATTTTGTTGTTTTTCAGGCGTGTCTGACTCTGTGACCCCACTGGGGTTTTCTTGGCAAAAATACTAAAGTGGTTTGCCATTTCCTTTTCCAGCTCATTTTACAGATGATGAGCTGAGGAAGACCAGGTTAAAGGACTTGCCCAGGGTCACACAACTAGTAATGGAGGCTAGATTTGAATTCAGGAAGGCAAGTCTTCCTGACTTCAGGCCTGGCAATCTATTCATTGTGCTACCTAGAACTTCTGTGTAAATGGATTTAATGGCTCAGAGCTTAAGGCTTATTGTAAAACTGAGTAAGTTACCTGGATCTTAAAATTGTAGCAGTGATCTTTCTCAGAAGTACAGTGAGAGAAATTATTATTAACCAATGCTTTGGGGATATCCAGAGTTCTCCCCTTTTCATAAAGTCTTGATTTTAAAAACTTCAGTCTCTCTAAGGACATTGCTGATAATGAGATTGAACCAATTTTCTAGTTCAGACCCCATCCAAGTGGAGTAGCCATTGTGTTCTGCTCAGGCTCGGATAGGGTACTCATTCTTTGAATGGACTGCCCTAGGCTGGGGGTGGTCTGGGTATAGAAATAAATGTCTTGGTCCAAGGGTAACATGTCACTCTCAGCCCCTATTGAACACCTACTAATCCCTTAAGCGTATGTAAACTGTGAGCCTACCACCAGGATGTCTTTTGGTCTGAGAGATGGCCAAATGACCAAATTTTTATTAATAACATGCTGGCCTTATTAATAACATCATTAAATTACCCAGAAACTATGTCTCTCTTGAACTTTTAAAATCACGACACCTTGAGTTCTTTTAAGGGTGACCCATAATGGACCTAGGCAACATAGTGACTCCTCCCTTATAGACCCAGATGCTTACTTTTAAAACTATGGAGAATAATAGGAGAGCTAATATTACATGTCCTAAGCTTAAATCACATTATCCTCCATTTTTACTCAGTAACTGAAAATGATAAATTCCAGTTGCCAAATCAAAAATGTTAGAAAGTATTCTTTGTTTTTTTATGAATTGCCCAGGCAAAAGATTTCGCCTCACCTTCCATACGTAGACAATGGAAGGGCAATTCAAACAAAGTGGTTTAACAATAATTACTACATGTAAATGCCCTGTTTTAGGGAAAGGCAGCTAGGGGGCCCAATGGATAGAACTCCGGGCCTGGTGTCAGGAATACCTGAGTTCAAATCCGACCTCAGACAATTACTAGCTGTGTGACCCTGGGCAAATCACTAAACCCTGTTTGCCTCAGTTTCCTCATCTGTAAATGAGACGGAGAAGGAAATGTCAAACCACTTCAGTATCTTTGCTAAGAAAACCGAAAATGGGGTCATGAAGAGTTAGAAACAACTGAACAAGTAAATGTCCTGTTTTATGGAAACTCACAGGCCTGAAAACTTTTTACAAATTTGGGATTACACTGAGATTCTTTCACCACGTTTGGTAGTCACTATCACCTCCACTTAATTTGTCCAGAGAACCGAGACTCTTGAAACCAAGTTAAGCACTGGCAGCAGCAGATTAATTATTTTAGGGATTAAAGGCAACAAGGCAATGTGAGAACTTCTACCAGCTCAGTCCTTTGCTTTTACTCAAATAGTTCAGGAGTAGCCCTTGTACTGAAAGAGGGTAATATTTACTCAAGTCAAAACTTTATTAAGCTCCTACTACCTAGAGATTTCACTCAACACTGAGAAGTTAAGTGACTCACCTGGGATCAAGTAGCCACTATGTGGCAAGGCAGCATTTAACCCTGTTTTCTGAAATGTTCCTTACACTTTTTAAGAAACCTAGAATTTAATCTTAATCAGAGATATAACTTCCCCAGAATAACTGGGGTTTTGTTCCTGAGGCATTAAAAATCTGTGATCCTGCTGAGAACACTTTCAGTCCTTCAACAGCCTGAACAACTTAGCTTAGCACCTAGTTAGAAGGAAAAAAAATAGAACAGGAGTCTACCAGATGACATATTCCTCCCCAAATCTTTTTTTTTTAAATTTTTCAGGCAATTGGGGTTAGGTGACTTGCCCAGGGTCACACAGCTCGTGAGGGACAAGTGTTTGGTCTGAGGCCAGATTTGAACTCAGGTCCTCCTGACTTCAGGGCCGGTGCTCTATCTACTGCGCCACCTAGCTGCCCCCCTCCCCAAATCTTTAAGAGCATTTTGTGCAACTCAATCCAGGCACAAAATTCTTAGTTACAATTCTGATCTTTAAGTAAATAGCTAAGGTATTGATTTCATGGATTACTTGACTTTAAATACCTTCAATCACAAGTGAGGTTTTTAGGATGCACTTAAGTGTTTCAAGATTCACATTATGTTACCCTATGTTTCAGTGCATACAGCAAATATGGGTTCAAAACTCTGTTAATATCACTGTCATATTAAAATATCAAAGTTGTACTTTCAAGTGCATTTAAAAAAAAGCAGCAATTTCTGTTAGTATTAAGCAACTGGTTTGTAAGTTAAGGAAAATAGTATAAATTAACTACAATACACAATAGAAAAATATTTTATTTTATGTAATAATTCAATAAATGTTGTAATGTATACACCAACACTGAAGAGCCTATTCAACAAGATGTTATTCTGAGGATGACACTTGGAGTCGACTACATTTATCAGAGGCCTTTTCATGACTATTTTCCATTTTTGCAATTTTAGATCCAAACTGCATGGCTCTTTTTGGCAGAACACTAGAAGCTGTAAGACCAAGTTCTAACGCTGCAAGGCGCAGAATCAATTTCTCACCAACTCCACGGGGCAAAGTTAAGTCTGCTTTTTCCAAAATCGACAGAGAATTTAGAAAGGAGACGACATTTTCATCAAGGAAAGGAAACCTAAATTGAAAATAAAATTTTTATGAAAACAGGTTGAAAAACAAGCCCATCTGTGATCATTACTGTTTTAATACAGTTATTTAACACACATAATTCTAGTTGAAAATTGAACTTTGAAGGTACTACTTCTAGCAATGTAATTATGAAAACTCTTCTGGTTATGGAATAAATGAATTAATACAAAATACAAGTTAATCAAGGTAAAAAGAGATATTTCTCAATATTTGTCAAATAACAAAGAATAGCTTTAAACTGTCAAATAAATATCTCTAGGATTTACTTAAAAAGAAATATGAACATAAGGAACATTTTTGTCTTTTGTATCACTTCCAAACCACAGAAATAAAGGTTGTGGGGCATGAAAAATAAGGTATCAAGGTGTCAAATCCTTTATGTTTCAAAGCAGTCATATTTATTTAATGATATTCAAATTTTAAGAGTCACTGAGATAGTATGACAAGTCAAGTATTATTATGAGGGTCAAGTATTAGGTTATTAATAACATTAGCAATAATCTCCAACTTCAGACTTGTCTCAACTGTTTTCACTTCTTCCTTTTCTGGCTCTGCTAATCTTTTACTTACCAATAATTATTAGCCTGTTTACTACTTTAAAGTACTACTGACCAGTCCTTATCACCTCTCAAAAACAAATATTACCATAACACAAATGGGAAGTGCCAAATAATATTATAGAGTGATTCCTCATTAACTAAAGCTGGCCAAAAAAGCATATAACATAGTATTTTTTGATATGAAGAATTGTAAATAACAATAAAGCACCTTTACTGTGGTTTAATTACCAAGACAGATAGTAAACTAGCCTCTTTACTTCTATTAACATGCAATAGTATTTATTAATAGGATTATGATCTGTATAATGGTAACATAGTATAATTCCTAAGAACTTTCCTAATGTATTTTTTCTGAGGGTAAAATAATGTTTTATATATAATAATTCAAGTCTTTTAAAATTTGTTTTCAATAAAGAAAATAAATTTCCTCTCCCTAAACTAAACAGGCACATTTAGGATATAAATTCATAGAATCTCAATGACAAAGAAAACAGCTGTTAACAGTGTACAGGCTTTGAAAATTTACTTTGTAAATTTTAAATATATGTAACAAATAACTGAGCAAAATAAAAGGCCAAAATTAGTGATATAATATGCACATTTAACTACTTTAGAGACTATTTCATTGTCTGTGTCTTTCTTTATATGATGCCTCCAGAAATAGTTATACATAAAAAAATCTTAGAGCAGGTACACAAGATTAAACATTTGAAAACATTTTGTATTCTTTGAAGGTTATTTGTAATATAAGTCCAAGATGGTATCATTGATGTTTCTATTTATGTTATCACCCTTAAAAAAAAAAATCTAAAAGGCCCAGCTTTTAGGTAGTATAAAGTGCCCTGGACTGGAAGTTGGTAAACCCACATATTCCCTAACTTGCTGTGTGACCTTAATCAAGCCACTGCTTTTCTAGACTTTGTTCATCTGTAACAGAAAAGTGGATTATATTATCTTTAACAGTTTTTAATTGAGACTCCTTTTCTAACCTCCTCAGCAAAACCACATGTCATTTGGATTACCTTGCTTCTTTTCCATGATCGCCAATAACCCTGTCATCACGGCCAAGATTTCTAGAAGAAATTCGACCCAATTCCATTTCTAGTTCTTTATTTAATCCCTCTAGACCATGTGTCTTGAAGCGAACACGATGACGAGAATATCCTGCAAGCTGTTCATCTGCACCAATCCCAGTAAGAACTACCTATAGAAGTTTGAATAAATTGAGTAAGTTTTTTTTAATACAAGGATAAGTAAAATAAGACTATAATAAGGAAAAGCCATAATAAAATTACAGCAGAGAGGAAAACATTTCCAAATACAGCAATTCATAAATCACAAAGGCATAAAATTTTTTTAGATATACTAAAAAAGATGTATTATACTGATCTACAGTTTAAGCATGCTATTGTTTTTTATTTCATGTTAAAAATATGTTCTACAATAAGCTAGTAAGTGAATTAAATCTTCATTCAATAAACATTTATTATATGTCCGCTATGTAAGTTTCTAGCCTTGGCAATATTAATAATTTAGGAATAAAGTTCTCCCTTTATAAAAAGTTTTTTTGGGGGGGGTTAGGCAATGGGGTTAAGTGACTTGCCCAGGGTCACACAGCTAGTAAGTGTTATGTGTCTGAGGCCAGATTTGAACTTAGGTCCTTCGGAATCCAGGGCCCATGCTCTATCCACTGCACCACCTATAAAAACTTTTAAAGGAAATGTCTGTTTTATGATGGAGAACATCGGAATTTCTCCATTACACAATATCGGCCAAAGATTCATCTACGTTATTTCTCTAACAATTTGATCATGCAATTATCTACTCACCATTTACTAACCTGTTATCTGTAGTAAGACTAAGAAATTATTATGATTTAAGAAACCTATACCATACCTTTGCAGAACTTTGGTATGGTTTCATTTCATCCTCCTTCATAGCATAGCCAACTCCTCTAGAAGCAAACCAGACCGCACAACCAATGCTGTCATCCAAAACTGTATCCAAGGGTTGAACTAATTGGCTTATCCGGTGGTGTCTCATTCTCTGCAATTCTTCCAGGGAAACATCAATTTCAACAAAATTCCAAATTCTTAAAGGGTTTATAGCTTTCAATTCTTTTAGTCCTGCTCTGCCAGTGAGTCGGTCTGGCACATTAAAATTCTGGTCCTTAATATTATTAGCTGTGGCAGCAAGTCCCTTAGTGTTTTCCTCAGAAGATGTTTCAAGATGTTTTTTAGGCTTACCACTTTTTTTGGCGAAAGCAGTACGGCCAGTCTGTTCTTTAGTCATAAAAGCTACATTAAGAAGATCAATTGGTTCATCAAAAGGAACATGTCGATCAGCAAGGCTTGCAATAACCATGGAATCAATGCCACCAGAAAAAAGTATTGCAATATTTGCCTTCTTAGTAGAGGCTTTAGAAAGGTCATCATTTAGGAATAGAATTTCACTTCTAGATAAACATAAAACCCGTCTCTTTACTGCTTCACTTAAGACATGAATTAACTGATGAACTGCTTTCTTTATGTGCTCATCTTTAAGAAAAACCTGAAGATTTTCTATAGTAGCTGGGAGATGGGAACTATGATCAGATTGAAATGAACCTTGTGGCAACTTTGTATTTAATGGAGCAACAGGTGTCTTAAGACAAAGTCTGGCTTCATTTATCTCAATGGATACAAATTTTGGCAAATCATCTGAAATCTGATTAAGATTCTTGTCAACTTTCTCTACTGTATTCTCTTTAGAAATGTATTTCCAAGGATACAGTTTTAAAACTATGTGTTTGGAAATGGCAGAGGATTTGAGATCAATTCTGAAAATTCCACACGCTGGAACTTCCTGCCACTGGTTTACTATTCCAGCAGCGTCAGTGCCCACTGAAGCAAGGCAGAAACTCTTCCCTGTGTTACTAAAATGCCAAAGTAAGCTACGACGACCAAAATAATCCCTACCAAACCACACACAATGACTAGAAGCCTGGTAATAAATAAAAGCCCATGGACCATGGATGCTTGAAAAAAGTGACATAATTTCAGATTCATTATTAAATGAGGAAAGATGATTAAACATAATTTGCGTATCATTCTCTTCAGCTCCTACATATATTCCACCAAAGATTTCTCCATTCCAAAGGAATACATTGCCTTTTTCATCTTCAATAGGCTGGGGAGTCAAAAGGCCTCTTAAGTGAAGGACATGACCAGAAAACAAACAATGATAATCAGTATCAATCTTTAACACCTGTTGACTACTGTTGGGTCCTCGTCGTTTAAGATTATGGAGCAGATTCTTATGCAAAAAATCATACCCACCATGTTCAATGGATAAAGTGACTGAACAACAAATGCCACACATTATGTGCAATCTAGCAAACTTATTTCTTGATTTTGTTTTTTTCTGTATTTTCTATTTCCTGGTGGATTTTTTTCAACTCATCTAATGTGTCTGTGGAAAAAAATAGGAAATATTAAATTAAGTAAATCTTTTAGAGACCTATTAACTTATAATGCAGGTAGTCCAACTAAACCAGTTCTACAGAATGAGACACCCTGTTAGTACACAAGAATACTAATCATTTTATTTGTTTTATTATGTTTAAAGTACAGTATAAACTGCCTGGGTAGAAGGCAGGCTAGTATAATTTTGTGGTCCTCTATATTTCTGAAGGTTTAATTCAAAGATCAAACAACCTCATCTAACTGAAATGTACATGACTAATTCTTTACTAATATATACTCAGCAACATATTTAGTATGACTTTTTTTTACATGTTAGTAAAAAAATCAATTATCTTTTTTTTTTTCATGGAACTCTACACAAATATGAATAATAAATATATAACAGAAAAAAACTCACTTTTACTTTCAGAGAGCATTTCTGTTCTGTCTGCAAGAAAGAATATGTTGCTGTTTGGTTGCTGCTTATAAACTTTCTGCAAAAAACAAAACAAAACATTTTAGGCTTATATCAACATTTGATATATTAAGTAGCAAATTTTTTATAACATGTGCAATCACTGAATGACTGAATTCCTAATACCTACTTAAAAACTAACCATACATGGTTATACTGGCAGTTCCCAACTACCAGCAATTAATAATCTTTAAAATGGTTTTGTTTTGGGGCAGGTAGGTGGCACAGTGGATAAAGCACCAGCCCTGAAGTCAGAAGGATCTGAGTTCAAATCCAGCTTCAGACCAAAGACCTGACACTTACTAGGTGTGTGACCCTGGGCAAGTCACTTAACCCCAATTGCCTAAAATAAATGAAAAATGGTTTTGTTTTGTCTGAATCTATGATTTCATTGGTGTAAGAAGCTCCTGCTCACCAACTTAAGTCTTAGAAAGTTGTTTGGGAAATTTATAGATAAGTGCCTTGCTTAGTGCAATACAGCCAGTACGTGTTGGTCAGGACTTGAATGCCAGCCTTTCAGACTCAGAGACTAGCTATCTATCCACTATGCCACAGTGACTTGCATGGTTTTTAAAATATTCAAATGTATTATTTTGCCAAAACTGTTAACAGGCAGTTTGTATGCTTACTGACTGCACTAAATAGACAAGTGAAGCTTGTGAAAGATTTATAAGAATCATTGTGTCATGCAATTCATTCTTTTTTTTATTCACCAACCATACCTATTTCCCTTAAATAAGTATTTCTATCTGTTCTCAATGTAATTTAAAGTAAGTATACTGTACTTTTGAAGCAAGATACTAAAGACAACATGAAGTAGAAAGGGTACTACAGGCTCTTAAGTCAGAGGACCTGGCTTCAAATTCTTCCTCTGATGGCATGTAACTATATGACCTTGGTCACATTTCCTTCTGAGTTCTCAATTTCCCCAATGTAAAATAAGGGGGTGGATTAGATGGTCTCTGAGGTCGCTTTCAACTATAAATCAATAGTCTTAAATTACTCACATATAAAACAGGAACTTATTGCTCAAGAATATAAAAGATAAGGAAACATAACAGAATTGAACAAAGGAAAGGCACTATAAACTACAAACATAATTAAAAAGCCACAACAGTGAATTTTGCATGTATCATAGATACAGCTGTGGTTTTGGTAACATATGAATTATAAAGGAATAGAAATCTTGCACTTTTCAGATCCAAGTCAGCTTCTGTTATGATACTATGGCAATGCCTGCCTTATGGAACTACAGCAATGTCTTTAAGATCATACACTTCAGGGGCAGCTAGGTGGCGCAGTGGATAGAGCACCAGCCCTGAAGGCAGGAGGACCTGATTTCAAATCCGGCCTCAGACCAAATACTTGACACTCATTAGCTGTGTGACTCTGGGCAAGTCACTTAACCCCAACTGCCTCACTTTAAAAAAAAAAAAAAAGGGCAAAAAAAAAGATCATATACTTCAATACTGGTCCCACAGGGCCAAGGCTGGAGCACTAAAAAAGGCACCTAGAAGGAAATGACTACTGGCTTTACACAGTGAATCAGAGGGCTAGAAGCATCTGCTAAAGGTTATCTGGCTCACTTACCCCACAGGTTTATTAAATGCTATCATGCCCAAAGAGATAGGGTTAGGGTTTGTTTCTAGGAGGGCAGATTGGATTCTATTTTATGTGAAGAATTTCCACAATCTTGCTTAGTAGCATACTTTATCACTAGAGTGGAAGCCCATCACTAACAGTCATAATCATTCTTTTTTCCAGATTAAGTAATCCCAGTGGATGTGAGAAGGGGACAGGTAGCAAAAGTATACAAAGGACCATGCTGCTGGGAAATCATTTACTGAAGTAGGTGATTAAAATTCTAGGAAACTTTTAAAGCTAGGTTTCGAATTATTAATTGTTAAATTACAAACATATAAGGAAATTTTGTGGCATAATGGACTTGAAGTCAGGAAAATCTGAGTCTGAATTCTGGCTTTGCTATTTAACAGTTGTGACAATAGGTCATTCATTTAACTTGAATCTTAGTTTCCTCATGTGTAAAATGGGAATAATACCTGTACCTACTCCAAAGTTGTAAAGCTAAAATGAGATGCAGAAGACTGCTCTTCAAATGTTAAAAGAGTTATGTCAGTTATTATCATATACCCTACTGTGCAAAATTAATTTGGTAATTACTTACTCTGTTTTTCTTCAAGTTGGAAAGTTCATCCACGACAACTTTTTGTTCTTTAATCTATTAAAAATAAGATTGAAACAGACATTCTCAAGTGTCTTTTGAGAGGATTTTCTATGTGATAAGGTGGCTGGCATCATCTTCTTTTCATTTGGAACACATGACAATGTCTATAATAGAGGTTGATAATATCTAAAAAGTAGTCTACTAAGAATTCATGTAATTTTCCTGGAAAACAATCTGACAATACTCAATAAGGTCTTTTGACTCAGTCATTTACTACTGTAAATACATCCCAAGGAAATAATTGAAAAGAACCACTTGTAAATGATGTTTATCACCGAACTACACAAAAAAGCAAAAACACATGCCTAAACAGACTGGCACATTATAAGAATCAGAAGGTGCTATTGTATATTTTGTGATGTCCACAAGAGCATTACCTCTCTCCATCAATGGAGAGTGTAATCCCTCCATGATTTAGCAGACGGTCCTTGAAAGTTCTTGTGACTGAAAATTTCATCACCTTGCAGCCAACCCAAAGACATGTTTCTCCAGTTTGGTCTGAGGACGGACTTACAGATCACTGGGCCCATTCTAAAAGCCTTTCAGCTTGACATGATCATCAGAGCTTGCACTCTTCTGGCACAGTCCAGGATCATCTCCTCCCCTATCACAATGGGCAGTTCAGAAGATGTTTGTACATATAAAATTAGTTTTTAATATAAACTTTCTTAAACGCTGATAAAAAAAGTAATAACTTAAGGTTCTAATTCCTTTCCTCTTCATGTTGGACAGAATTGGGGAGCTGAACACCTAAATGAAGTGTGGAGGTGGCATGGTGGATATGCAGTTATTTTGAGAAGAAGAAAATGAAGCACTTGTATGACTGCATACGAATCCCTACAAGTTGGCCAGCAGACTGTCATTAATGGTGGGGAAGGGGGTGTGGTAATAGCCCCGAGTGCACAGATTACCACCGCAGTAAAACAAATGATTTGGATTAGGTAACATCTAAGACAGCTGCCAACTCTAAAGAATTTGATGATTACAGTAGCAAACTGCTGTACTGGAAAGAACATTAGACTTAGTAATCAGAAAAAATCCAGCTTCTGTTCTGGCTTTGCCACTTGATAATTGTGTATCCACAGGCAAGTCACAACTTCTATGATCATCTAATTTGCTGCACGTGAAATGGGAATACTAATATTTATAATACTCACAAGGTTATGAGACAAATATGAGACTTTTTTTTTTTAGGCAATTGGGGTTAAGTGACTTGCCCAGGGTCACACAGCTAATAAATGTCAAGTGTTTGGTCTGAGGCCAGATTTGAAGAGACAAATTTTTAAATGGCATATATGTGAGCCTATTATACAATATTCTGCCAACATAAGAGTGTACAGTGTCACCAGCACCACCCTTCCCAAACTATGCTTTACTTCCCTTTGAATAGCCTTACTTTTAAAGACTGGTTAGTATATTATTATATTCGCTTAAGTCCTAATAGTAAATGATTTGACTCTTCCCTTGTCACTAAGTCTCATACTGAATTAGCCATGAAAAAAATAGCTCACCATTATACAGTTCTTTAAGGTTTAATAACAAACCTCTGAGAATGGTAGTGCGATATTAACATCCCCATTCTACAGAGAAGGAAAATTTCCCTCAGGGAATCAAATTGACTAGGATAATAATAGCTAACATTATATAATCCTTAAGATTTGTAAACACTTTGTATATGGTATTAAATTTGATCTTTCCAATAACCCTGTGGGATGGATACTATTATTCACTCTTTATTATAGATGAGTTACGTTCTGTTCAGAAATTAAGTGATTTGCCCAGGGTCAAACAATTTCTGAGTTAGGGATTCAAACCCTAGTCTTCCTCTACGTCCATTGATTATGCTTAAGGGCAAGGAGTATCTTTTTTTTTTTTTTTAATCAGGGAGTACCTTTTGCCTCTTTTTATGTCCCCAGTGCTTAACATCATGCCTAGCACATAATATGTGATTTTTGTTTACGGATTGATTAATCTAAATCCAGCACTACCCCTATGTAGCTGCTGTCAGATTCAAAATTCAGACCGAGATGAACTTGTCAGAGTGGTATTTGGAGTCATGTGCCAGAGGTCTAAATTCTAATTCTGTGATCACGGCCAACTCACTTTAATAGGCTGGGCTTCAAATTTCTCAGATCTAATAATAATAGCTAACACCTATATAACACTTGCTATATGATAGGCACTGTGCAAAGCACTTCACAACTGTATTTCATTTAATCTTCATTAACAACCCTGGGAAGTGGGTGTTATTATCTCTATTTTCAAATGAGGAAACTATGGGGAACAGAGATTAAGTGACCTGCCCAGGGTCACATAGCTATTAAGTGTCTAAGGCTGGATTTGAACTCAGGTCTTCCTAACTCCAGGGCCAGCACCCTATCATTGAACCACCTAGTTGCCCTAGAAAATAAGGGTATTAGACAAGTTGATCTTCAAGGTGCTTTATAGCTGTAAATACTAAGGTCCCAATTCTGGGTAGAAAATCAGTGCTCTTTTTCTTATAACATTTCCTAAGCCACAAGAATTCTTTTCCATACACCTTTTCAGCTTGAAACGACGTGTCCCTTGCGCTTTAGGGAGGGAGAAAAGTGTCACGGGGCCTACGGAACCTGCCTCAGGTGTTCCTGCCAGTAACGCCTTAGCTTCCCTCCACTCGTGCCCCCAACGCCCCACGAGGTGGCCTTCTCCCTGCCAACAGCGCCCGACTAACCTCCCTCACTACCTACGTTCATTCACTCATACATACATTCATACATACATTCAGGACAAGTCCACGACCCAGACTAGAATCGTGACGTACACCATGACGCTTAGCTCAATCTGCACCTCATGCCCCCTTCCAGTCACCCCGGCTCCTGCCCACAACTCCCCAGGCCGCTGGACCCAAAGGGCTTCGTAACCCTTTAAAAAAGACCGGGCAGGGGAAAGAGAAATAACCCGCAGTCCCTTCTCGTGGCCTGCTGCTGCTTCTCCACACTCAAGTTCGGGTACCGAGTGGTGGCGAAGGGGCCTCGGGGGAACGCGAGTCGCCCGCACTGACCACACTTCCTCCCGGTATCATCGGAGGCGCACGGAGCCCTTCCGGCTGCCGGGAGGCAGCTTCCGGCCGCATGGTAGGCGCAGGGGATCAGCGCAGGGTAGGTAGGGCATGTGAAGGGCGGCTCACCCATAAACCCTCCCTTCTCCTGCAGGGGGCGCTTCCACTGTGATGATCCCAACCTTACCTTCGAGTTGAGTTCCTCCTTGTTTAAGGGAAGTTTAGGGGAAGTGGCGGGCTCGGTTCCATCCTCCCGGCCTGTCCCCCTGCCTGGCATCCTTGCCCCAATGCCACAGTGAGAAGATGGACAGGACGGGGGCGATTCAACCCGAAGTGGCAAAGCAGTCACCCTCTCAAAACCACCCTTCCCCCACTCCCCCTTTTTCTCTTTCCTCTCAGAAGGAGATCGGGCGCATAACCGGTTTTGCACACTTTGTCTACTCAAGAGCCACTCACGGGAGGGGCAGTGTCTCTGCGCGTGCGCAGCCGCTACTTCCTGGCGTGTCCGCGCATGCGTAGCCGCCTAAGACGGCTCTGGGGTTCTCGACACCTCTGGCTGCAAGCCAGGAGTAATGCTCAGCGTCCTTTCCTCTGCCTTTCTCCTGGTAGCCTTTATGATGCAATGCCGTCCTCTGTAAAAAATAATCTAGACATATAAACTTATATGCTTGTTTGGAATTAACAAGTTCTTACTTCCATGCAAAGCGCTGGGGATACAAATACAAACAGTCCTCAAGTTTTCATCTTCCTTTGCTCTTGGAGGGCCCTTTGCCTTGGGATTTAACAAGCTTGCATACTCACATAAGCTATGAAATGGGGAAAAGGGAGGTTCGGTAACTTTTCTGCAGTTTATGATCTTGAAGAGTTGCCTACAGACTGAAAGGTTAAGTGATTTACCCAAGTTCACACAGCCACTAGGTGTCAGCCGGGACTTGAATCTATCTGGTCTGGAGGCCAGCCCTATCCATTACAGTACACTGCCCCTAAATCTCCTATATTATTTATTGTTATAAACCAGTTTTTAATTAAATTTTGTTTTTTTAAAATTAGCAAACATTTGTTTTTTCTCTCCTTTCCTTTCTCCCAGCAAAAAAGAAAACCATTGTGAAAAATATGCATAGCTAAGCAAAGTAAATCTCCACATTGGCCATATCCTCCAAAAATGCCTATTTCATTTTGTATATCCATCTCTGTCATGGTTTGTTGTTGCATTGATCAGAGTTCTCTTGTCTTTCAAAGTGGTTTTGCTCATTTAGCTCTCAATCAGTTCATCTTCCCAGTTTTCTCAGAAACTATCAATTTCCTTGTTTCTTGTAGTACAGCAATATTCTACTGTGTTTACGTATCATAGCTAATCCCAGAAGATTAGTTTCTAATTTTTTGCTACTACTTAAAGAGCTCTTTAGATATTTTTTGTACAAATGGGTCCTTTTCCTCTTACTTGATCCCTTTGGGGGTATAGGCCTAATGGTGGATCAAAGAGTAAGCACAGTTTAGTGACTTGGAGCATAGTTTCAAAATTCCAGAGTAGCTAGACCAATTCTTAGTTCCAGTGAATTAGTGTGCTTGTTTTGCTGCAGTCTTTCAAACAATCATCATTTTTGTCATTTTAGTTGGTCTGATGGTTGGAGCACTTTTTGTATGTGTGTGTGGTTGTTGACAGAATGGATTTCTTCCTTTGGAAAACTGCTTATTTACAAGCTTCAACCTCAACTAATTCTTAGCAAAGCTCTAATTAGGGTATCAGTTCATTGTTGGTAGAATGGTGAACTGATTCAGCCATTTTGAAGAGCAATTTGGAATTATGACCAAAGAGTCATTAAACTACCTAACAATACCTCTACTAGGTCTATTTCCAAAGGTGACTAGGGAAAAAGGAAAAGAACCTATCTGTTCTAAAATATTTATAGTAGCTCTCTTTGTGATATCAAAGAACTGGAAATTGCGGGGATGCCCATCAATTGGAGAATGGCTGAACAAGTTGTGGCATATGATTGTGATGTGCTATAAGAAAGGATGAACTCAATGATCTTAAAACATGGAAAGACTTAACATGAAATAATGAAGAGTGAAATGAGCAGAACCAAGAGAACATTGTATACAGTAAGAGCAACAGCAATATTGTTTTAAGAACAACTTTGAGTGAATATTTTGACTATTATAAATACCCAAATTAACTATAAAGGATATATAAGGAAAGATACTCTCTGCATCCAGAGAAAGAGCTGATAAATAGAAGTATATATAAAATAATTTTACATACATACATCCACACACACATATACATATTTGTGTCTAATGGTAGCCATCTTTAGGGCAGGGTGGGGAAAGTGGAGAAAATAAAGGAGAAAAAAAATTTACATGATAATTTTGTTGTATATTTGAAAGTAATAGCAATTTGTTCATGGTATATTTGCAGTTTCATATACAATCATCTTTTTTATTGTTCTGTGTTATAGAAATGCTTATTTTATTCCATAAATATATATTAATGTAACAAAAAAAAAGAAAAAAAGGGAAAAAAGAGAGATACCACAGAGGTTCAAAATGTGTTCAAAAAACAAAACAAAACAAAGCTCCCTTGGAATATATTCTATCCTGTATGCTTGCAGTGGGCTGCTAGGTGATGAAGTGGAGAGTGCTGGGCCTGTATTCAAGATGACTTGAGTTCAAATATAACCTCAGACATTTATTAGCTGTGTGACCCTTTGCAAGTCACTTAACCCTGTTTGACTCAGTTTCCTCACCTGTAAAATGAACTAGAGAAGGAAATGACAAAGCATTCTAGTATCTCTGCCAAAAAACAAAACAAAACAAAAGACCCAAATGGGATCATGAAGAGTTGGACTGAAATAACTGATACAACAACATGTGCTTTCAAATAAGAAAATGGTGCCAGCCTGCTAGATTAGTAGCATAACCCCTAGAAGGTTTATTTACTCAGGTTGGTAAATGGGGATTTGATATAGAACATATGCCCAGGCCTCGTTATCCACTGAAATCTTTGGTCAAATGTCTACCCACATATACTTAATCACGTACTCACAAATAATTTTCACCCCTAATCTCCCTTTTCCTTAGGGTAATAAGACACTTTTTTCTTCTTTGCTCTCTTTTTTCACTTCTCCCCATCAAATGAAAAGAAACTCAGCTGGCTGCCTCTCAGGATTGAGACTGGTGCCACTAAGAGTCTTCTGCTATAAAATAGTTTTGATTGAATACCATACTTGAAGTATAACTAAAAAGTAATGAGAATGATTACTTTTATTGTACCACACAAATCATTCTCAACTTTTTTTATAGTCACATCTAGTTTTATAAAAATTGAGAATAACATCATCTAGCTTAGTGACCCATCTTATTCACCAGATTTCACTCTAAATAATTTTAGAATGTTTTTAAAAAATCAAATCCATAGGACTTATATGAACTGATGCTGAGTGAAATGAGCAGAACCAGGAGAACATTGTATACAATAATAGCCACACTGTGTGATGACTGGCTTTGATAGACTTTGCTCTTCCCAGCAATTCAAGGGTCTAAAACAACTCCAAAAGACTTATGATGGAAAATGCTATCCACATCCAGAGAAAGAACTATGGAGTCTGAATGCAGATGGTAGCATACTATTTGCTCTCCTTTTCCTTTGTTGTTTTCTTCTATTGCTTCATTGTTGTGGTTCCTCCCATTAGTTCTAATTGTTCTTTACATCATGACTAAAGGGAAAATATGCTTAATATGAATATATAAGTAGAACCTATATCAGATTGCATGCTGTCTTGGGGAGGGGAGAGGAGAGGCAGGGGGAGAAAATTTAAAACTCAAAATCTTATGGAGGTGAATATTGAAAACTAAAATAAATTAACTATTAACAAAAATCAAATCCATAGATATAATTCTCTAGTTCTACATAAGTATGGTAGAGTGGCTAGAGTGCTGGGCTTGGATTTAGGAAGATCTAGATCTAAAAACTACCCCTGATAACTTACTCGATCTGTGATAATGGAGGAAGGAATTGCTTAACTCAGCCTGTTTTTCTTTATCTGTAAAATGAGGATGATACTATTTGTAGTGTATACCTCACAGGGTTGTTGTGAGGTTCAAACCAGGTAATGGATATAAAATGCTTTGTGTGAAACTTTAAAGCACTACATAAATCACAAATGTCAATTATCCCCAGCACCTAACCCAGTGCCTTGTTGAGAATAGGCACATAGTACATTTCTGTTGAATGACTGAATAAATGTAGGCATAATATGATGAGGGCCTAGATTAATAATTAGTTAAACAGTGTTAATAACTAACATCACTGTAAGGTTTTGGTGAGGAGGTTCTGGCACTCACTTTGGACCTCGTAGGGATATCAGTGTCAGCCATGATAGATTTTTCATCCCTCTGGGTTAGAAAGACCTTAATTTTTGGGAAGCAGCTTGAGTGTTACCTTTGCTGCATTTTCTTAATTTTGCCTTCCTTACCTTTGGCTGATTCTACAGTTTTTATTTTTAATTAATTAATTAATTAATTAATTTTTAGTTTTCAACATTCACTTCCATAAGATTTTGAGTTCCAAGTTTTCTCCCTCTCCCTCTGCTCCCTACTTCCCAAAACGGCAGGCAATCTGATACAGGCTCTACATATACATTCATATTAAACACATTTTCACATTAGTCATGTTGAAAATAAGAATTAGAACCAATGGGAGGAACCATGAGAAAGAAGAAACTGAAAAAAAGAGAGAGAAAGAGAGAGAGAGAGCGAGAGGGAGCGAGCAAATAGGATGCTTCGATCTGCATTCAGATTCCATAGATCTTTTTCTGGACATAGATAGCATTTTCCATAATGAGTCTTTTGGAGTTGTCTTAGACCTTTGCATTGCTCAAAAAAGCTAAATCTATCAAAATTAGTCATCACACAATGTAGCCGTCACTGTGTACAATGTTCTCCTGGTTCTGCTCACTTCACTTAGCATCAGTCTATACAAGTCTTTCCAGGTTTTTCTGAAGTCTGCCTGCTCAGCATTTCTTATAGCACAGTAGTATTCCATTACATTCATATACCACAACTTGTTCAGTCATTCCTTGACTAATGGGCATCCCCTCAGTTTCCAATTCTTGGCTACCACAAAAAGAGCTGCTATAAATATTTTTGTACATGTGAGTCATTTTCCCATTTTTATCATCTCTTTGAGAGATTCCTACA
This sequence comes from Vombatus ursinus, assembly GCF_900497805.2. Lineage (NCBI taxonomy): Eukaryota > Metazoa > Chordata > Mammalia > Diprotodontia > Vombatidae > Vombatus > Vombatus ursinus. Next base: position 23,087,031 of record NW_020954557.1, read on the forward strand.
GTTTTTAACTCAGACTGGCAACCAACTCACCATTTGTCTCAGCCTACTTGGATTTTGGTGGTCTGTCTCGCCATATAACAACCTCATAGACCTAAATTTACTCCTGGAGGCTCCCTTTTACAGAGGGATGGAGGCGGGCCTTTTTCCTTATCCTTGCTGGCTTCTGTATTTCAAAATGACCCTGTAGTACCTTCATTTCCCCCACCCCCCACCCCATCTTGCTTTTCAGCTCCCTTTTTGTGTCATCTTCTCTCATTAGAATGTAAGATCGTTGAGAGCAAGGACTCTTTCTTTTTGCTTATAATTGTATCCAAGTGTATATTTGGGATATAAGTATATACTTGTATCCCAACTGCTTAGTTCAGTGCATATGGTAAGTATTTAATAAATACTCATGTCTTTCCTCTCTCCCTCCCTTTCCTGCCACCCTCACTTCTTCTCCTCCTCCTCTTCCATTCTTTCTTCCCTTCTTTCCCCTCTTTCCCTTCCTTCACCCAGTGGAGACTGATTACAGCAGCAATATGGGGTTGCCTGCTGTTTTGCTTTTTTCCCCAGCAGGGGGCTTCAGAGACCTTGGACCTTTAACAGCTGTTAACCCAGATTTTACACCTAAACAAAACAAAACAAAACAAAACAAAACAAAACAAAACCCTAAGAGGAGAATTTGAGAGATTGAAAGATGTAAATTCCTGACTGAAGCAGTGGCCTAGGCTCCAGATGGCCCTTAAAGTTCCCCATATTTATTTATTTGTTCATTTGCTTTTTGCTTCGCAGGGTAGTGGCCCTGACCCTAGTGAAGCTGTTTATGTAACTCTGCTCCTAGAGATTCCTGATAGCTTGATAAAGGTGACCTTTAAGGTATTCCTAGCAGGGCAGGCTGCCCACTGAACACTACCTAAATCAAGGGTATTAGCTCCCCTAATGGATGATGTAGAGGGAATTCTTGAGGAGACCTCTATACTGTGATTGCCGCCTTGGCTCCCCCCCCCCAAAAGACTGATTTGGCTAAATAGAGAAATCTACAGGTACCAAAAAGGGAAAAAGGATCATACTACCAGTTCCTACTGTACCCTGAGTGAGAAGTTGGCATGAATTCTAGCAGATCAGTTTCTGGAAGTTTTCATCTTAGCCCTTTAGTAGGAATTACCCTACACAAGGGATATTGACTTGCCTCTTCTTATCCCAGGAACATGTCCCAGAAGAGTGGGGAACTGAGGCTTTACCCTAACTACAAAGCCATGAGGGGCCATTACTCTCCAGGTCCAGGAGATAATAGGTTATCTACTATTCTTGATACTCAAACTGATGGACCAGTTGGCAGCTATATTTATGAAATTGGACCTTTGGGGAGCATACAATCTAATTCAGATTCAAAAGAGCAATGAACAGAAGATGGCTTTTTAGACTTATTATTGCCTGATTGAATAATATATTATACTGTTTGGGTTGTACAATGACACACAATATTTCAGCAGTCAGTATTTTAAGACTTGCTAAATAGTTCATGGGAAGGAGAGTTTATCTTGATTTTATTTTCATCTTGTTCTAGGACCCAATCTAGCATGCTACACTGATTTGAGTCATTTTCCAGCTCCTATATGAGTATAAGATATTTTGTAATGTGGAAAAGTGTCAATCTGAGAAAGAATCCAGCAGAATAAATTTTAACTTGAAGGGCCTGTGTTTGAAACCTGACTCTGACACTCATATGGTCTTTGGCAAATCACTTAACCTCTCTGGGCCTCAATTTCCTCATATAAAATTGTAAGACCATACTAGGTGATCTTTTTAGTCCCCTACAGCTTGAAATCTGTAATAATATTAATTTATGAGACTAATACTATCCCAAATAGTAAGTCAGTATTGACCCTCGCAAGGTTGAGGCCATAATATTGTAGAAAGATCCTTGCCCTACAAAAAAATCTGTAGTGGTTTCCCAACTTTTCAGAGTATTTCTGTTGTTTTTTCCTTAGGTTCTCTCCTGTGATGACAACCTTCAACCACCTGTTGACACCCATCTTTCCATCAAACACCCAAGGCAGAGAACATTTAGCAATATGAAGCGTGGATTCTTCTCCAGCCCATATCTTTTCCCTTTGGATCACTTTAATTCTTAGCAAATTTGTCTTTATGTCAAGCTTAAACCCATTACTTTGCAACTATATTCATTGATCCTAATGTTTCCCCCTCAGGGCAAGCAGAACAAGTCTAACTCCTTTTTCACATGACTGACCTTCATATATTTGTAGACAGCTATCATGACCTTTTTAAATCTCCCTTTCTTTAGGCTGAACATCCCTAGTTTATATGCTATGGTCTTCAGTCCTCACTATCCTGCTTACCTTATTACCTTATTAGGACACATTTCTACTTATGTCCTTCTGAAATTTTTTTTCCTAGAATTGGCCACTATACTCCAGATCTAGTTTGATCAGGGCAGAATATGCTATATCACCTCCCTTTTTCTATACAGTATGCCTCTTTTAGTGCAGAGGATAGCATTAAATTTTTTTGGTCTGTCATGTCACAATGTTGACTCATATTGACCTTGTAGTCAGGTAAAATCCCTAGTTTTTCCTACAGGAATTATTGGCTAACCACTCCTCTTACATTCTCTATATATGAAGTTGATTTTTAAAACTCAAATTTCAAATTTTCTCTAATTATTTGATTTGCCCCATTTTCCTAAACTCTTGAGATCTTTTTGGCTCTCTACTGCTATTTTACATATTAGATATCCTTTCCAGCTTTGTGTCATTTGCAAATTTGACAAACATGCCTTTTTATGACTTCTTACATGCCACTGAGAAAAAGGACATATTCTGGGGGCATTCCCTTTGATAGGTCCTTCTAAGCCAGCATAAACTCATTAATGTATCTTCTTTTTGGATTGAATCATCCAATCAGAGATCCATCTAATGGAATGTCATCTGGTCCATATTGTTCCATCTTGTCCACATGACTAGCATGAAATACTTTGCTTGATACTAGTCCTTAAGTAAACTGTCCAAAATATTCCCCTTATCTGCAAGTAATCCTCTCAAAAAAGGAAACAGGATTGGTATGATATGATATATTCTTTTGAAAATATTATTATGAACTTGAAAAACATTAAAGAACAAGATCATTTCTATATGCAAAGAACAGGAAAAGGGAATTGTGTATGAAATAATAATAATAGCTAGTATTTATATACCACCTACTATGCATTAGATACTGTGTTAATGGCTTTACAAATATCTCATTTAATCTTCATTATAATCCTGGGGGTGGGTGCTGCTATTATCTTCATTTTGCAGTTGAGGAAAGTGAGGCAAACTGAGGTTAAGTGTCTTGCTTAGGGTCATATGATTAGTCAATATCTGAGCCTGAATTTGAACTCAGGATTTCCTGACTTCAGGCCCAGTATTCCATCTACTGTGCTACCTCTCTGCCTACATGAATCTCTATTATGTACAGCATTTTTTCCACTTAAGGTTATAATAAATATGGAACCATAGTTCTAATACTGTCCTGATTATCTATTTCTCTTTCTGAACTCTCTTCTGTTCTCTTTTGTGTATTTAATAAATGTTTTGTTGATGTTCTTTTCTTCCTATCCTTATCAATATTCCATCTACTCCCTTGATTTTTACCCCTCCCCCAAATAAAAGATCCTCTCATAACAAATAAGTATATATATGTATATAAACAGATTCACACATTGTCTGTGTATAAGGATGAATATCTTATTCTATGCCTTTAGTCCATCATCTCTCTATCAAGAAGTGAGAAATATGATTTCTCTATCACCAGTCTTCTGGAGTTGTGGTTGTTCATTACATTTATCAGAGTTCTTAAGTCTCTCAAAGTTGTTTTATTTTACAATGTAGTTGCTATATAAATTATTTTCATGATTCTGCTTACTTCAGTCTTTATAAATTCATATAAATCTTCTCAGGGTTCACTGAATGTTATTTTTTAGGGAACAATAATGTTTAATTACATCTATATGCCATAATTTGACTAGATAGCTGTCCTCTTATTGTTGGGGAACTTCTTTATTTCCAGTTCTTTGCTATGACAAAAAAAGTGCTAATATAAATTTCTTATAAATATATGTTCTTTTCTTCTTTCTTTGATCTCTTTGGCATATATGCATCATAGTGGTATCATTGGGCCAAAAGGACAGAGTTTTAGTGCCTTTTTGGGAAACAATTCCAAATTTGAGTTCTTATTTTTTTGGATTATTTTCTCATCTTGTGGTTTCAGTTCTTTTGAGAACAATTTGTTAATATCTTTTGATCATTTATCTATTGGAGGATAGCTTCTATTCTCATATAGTTGAATTAATTTCTTACATATCTTGGATAGCAAACCTTTACTAGAAAATATCTTTTCAAAGGCTTTTCCCACTTAACTATTTTCCTTCTCATTTTAACTACATTGATTTTGTTTGTGCAAAACTTTTTCAATTTTGTAAAACAACCCTGTCTATTTTTTTCTCTTGGAACTTTGGAGTATCTCATCTATATTTGCAACTTTGTTGGCAACTGTGTTCACAATATGGAACACGCAATAGGATACAATCTAACTCTTCTATGCATATGCAGTATATGAATAGTTGTTAAACTTATTTTTATTGGTAAAGTCAGCAAATGTGACCCAAGGATACATAGTAAATTCATACATTGGGCCAGGTTTATTTTTTCAAATACAATAACCAGATTGGGGAAAGTAAACAATAAGAAAAAGATAACTTGTGGTTACGAACCATCGACCTTACTCATTGTAATTGGATGGTTCTGTAACTTTTCCTGATGTGCCAGATTTAATTAAAAGCTTTAAAAGGCCAATGTAAAAATTTATCAAGCACTATTTTTTTCAAGTTGGGAAACTGTACTGCATATCACACTTATGTTGTATCCTGTTGTCTTTTGTAGCATATCAAATTTTATCTAAATCCATTATCTCCTTTAGAATTACTATGAAAAACAGAAAGATGGGCAAATAAAAACATGTTCAGCAGCTAAGTCAAAACAGACTCATTCAATCTTCTCATTTAATCAATACACTTGAGACCATAAAGACCCATGGGAAACCCATGGTAATAATTAGAGAACCAGTACATACCTATGGTTTTTTGTTTTTTTTTTTGGCATAACAAATGCAACTTCAGATTACCATTTCCATTTTTTTAATCTCACCACAATCTACATATACAAATGAAAAAATGTTTTTTCAAAATTTTTTATGATTACCAACCACTAAGTTTTAAAAGCAGGGCTTTAGGTTTGGAAGCTATTACCAGGCATGTTGCAATAATGTAATAAAATAAGATAGAATGTGGGCCAAATAACCACTCAAAAATCACTCTAGCCATTTCACAGAGACTTGTTATTTTTTAATGTTGTCCATTTTGTGATGCATTTTGAGTTATCTTTTTATTTGTAAAGTAAGCAAATATGACCCAAAAGTCCACAACAAATGAGATAATTTGACCAGGAGCTGCTATTTCAACATGATTATTTTTCCAAATACAAATAACTAGCTTGCTTAAGAAAATAAAAACCAAAAAAGTACAAACCCAATGAATTCATGAGGAAAAACAAAGGCTGATGTGCATGCACAAAGAACTGAACAGCCTATTTATAATTAAAAAAAATATATATATATATATATATATATATATATATATATATAAGAGACAAGGTTAGGGCAGCTAAAAGAGAAAATTTAAGAGCACATCCTCGTTCTATAAAATAGTATCAGAAATCCTAAAACTCAGGATGAGTTTAGCTTGGAGAGGACAACTAAGGACAACAAAAAAATCTTTGTTTGTGTTTGTTGGTTATATTAAAGGAAAGAAGAAAACCAAAAAGGCATGGGACCATTTCTTGGGGTAGGAAGGATGATGATAACTATCAATAGAAATAACAAAACTGTTTGATTCTTATTTCGCTTAATGCCCCCTTGTAAAGGTCAAGGACGGTGACCTTTACACTGGAAATGACAGGACAACAATGGTTGCAGAGAAGCTGATACCCAAGATGAGAAAAGAAAGACTAGGAAAGTAACTGGTTGCCTTTCATGAATTCAAGTCACCTGGTCCAGATAAAGTAAATACTTAGATCCCGAAAGACAAATATGATTGCCAAGTGACTGTGACATCTGAACAATTAATGGAAAACAAGAGAGGTACTCAGACTGGAAAAGGATAAATGTTCTGATTTTCAAAAATGGAAAATGAATGGGGGTACATGATAGTGGTCATTATGTATCTGAAGCACTGTCATGTAGAAGAGAGATTACTTTCAGGGTCATTAGATCATGTGATACTAGTTTTAGAGCCAAAAAAGATCTCCATGTTTACTTAGTCTCTTTCTGTTTGGACTCCAATGGCATAACCAGGTAAGATAAGAAGAAGTTGCAAAGATGCAAATTTAGCTTCTTATCAGCAAAGGCTGGCTAACAAAGCTATGCAAAAGTAGAATGGTTACCTCAGAAAGTAGTGGAACTCTCCCTGATTGGAGGGCTTTAAGCAAAGGCTAGACAAACTCTTATCAGATCTATTGTGATGGGCATTCTTTTTCAGTTATAGGTGGGACTTGCTTGTTACTGAGATTCCTTCCAACTCTAAATTGCTGCAATTCCCTGTGACTCCTTAGAATGGTTTGGACTTCGGTTTTCTCACCTGTAAATTGAACTAGACACCCTAGTGATGGTAACTCCCCTAAGGCCTCTTTAAGTTCTAATATTCTGTGATTCTGAGTTACTGTCATAGTTTCTATGTGTCATATATAACTGATGCTAGCAAATCAACATTCTATAGTGTTATAGAATGTAATAAGCCTTTGTTAAAAAGCTTATCTAAGTCTGAGACTAAGAAATGAGCTTTAGAGATCCTTGAATGCACTTTGCACAATATGTTGTTAAAATAGTTGAAACCAGGTAGTTTGTTTAATGTGTAGAGTCTTCTAGTTTCTGCCTCAAATTGAGAAGGATAAGGAATTTGAGATATAAAAGATCCTAAAATCTGAAACAACCAGATTAAACTTTAAAAAATATTTAAGAACACTTTATATCTGAGGTAAAAATCAATTAAAAAGTCAAGTAGTGTGTAAAATTCAAGAGTTTTTTTTTTTTTTTTTTGGTGAGGCAATGGGATTAAGTGACTTGCCCAGAGTCACACAGTCACTAAATGTTATGTGTGTGAGGCTGGATTTGAACTCAGGTCCTCCTGACCCCAGGGCTGGTGCTCTATCCACTACACCACCTAGCTGCCCCTGGAATGACTTTTTAAGGAGTCATTCATATGTAATTAGTTTCCCCAGAAGATGGAATATTACTTCCCCTTTAAATTGACAAAGGATATCTGAAGTTTGCTGGGCTTCCTGGCATTTTAATTCAGAATTTCAGATAGTCTAGCCATAATTTTCATAGAATCATAGACCTATAGCTGGAAGAGGCCTTAGAGGCCATATAATCCTACACCTTTAATTTTACTAATGAGGAAAGTGAATCTTAGGTTAACTGACTTGCCCAATGTCACACAGCATCAAAGACATGATTTGAACCCAGATGCTCTAACTCAAAATCTAGTGTTCTTTCGATTATATCATGTTTTTTTTTTCCCTCTTCAAAAGCACTATTTTTTGCTACCAATTGTCATGTAAAAGTCATGTAAAAGTGACTGAAATACAGCTTCAAAAGTAACTGGACATTTAAAAATATTTTTTAATGTTATTTTGGACTTGAGAAACACCAACAAACATTTTCATATACAAAGAACAGAAATAAAAGGTTGTATGAAATTTCAAATACCTATTACATACAACTTGTTTTCTTTAAATCTTATAATAAATTAAATAAATTAAAAGATGTCTTGCTTTTCTATATTGTCTTTGAAACTTCCTTCTGTTCTCTTCTGTGCATTAAAATTTGTCAGTGATACTTTTTCTCTTATTTTCTTCTTTTTTGGGGGAATCATTCTCACTAATGGTTTTATCTTTTATCCCCTAAATCCTTCTTCCAATTTAAAAAAAAATCTTAACTCTCCCTTTTAATGAAGCATGGCCAAACAAAATAAATCCACATTGGTTATGTCCAGAAGTGTAAATCTCATTCTCTACCTCGAGTTCATCACCTTTCCACCTTGGGAGGTGGAAAGTATGCTTCAGTATCAGTCATCTGGAGTCATGGTTAGTCATTGCTTCGGACAGAGTTCTTAACTGCTTCACAGGTATTTTTATGTACAATGTTGTAGTCATTGTACAAATTGTTTTCCTGGTTCTGCTCTTTTACTGTAAATCATACAAATCTTCCCACATTTTTCTGAATCTATTTCTTTTGTTTTTTTTGTAATATAAAAATATTTCATTACATTCATATACCAGAATTTGATCAACCATTTTCCTATTGATTTTCACCACCTTTATTTCTAGTTCTTTGCTATAGCAAAAATGCTACTATAAATATTTTTGTACATATGAGTCCTTTATTTCTTTCTTTTATCTCTTAGGGGTATATGCCTAAGAGTGGTATTATTGGATCAAAGTTTAGTGCCTTTTTGAGTATAGTTTCCAAATTGCTGGACCAATTGTCAGATTCATCAATATTACATTAGGGTGCCTATCCTTCTACAGTCCCTCTAACAATTATAATTTTCCTTTTTTTTTTGCCATCTTTGCCAATATAATGGGTATGAAGTGAAGCCTCAGAATTATTTTAATTTGCATTCAAATTCTTATTAGTGATTAGGAACATTTTCATATGGTTGTTGGTAGTTTAGACTTCTTCCTTTGAAAGTAACCTACTCATATCCTTTAACATTTTTTATGTTAAGGATTGACTCATTAGTTATTTTAATCAATTTCCTTTATATCTTGGCTATCAGACCTCTATCACATAAATGTTCTGGAAAGATTTTCCCTAGTTAACTGTTTCTCATCTAATTGTATTTGCATTGATTTTATGCTGAAACTTTTCAATTTTGTAATTTGTGTAATCAAAACCATCCATTTTATCTTCTGTGATCCTTTCTTTCTTTTGCTTGATCAAAGATTCTTCCCTTATCCATAGTTGAGAAAGAAATGTCCTTCCTCATGCCTCTAATTTGTTTATGATAAAGACCTTTTATATTTAGTATATTATTGTGGCATATGATGTGAGATGTTGATTTAAATCTAATTTCTGCTAGAATGATTTCCAGTTTTCCTAGAAGTTTTTTGTCAAAAATAAGTCTTTACTCCACTTGAGGGTTATTTAACACTATGTAGCTAAGTTTATTTTCTTCTGTATATCATATATTTAATCTGTTACACATTGATTTTCCTATTTTTAAACCATTGGTAAATAAAATTTTAATGACTACTGATTTTTAGTTTAATTTGAGTTGTGGTATCTTTAGGCCTACTGTGTATTATTTTAGAGTGCACCAAATTGTGTAACCCCAGCTTTCTGGGGCAAGATTTTTGAACATTGACATTCACAATGCTCACAGCCAGCAGAATGAGCAAGACTATCAAGGTATGCATGTTGGAATGTTCTTACAATGCAATTTCAGCAGGTATGGGACCCATCGTAGCCACTTTGGATACATGACATTGATAGTCCTGATAATTTGCTTATGTATTCAAAGTGCCTACTAAGAGAACAGTTGAGTTGACCTGCCATTCTCAATTTAGAGAGTTGAGAGAACATGAAAGTTTTGATGACACATTGGTCAGTCACTCTACCAAAAGGTTTTAGTGGTAGTAGTTTCCTCATCTATAAAGTGTGTATATGTGTGTGTGGTGGGGGTAGGTCTAAACGACTTGTAAAGTATCTTACAGAACTAAATTATAGGATCAGATTTTGAGATTTGGAAGGGATCTCAGTGGCCATGAAATTCAATCCATATCTGAAAGGATTCCCAACTATATCATACCTGAAAAGTGCCATCCAGCCCTCAAGGTTTGAATACTTTAAGTGATGAGGAACCCACCACCTCTCATGGAAGTCCATTCCATTTTGAGACAGATCTAAACATTAAGAAGTTTTTCCTAATGTCAAATTTAAATTCACTTCTCTGTACATTCTACCCATTGTTCCTAGTCCTGTACTCTTTGGCCGAACAGAATAAGTCTGTTCCCTTTTCCACATGTTAGACTTTTAAATACTTGAAGCTGCCTCCTTGAGTCTTCTGTTCAACAGACTAAATGCCCCCAGTTTCTTTAATCAGTACTGCTATAGCATGGACTCATGGCCTTTCACCACTGAGGTCTGAAATTCATGATCCTAAGTAAAAATGAAATAGTTCCTGAGGCTTCTGGGCTTTGGGTATGACTCATATAGACTGAGATAATGGGACTACAGTCAGGTGTGACAAAGGATCATAAAATTTTGAATTGGAATGAACCTTAGAGATCATCTGGTAGTCCAAGCCCCTCATTTTACAGATGAGAAAATTGAGGCATAAAGACATTAAATGATTTGTCCATGGCTATAAATGTAAATAGTAGTCCTGTCAGTTGAACCTAAGCCTTCTGACCCCCAAGTTCAATACTCTTTCTTGTAAGAGTAAGAAAATCCTCTTTTTCTGTCACAGAATAAAAGTTGAAATTTTGTAGAGATAGGCTAAACCTTTCTATAAATGCTAAGTAATTCCTATGCAGAACTACGGGCACTGAAATAGAGATTTCATTGGGCCAGGAGATGAACATTAAGTGTTCATAATTATATGCTTCAAGTAGGTGTGGACCAAGCAATAATCCATGGAGAGATTTAGGACTAGCCATATTGTACCAAAGATGGGATTTATGCCAGTAAATAATGTGTCATAGACATTATTGAAGCAGATCCATTACTGTAGATTCTGGTTATAGGAGTAGTTTTCAGCAGCACAGCCACACTGGTTCATAGCTAAAGGCTATATGTATAGTGCTGCCTCTATCTTCTTCCAGTGGGCATGCCCGCATATTCTCTTCCTGCTTGCAGTGGGCGATGTGGGAGATCTTTGGGACTAGCTTGCAGTCATATGGGAGTGGAAAACTTAAAGGGATCCACTACATATGGTTTACCCCTTGAACTGGATTATTCCTAGGGACTGTAGGTGACACTGGAGAATGTCTACTGTGGGACACTGTGAGACTTTGAACTATTGCAGTTTTGCCTGTCTGTTTATTACCTTTGCTTGTTTCTTTTTTGGCACACTGGTGAATACTTGCAAATGGGGGAGTTGGCAACAATCTATAAAAAGATGTCCAAAAAAGTCCTGTGTATGAGCAAGCTTCCTAGATTTAGGAAGAGCTCAAGTGAGGAGTAACACATTCGAAAGGTCACCTGGACTCTTTGTATCATAGTTATCTCTGATGCAGGGGTTATAAAGAAATATAAATTAGTGCCATGTTGAGGGTAGAGTGAATGTTATCCTATGCCACCCCTGATAATACCACACATAGAAGAACTTTATTGTCCTATATAGTATGATAAGGTCAGGGTATTCTGTCTGCTTGAGAAAATAAGGAGTCCAGAGGGTAGCAGTAAAGACAATGGATACAGAAAAGAAAATTGATTCTAGAAGTGACTAGCTAGCTAAGAAGATGGTGTCTGAGAATGGAATTTAGATGTTTAAACCATGGCTTAAAATAAAGAAATGACAGACTTCTGGTCAGGGATGAAATTCTCTTAACAAAAGGTGGTAAGAATGTATTTTGAAGATTTTTGGTAAATATAATTTACCCACGTGAGCTTGAAGTCACTTCACTGACCTAGGCCTCATATTTCTCCTTTATAAATGAGGCAATTGGGCCAGCTGGCCTCTGAGGTCCTTTCCAATGTGATCATCCTTTGATCCATGATCATCAAAAAGCTTTAAACTAAAAAGTATGAGGAAAGGGGAATTGCCTATGTACATCCATTAAAGTAGATAGCAATGATGAAAGGAGTTGAGACACTTAGAAGTTCAAAGGAAACATTCCAAGAAAGAATCTAGTAGTAAAATCAATAACTTCAAATATTTATGCAGAAATACCCAAAGTTTAGGGAATAAGCAAAATTTAAAAATCCTAATTCAGGAAGATAAATTTGATCACAAAGGTATCAGTGAGACTTGGAGGGATGAAACTGATGATTGGAATATGGTTCACATAGATTTACTTTATTCATAAGAAACAAGATAGTTTAAATGGAATGGGATTGGGAGTCAGGTAGCATTGTATACCAAGAAGGTACACTAATGTTAAGAAATTGAGGAATAAGAAGGAGGAATATGGAAGAGTATTTGGATAAAGATCAGTGGAGGGCCAAACAGAAGCCATTTTGTCATCAAATGTGTCACTAACCACTGGGAAAGAAATAAGAAATAGATGAGGTGTTTAGGAAACTTGAGAAGGCTGGCCCAGAGACTCTGTAGTAATGTAAGAGACTTTAATCATCCGGACATTTTCTATATCCGAAAGTGGAGTCACTAGTAATGCATTGACTTGCTTTAATGAAAGTTCATCCTTTAAAAAGCAGAGAAACTAATAAGGGGATATTCTATACTGGGCCTGATTCTCACTAACAGGGAGGAACTGGCAAATAGGATAGAAATGATAGGAACATTTATGAATCATTCGATTGACAAGTATTTATTAAGCACTTATGATGTGGCAACTTGGAGAAGAGAATGGCAATCCAGTATCCTTGCCAAGAAAACTCCATAATGCAGGTCACAGACTTAAACATGATTGAACAATGTGTCCAGCACCATGCACTGTGTACCCAAACACTGGAGATACAAATACAATGAATGAAACAATAACTATTTGGAAGGAGCTTACATTTTAATGGGGGAGACAAGAAGTCACATAAAACATATATGAGCATATACAGAATAAATATGAAAAGAATAAATATAAAGTAGTTTCAGATAGGGGGCACCAACCATTGAAGGTATCAGGAAAGGTTTTTTTGGTTTTTTTTGTTTCTGTTTTTTTTTGGGTTTTTTTTGTTTTTTGTTTTTTTTACAAGTGCTTGAGTATCTTGAAGGAAGAGAGAGGATTCTTTGAGGCACAGGTAAAAAGGAAATATATTCCAAGTATAGGGGACAGCCACTGTTAAAACACAGAAATAAGAGATGGAGTGCTGTGTGGGAGGAACAGAGAGAAGGCTAGTTTGGCTAGATTGCAAAATGGTAGAGGTGGAGTAATGTACCATGAGGCTGGAAAGATAGGATGGAACTAGGTTTAGTTTTATAAGCTAAACAGAGGAGTATTTGTTTTATCCTAGAGCCACTGAAGTTTTACTGAATAATGATGTGGTCACATCTGTGTTTAAAGAAAATCACTTTGGCAAATAGTGTATAGGATGAATTGGAATGGGGAGAGACTTGAAACAGGGATAACAATTACAAGGTTGTTGCAGTAATCTAGGTGAGAGATGATAAGGACCAGAACTAAGGTAACTATGTGGATAGAGAAGAGGACAGATGTGACAGCTGTTGTGGCAACTGATTAGATATTGGGATGAAGGAGAATGAGGAGTCAAGGGAAGTGCCAAGTTTATGAACCTGGGAGACTGTAAGAATGGTAAAGAATCCACTTTTGATAGAAAGAGAAGTTTGGAAGGGAGGTGGTTTGGGTGGGTGGAAGTTAATGAATTCTCCTTTGGACATGTTAAGTTTCATATTTCTTTAGGACACCCAGTTTGAAATGTCCAATAGGTAACTGGTACTTAAGGATTAAAATTCAGGAGAGACTGGGGCTGGCTATATGAGCCATATGCATAGATAACTAAATACAAGGGAACTACTGCAGTGACCAGGAAAGAGTGTAGAGAGAAAAAATAGGGAGCCTAGGATAAATTCTTGGGGAATACCAAGAGTTAGGGGGAGAAATGGATAGTGAAACAGCAAAAGACACTGAGATAGAACAGTTAGATGGGTAGGAGAGCAGTGTCATTAAAGACCAGAGATAAAAGAGTATCTAGGAGAGGGTAGACAACAATTTCAAATTCAGCTGATGGTCATGAAGGATGACTGAGAAAAGATAATTAAATTTGGCAATTAAGAGATCACTGGGAACTTTGGAGACTATTCAGTTGAGGGCTATGGTTAGAGGCCAGATTGCAAAGGGTTAAGGAGTGAGTGAGAGGTGAGGAAGTAGAGGCAGTGGATATAAACAGGATTTTCTAGGATTTTGTGGAGAAAGGTAGGAGAAATATAGAATAATAGCTTGAGGGGATGGTAGGATTAGTGAAAGATTTTTTTTAACTATAGAAGAATGACTTAAGTATGTTTGAACGCTGTAGAGAGGAACCAGTAGAGAGGGAGAGATTGAATATTAGAGAAAGCAATACGCCTGAGGTTGAATTCAGCAAGAAAAGATAGGAGAAATGGGATAAAAGGAACATGTAGGGGGGTTGGCCTTGGAAAGGAGAAGGGCCACTTCATTTTGACAGACTGGGAGAAAGGATGAGAAGGGGCATGATGTCAAGGGGTTTTAAGATGAAGTACTGAAGGGTCAATGACTGGAGGTCTTGATGAAGATGATAAATGTAGTTTTTTAAATAAAAAGTTATTTTAATAGAACTTATTTTTAAAAAATGAACAAAAAAAATGCTACACTGATATTAAACAGTGAAACAGAGATCTCAGAAATTCCAGACTTCAGAGAACTTTGAACTATCTACTGTACTGTAGCCAATATTTTTAAGGAAAGATATCAGATACCCATTATTAACACACAGGAGACAGAGAGAGAGATGGAATGGTAGAAGGTTTTTGTCAGATACAGGCATATCAGAGTTTTTAATTGGGTAAGTGGAATACATGGATAATGATGAGGTAGAATGTGTGACCATCCCTAGGTGTGGCTGAGGTAAAGTAAAGAAAGGATCATATTATTCAAATAGTTTTATCGAATAGTTGGGAGGATAAGAGTCATGGGAGCATCAGCACTGATGCTGAAATCCACTAGCACAAGGGCAGGAGTTAGAAAGAAGAGAAAAATGGTGAGCCAGGTATTGAGCTCTTTGAGAAAGGAGGAAGAATGACCTGGGAGAGTATTCATTATATAATACCACAATAGTCTTGACTGGGTGGAAAATATTGGTAAAGTAAACTTCAAAGGGGTAAAAGTTACTGAGTAATGGTGGCAAAGGGAGAGTCTGGAAGAGAAAGTGAGGAGCAAAAAGTATTATGAGTCCCCTTCCAAGACCAGTTTGTCAGAGTGGGTGAACTAGCCTAGCCCTGAGGATGGCATATAGTATTATCAGAGGGAAGCTAAGTGTCAGTGAGGGCTAGTAGTTGGAAAGTTTGTGAGATCAAGAGTTCCAGGATGAAGGGAAGTTAGTTCACTATGGAACATGAATTTCAGAGGGAGCCGTGGAAGGGATGGGCAGGGTTGGAGTGAATCAGTTCGGGTAGGGTTGAGGAGAATAAGGATGAGAGAACAGAAAGTGGAGGCGGTTGGGGATAGTTTTGTGTCTTATGACAGGTGATTGATTAATACAGGGAGTTAGAAAGAAAAGATGGAAAAATGATAGCCATAAGAGGAGACTGGGGGCAGATAAAAAAGTAAAGGGAAGATAGTGACTACTCTCTCCTAAGTCTGTTATAGAGAAAAGAAAAAAAAACAAAACTAGTCATAATCTGACATACACTTTAAATTTTGAGAAAGCAGATTTCAAAGGGTTCAAAAGAAGATTGGCTAGTATCATGTAGATTAATATTCTACCAGAGAACTCAGCTCAGGAAGGATGGGAACCTCTCAGGAATAAAATTCTGAAGACACAAAGAATAAAGTTTCTAGTGATAAGAAAAGAAGTAGGAGCTATTTGAAAATATGTATGGACTTGGAACTCACCAATCAACTTAGATTTAAACAAAATATTTCTACCTGAGTAAACCAACAAGGATCAATAAGATATAAACATTGTATACCAGAACAAATATTTACATATTGGTGTAATGTTTTTTTTTTCCCTCAAGAAGCCATTAAATATAACATAGTACTTTTTACCCTCACAAGGTGAGCTAATTATGTCCATTCTAACCTGCTATCAATAATACAGTTTTAAGATGTTCATTTCATTTCCCCTCTAGGGAAACAATGTATATTTGCCCACATAGTCATACTAATTTTTCCGGCTTTATGAGGCAATGAGCCTGAAAAAGACTATCCATAACACCAGAGTGTAAACAGATAGGTCAGTTCAGGGCACAGTTGTTTGCTAGTGAGTTTTGTTGTTGTTTTATTTTTACAGGTTTTGCTATGCTGTGGTTATGAGCTTATCTCTATTAAAAACATTGTGATCATAGATGTGTGCATGCATCCCAATGATTTAAGAGGGAGGAAGTTGGATGTAGGAGGATGAGAATTAAGCCCTGTGTGAGTAAAGGCTCACATGCAGTCACCCACAGGTGTAGCTGCCACCTAAGCAACTTCTGCAAATTGCGGTGAGGGGCTGCAAAAGGAAGTAGCAAACTTTCCGGAATACACAGGGAGGGTAGAAGTGGAAATATGGTGGCTTGAAGTGGGACAATTTCTTTGCAAATTTTTACTGAACACCTAGACATTAAATTTATATCATTGAAACTAATATTTGAGTAATTATGGTTTTACTCAGGGAAAGGGTTGTTTTTTTTTGTTTTGTTTTGTTTGTTTGTTTTTAGTGAGAAGCTAACAAAACATTAAGCAAAGGTGCTTAGGCATAGAAAGCAATAACTCTATTTTGTATTGTGTCTATCACATATGCATTCATGATACTTGTTGGTTCTAATCTTCTGAGTACTTTTCTTTCCCCAAGGCAATGGGGTTAAGTGACTTGCCTAGGGTCACACAGCTAGTAAGTGTCAAGTGTCTGAGACCAGATTTGAACTCAGGTCTTCCTGAATCCAGGGCTGGTGCTCTATCCACTACACCATTTAGCTGCCCCCTAGAATTATTATTATTTTTTTTTTTTGGCAAGGCAATCAGGGTTAAGTGGCTTGCCCAGGGTCACACAGCTAGTAAGTATCTGAGGCTGGATTTGAACTCAGGTCCCCCTGATTCCAGGGCTGGTGCTCTACGTACCTCACCACCTAGCTGCCCCCTGAGTAGTTTTTGTGTAGCTAATTTTGTGTAAATATTTTAACATTTGATTTTTAATACAAATTTAAATTTACTACATGTTTATCAGGAATACATAGCAGTAGAAGTTTCAGTTTTCATGTACCCCAAGCCATTTTTTCCATTTATTTCTTGAGTAATTTTTTTATAATTACATTTGTTGTCTTAGAGGAAAATATTTTATGAATTTGCTAAAACTAGAAATTCAGATGTGATGCAAAAGTGAGATGATATAATTATGCTAATTCATAAATACAGGGGATAAGGACTGATAGCCTAGGAAAGAAACCCTCAAAATCTAGCCCTATATGAATGAATCCTTACTCTTTACTGAATTTTCTAGGAATCTAGGAAAAGAGAAAGAAAAGAGAAAGAGATGGAAATAATCTTTCTTGTGCACACTACTGAAGAGGAACTTGTTGTCTTAGTAGAACTCTACTCAGGTAAAAGGTTGCTATTTCTATAATAATGTTTGTGTTTATGTTGTAGGTTTTGTGCACATTTAAAACAAGGCCTGACTGCCAGCTTGCCATCTCAGACTAGTAACTGATTATCCGAGTTGTAACTTGAAATTCTAGGGAATGGAGTGTGAGACATACTCTTTTATGCCTGGTGTGCAATGTATCATTACTTTCATAGATTGATTCATAGTATGTTCTTTCTTTATTCTTTGGTAAGGAAAAAAATGCATTAAATCAATCATTTGTGTGAGTAGGAACAAGCAAGAATCACTGACATTAAAGGCAAACGTCTGGCTTACCTATTCTTTCTTGATTTTTTTTTTCATAGCAGTCAAGGTCCAGGTTCAGAACTGAAGCCTTCTAAGCGGCAGAATCATGTTCTACTCCTAGCCTTTCTGGCCAACTTTTTCCCTCAGGGTTTTCCAAGTTCCTAGGAATTATATGAGACCACATAGGAAAACAATGAAGAAGGTAAAGTTATCTAGGTTTGTGACACTAGACAATTCACTTAACTCTGTCTGCTTCAGTTCCCACATCTATAAAATGAGAATAAAAATAGAATCTCCCTCCCAGGGTTATTATAAGGATAAAATGAAATAATAAATTTTAATTTCTGTGACAGATATTGATAGATATAATCCACGTAAACAAAAGCTGTTTGGGGTGGGTCCTCAAAACTTTTAATTTGTGTAAAGGTGTCCTGAGACCAAAAAGTTTGAAGACTACTTTTCTAGAGTTTTATGACCACTTGCAGTTCCTCTGTGATGTCTTTTGGATTATATTGCTATGAACTTTGTCCTTCATTTTCAATACTTCTGTTAACATAATTATATATTATATATCATATATATGATGTATAATATAATTAATCTAGCACTATGAACAGAAATCATTGTATTGTTACCTTGAGAGCTGAGACTGTTTCGTCACAAATCCTAAGACCGTTTCTGGGGAGAGACCTTCCCACCCCAAGTCAGCACATTTGGCAGCTTTCTAATTTAAGCAATTGTTCTTGATAACTTGATGCTAATGTTTAGTCTTCATATTTAGCTTCTGAGTCAGTCAGTCAGTAAACATTTATTAAGTCCTTACTATTTACAATAAAAGATGCTAAGAGCTAGGTATGTAAAGAAAAGCAAAGATAGTTTCTGCCTTCATGGAACTCCTATTTTAATGGGAGGGAGGAGAAGAACATGGAAATAACTAGGTAATTGCAAGATATATAAAGAGTAGATGGAAGGTAATCTCAGAGGATAAGTCATTAGCATGGGGTGATTAAAAAAAACCTCATGAAAAAGATGAGATTTCAGTTATATCATAAAGGAAGTCAGGTGACTAAGAGGCTGGTTTAAGGAGAGAGAAAAAAACATTCCAGGTATAAGGGACAGTTACTGCAAAGGTACAAGAGTTGAAATGTACTATATGTAAGCTAATGTAGCTGGATTGTAGAGTGCATAGAGGAGAGTAAAGTATAAGAACATTGGGAAGGTAGGAATGGGCCAGGTTTTGAAGAGCTTTAAATGCTAAACAAAGGACTTTATATTTAATCTTGGAGGTAATAGTAATGAGTTTCAACCTACACTTTAGAAAAATCACTTCAGCATCTGAGTGGAAGATAGATTGGAACGGGAGGTCAATTAGACGGCTATTATGATAGTCCAGGTGAGAAGTGATGAGGGTCTGAACTAGGGTGGTGGCTGTGTGAATACAGAAAAGAAAATGTGTTTGAGAGGTGGTGTAGAGAAAGAAATTATAAGACTTGACAACTGTTTGGACATGTAGGGTAAGTAAGAGAGAGGGATTGAGGATCACCAAAGTTGTGAACCTAGATCACTCTGAGAGTGGCAATATCCTCAAAAACAGTAGGGGAATTCAGAAGTTGGGGTGGGTTAGGGAAATATAATGAGTTTGTTTTGGATATGTTGAGTTTGAGATGCCTATGGGACATCCAGTTCAAAATGTCTAATAGGCACATCTCAACATTGAACCTCAGGAGAGACTAAGATTGGATATATAGATCTAGGAGTCATCTAAATAGAGAAGATGATTGAACCTATAGTGAGGACACTAAGTGTGACAGTATAAAGGAAGAAGATAAAAGGGCCTGAGACAGAATCTTGGGAAACACCCCAAGTTACTAGGTGTGACACAAATGAAGATTTAGCAAAGGAGTCTTATGAAGGATGAGAAAGTGAAGAAAATATCTAGGACAAAGCAATGCCATGAAAATTCATAGAGGTGAGAGTATCCAGGATACTCAGGAAGATATGAGCAATGTCAAATGCTTCAAAGAGGTCAAAAAGGATGATGACTAAAAAAAGATTATTGAATTCGACAATTAAGATATCACTAGCAAGATTAGAGATTAAATGATGATATAAGAAGTGTTTGCAGAGAGTTAAGAAGAGAGTGAAAGGAGAGGTAGTGGGGGCATTTTTCAGGGAGTTTATTAGAGAAGGAGAGAAGAGATATAAGATCAGAGCTAATTGAAATAGTTGGATCTAGTGAGGTTTTTTTTTTAGGATGGATAAAGATATGGTACTACTTATAGGTAGCAAGGAAGGAGCTAGTAGATAAGGAGAAATTTAAAATTAAAGAAAATAAGATACTAGAGAAGACTGGAAATGATGGGATCAAGGGTGTATATAGGAGGGTTGGTCTTGGCAGGGAGAAGGGCCACTTCTTCATCTGATATAGGAGTGATATAAGATAAAAAAGAGGGAAAAAGAGCTCTTGGGAAATGGATCAGAAAATTTGAGAAGCTTCAGTACTAGGAGACACGTCTTGTGATGAGTATAGAAGAAATGTGACCTAGGCATCAAATCATCAATAAAAGGAATAAAGAGTTTGGGGTCAAGATACTCATAGCTGTACTAGTTGAACAATGGAAGATTTGAACATACAGAAAGACAATGAAGAAAAAGGCGAAGAATAGGAATAAGATCAAAGCTAACACAAAAGTGATAGATTATTTAGAAAAGATAGCTGAATGAAGGCTTGAAAACACTCCACTTCTACCTTATGCCCCTTCAGGATAGAAGAGTGTTGAGACTAAGAGTGTCCTGGTAAATATTTAACAACTAGCTCTCTGAAAAAAAATATATGTGTGATACTCTTTTAATTTAAGTCTGCATTATTAACATTTTATCTATTACTTTATTAAATCTAGAAATCAATAAAATAATAAGGCCCTGATCTGTTGTAGTTGCTGATTTTCAATGTGTAAATGATCACACTGAAAATTTATCGATCAATTCTCCCAAGCCAATTTGAGCTGTCTCCAGAACACTCTCAGCTTTTCATGCTTTGGGTTTCTACTTTCTGAGCCCATTGGTAAACCCCAGACTCCCCAGCAGCTGTACTTCCCCTTTTACCTGAATAGCAGCCTTTTAAGCATCACTACTATGGACACTAGGCCAGACCAAAGCTTATTCCTGTGTGTACTCCTACTCTTAGCTGGAAAAATGATAGGGACTAATCTTAATTTCTTCATTTGTAAAATGATGGGATATAAATGCACTATCCATGTTACAGCTTTGTTGAAAGTAAATTATTTTGTAAATCATTAAGCGCAATACAAATGTTTTTTTCCCCTCTCCTCTTCCTCCCTGTCTCTCTGTCTCTGTCTCTCTTTCCCCACCCCCACTCCCTTCCATCTGCCTGACTACTCCATCTTAGTCTTTTTCGCTAGATCTTCATCCATTTCATGTTGACTGTGGATGTCCCTCAAGACTGTCCTGGGTTCTCTTCTTTTTGTAATCTTTCACTTAATGATCTCACCAGCACCCATGGATTAGTCAGGTTAAGTAATTTGCCCCAAATGTCACAGTTTATCAGAATTGGGAACCAAACCCAAATATCTAAAAAATAAAATTAAGGGGTGAGAGAAGATTATACTGGGAGGAGAAAGGGAGCAGTAGAATGGGGTAAATTATCTCACATAAAAGACACAAGAAAAAACTTTTACAGTGGAGGAGAAGTAGGGGAAGGTGAGAGGGAATGAATGAATTTTACTCTCATCGGATTTGGCTTAAGGAGGGAATAACATACACACTCAATTGGGTATGGAAATCTAGCTTACCCTTCAGGAAAATAGGGGGGAAGGGGATAAGAGAGGGGGATGATAGAAGGGAGGCCAGATTGGGGGGAGCAATCAGAATCAAACACTTCTGAGGAGGGACAGGGTAAAGGGAGAGAATAGAATAAATGGAAGTTGGTATAGGATGAAGGGAAATATAGTTAGTTTTTCACAACATGACTATTATGGAAGTGTTTTGCATGACTATACAAGTATAACCTGTATCGAGTTGATTGCCTTCTCAATGAGGGTGGTGGGGAGAGAGGAAGGGAGAGAATTTGGAACCCAAAGTTTTAAAACAAATGTTAAAAATAGTTTTTACATGCAACTGGAAAATAGATATACAGGCAATGGGGTATAGAAATCTATCCTGCCCTACAGGAAAATAGAAGCAGAAGATGATAAATGAAGGGGGGGGTGATAGAAGGGAGCGAAGATTGGGAAAAGAGGTGTTAAGAATGCATGCCATCTTGGCGGGGGGGAGAGATGAGAAAAATTGGAACTCAAAGTCTTGTAGAAGTAGGCGGCAGTTAGGCGGTGCAGTGAATAGAGCACCGGCCCTGGATTCAGGAGGATCTGAGTTCAAATCTGGCCTTAGACACATAACACTTACTAGCTGTGTGACCCTGGGTAAGTCATTTAACCCCATTGCCTAGCCAAAAAAAAAAAAACAACCAAAAAATCTTGTAGAAGAGAATGTTGAAAACTAAAAATAAATCAATAAATAAAAAAAATCATACATAAATGACATCAATAGCAATAAAAACATCTCCATAGTGCTTTATGGTTTATAATGTGATATATATCTATTATTTAATTTGATCTTCATTTGATCCTATGAGGTGGATAGTGCAATTCTTGTAATCCCTCTTTTTACAGATAACAAAACTGATGCCAGAGAAGGGGAAGCAACAGTGATGGGAAAAAGGTTAGGAGATGGAACTGGGCACCAAGGTAGCATACCATTGGCCACTAGTCTTGGCTCCATAGGCATGGCAAATGTGCAATCCTTGGTCACACAGTCCCTGAACAAGCTCTCTAGTATCATCCGTGCAGAGATGAAACTCAATCTACTCAGATACTCAGCAACAACTTCCCAACAAAGATAGGAAGGGAATATTCAGTTAATTGTGCCAAAGTAGTGGCTGCCTTGGTGTTTGGGCAAGAGTAACAAGTGGTCTGCAGGTATGACTACAGCTGAGAAGTGTGGGATGCTGTTGACAAGCCTTTTGGTTTTTGTTTTTTTGGATGGTGGCTCTGTTTTCAGAGCTGGCTGCTATGAAAGCTTCTAAACCATTTCCCTTGCATTTCATAATCTCATGGAAATACATAATGCTGGAACAATGCAAAGTGGAGGGAAGCGGGAAGGTTGAAAAAGAAGAGAGAAATATAATTAAATAAGTAAGTAGATGGATGGATAAATGAACACATATCTCATCTTATATATGTGTGTATATACTATATGTGTATATTTAATTTTCTGATCTTGAGGGAAACCATTAAAGGCAGACTAGTAGGATGCATTATTAATCACTTAACCAATAACAATAAATAGGATCATCAAATCTTATTTTATGGATTAAAAAAAATCTGAAGCCCACATTATTTAGTTGAACTGAAGCAGGAATTCCCTCTATGGTAGGGCTTCTAGCAAAACATGGTTATAACTTATAACACTTCTGGCTATTTTTTTTATAGGTAGTGAATGCTGATTTGGTTATCTTATTCAAGTAAAATTGGAACTGGAAGGAATGAAGCATGACTAAGGAATTGGCTCTTCTGTTTTGTTATCAAAACACATTTATAGTTTCTGTTCCTGGATTATGGTTGGGATTGTAGAAAGTCATTGGGTCATCTGTACTGCAGTCAAGAATCCTCTGTATCTAGCTTTCAGGGGCTTTTCTTAATTCAGAGGGAGTAAGCTCCTATAATACTGTCAGCTGTCTTTATTATTCTACATAATTGTTGGTTTCTTAACTTACAATTAAGTGGTGCAACAAATGGAAAGGTGGCAATTGAAGTAGGAAAAATATGTAGTTAATTTTATTTACATCTGTGGTTTGTTATAATCTATTGTTGTTTGCAAATGGAGTCATTGGGAAATAATGTTTTTTAGCAATAATTTTCTCTTAGTCACCAAAATATAACACTTAATAAGCACAACACAATAAGTACAACAGAAAAGAGGAGGAAATGCCTTAAGTTGAATAATACATTTAGAGCATTAAAGATTATTAAAGATTTAGAATGTGTTAAAGATTTAGAATATGATTTTTTTAAAAATATTTTTTATTTTTAGGCAATTGGGGTTAAGTGACTTGCCCAGGGTCACACAGCTCGTAAGGGACAAGTGTTTGGTCTGAGGCCAGATTTGAACTCAGGTCCTCCTGACTTCAGGGCCAGTGCTCTATCCACTGTATCACCAAGCTGCCCCCTAGAATGTGATTTTATACTTACATATGAATCTGGGTAAACTACATGTCCCAGGAATTTACCTCAAAAAAACCCCAAAAAACCAAAAAACAGCCAAACACTGTAAAGATCTGACCTGAAATTCTAAAAATTTAGACCCTCTACTCAACTACTAGAAACCCAGTCTATGCTGTGAATAAGGCAGCTTGAACTCCTATACTGATACAAAGCAATATTACCTTTTCTCAGATCTTCCCTGAGACAGAGAAGGTGATTAAGAGCTTCATTATCCTGTAGCTTTCTTCAAGTTGTGTGCAAAATACTGAGAGCCATGTTGTTAAGAAACAAAGGAATTAACCAAACTAGATTCCATCAAAATAAAGTTTAAAAACAACTTGCCTTTATCTTTTGTTATTTTGAAGGTAAACTTTGCAATAATCTACTTACTAAACTAAAACAAGAAAGAATATCAGCAACTACTAGTAACTTAGGAGGTAATTTCAATAAACTTGAAAAAATTGTCATTGATAAATTGCAATTCATGTAATTCTTCTATGGATAATTGTGAGGACTTAACCATAGCAGAAAACATAACAAGGTGATGCTTAGCAACAAGCAAGCAGACCCACACTTACAAGTCATGTGACAATATGACAGTAATGAATTTCTGAATTTTATTCAGTGTCCAGAAAGAAAATAAATTTCAATTTCAAATTTTTAACAAATTTAACAAATTTATTTTAACAAATTATTTTAATTATTTTAATCAAGGGCAGCAAGAACCTAGCTAGGAAAAATGTAATGTGTTTTAAAAACCTAAAATAATTTTTTTTTGTAGGAGAAACCTTGAAGATTATTTTCTCTAACCTCCTCATTTTTACAGGTGAGAAAACTAAGATTAAATGAGATTAAATTATTTTTCTATTTTCATAAATCAGTGCATAACAAAGGCAGGATTTGAGTGAAAGTTCTCTGATTCCAAATCCAGGGTTCATGCACTACATTACACTACGTCTTCATCATTTGCCTTATCATTCTTTATTATTATTATTTTCCAGTGTGGAATGAATTTGATTTTGGGTTCCTTAAAACAATATTAGCAAAACACAACTTGAGTCCCATCGTACCAGGGAGGAGAAGCTTCAAATATCTACCGAATGATAAATTATATGTCTGTCATCCAAGGACTTGCCTAAGTCATTTGGAGATTACTTACAAGTTGACCACAGGCTGAGGAATTTTTCTGCCTCAGCGATTCCCCCAAAACCACCTACTAAGCCTTTGAGGGATCTTTATCTTTAATGGTGAAGTAAGTATTCAAAATGATGAAAATGCAGATCCTGGAAGAATTGAAGAAATGTTTTCCATTATTAACGTACAGTTATATTTCAAGACTTTCTAAGTGCTGTGTTAGCCAGCTACTCAGTACAGAAATTCTAAATAGAAAAATAGGAAATAGAAAAAAACTATGGCAATTGTGTGTGGTAATATATGTTAATTTGAAAAAATATGATTTTGCTGTATTATAATTTTGTTCTCTCATTTAGAATTTAAGAAAATATTTTTCCTAGATTTTTCAATAATGACTCCAAAATAAAATGGAATATTCTAAAGTTGTGTATGAGTTGTTTTTCCTCAAAAGAAATGCAAGATTTTTCCAAATAATCTGGAGCAATTAATCTGAAGTCAGGAGACCTAGTATTCAAATCCTGGCTCTGCTGCTGAAGTATTCTTGGACAAGACATTTTCCTGGGCCTCAATTTCCTTATCTGTAAAGAGGAATTGAATCTTGAAGGTTCCTTCTAGCTCTAAATCCCTTACTGTCATGTACTTTTTGTGTTTTAGCTTTACTATGCCAAATAGTTGGAAATAAATAGTAAACACCTCCTAAGTTATCTATTAATATTTATGAACACAATTTTTGAGTTGACTAATCTACTCTCTATTAATATTTACTAGGTTAGACTGAGAATCTACCAAGCCAGAATAGATTAGAAGGTCTAGAATTTTCTAGGATTTAGAGAGAGAGGAATGTAACATACCCCTTGGCCAATAGAAACTTGAACCCAAAAGACTAAAGTCAGAGGCTATGCAGAATAATTATGGCAGATTTCTCTTTTGCTATTACCTGCTATTGAAACCCTTTCTTCATTCTATAATTTATTTAGCTAGGCACAGCAAGGAGGTAGAGATCATTTGCCAACAAAGAGCATTGAATGGAAAATCACTGGTCATGAGGAATCAATTTCAAGTGTCAGGATCAAGTCACTCTGTAAGGAGAACCTGAGACTCATCCAAAGTCCTTGAATTTTCATCTAAATACTGACCCTACTGGAAATATGAATTGTACATTGTTTGGGAACTGAATTCTTTTTCCTGTACTCCTCTCCCTGTAACAGTTAACAATAACTGGCATTTATATAGCAGTTTAAAATTTGGAAAATTCTTTACATTTGTTATCTTGTTTCATCCTCACAACAACCATGTGAGATATTATTATTATTGATTGGAATTTAATGCCATTCATTAATTATTAATTATTAGATCTAATTCTAGTTGAAATTAATTTAAATTAGTTTAAAATATATAAAATTATTTATTAATATACCATTATTATTTACACTTTATAGATGAGGAAACTGAGGCTGAGATGTTAAGTAACTTCCCCACAGTCACACAGCTAACAGAAGCAGGATTTGAACTCAGATCTTCATAATTTGAGACCCAGTGCTCTATCCACCGTCCAGCCAAGCTGTCTAGGCTCAGGACGTTATCTTTCTGACTCCAAGTTCTACACCCTATACATTAAGCTTATAGGAAGAGCAGCAATGGAAAATAATAAAACAAACCAAACTGTGTTGCCAGTATAGCAACCCGTATATCCTCCAGTATAGCTGAAGGATACCTGGATCTAGGAGATGCTCTAGGTACATGGCCATGTGTTATATATTTTATATATTTTGTCATGTATTGGCTTTTTTATTTTCTGCAAAGAATATTATACTATATAGAGTTAGTCTGTTCTCTGTTCTGTTACTATATAGAGTCTGTCTGTTCCTGGAAGGAGGTGACTGAAGTATGACAAAAATCATATTACTAGAAGTTAGTGCAAGATGAGGAAGAAAGCAAGGCAAGGTCAGTAGTAGGGGGTGACTCAAAGCTTGCACGATTAGGTGACCCCACATTAGTCACACCCCATATCTTGGACAAGACAGCACAGCTGCTCAGTGGGAGGAAGAGATGAGCAATAAAAGGCCATCCACCCACTGAGGACCAGAGTGCTTAACACTTCCCCGATATGCCTGCTCCACCAGGTGGAGTGTGTGACTACCAGGGGAAAACCATGATGTTAACTTGGGACATCAATGACATATTTTATTTCTCCTTTGGTTTCTAACAACAACATGTTTCTTTTGTGGTTTCTCCTATTGGTTCTAATTCTTCTTTACAAGATGACTAATGTGAAAATAAAAAAAATTGAAAAAAAAATCCCAACATGTTTCTTTTGTTAAGAATACAAACTCTTGGTCTTTGGTCATCAAGAAGTGCAATGACGTCTGATTGTGGGGGCCCAGATGGTGAAGTAAGAAGTAAGTCGGTCTCACCCTCCCTTACTAAACTCTGAAAGCCTGGAAAATATCCCCCCAGGAAAAACCCTGGAACAGCTGAACCAGCAGAAAGACGGGGTACAGCAGTCCGGTAGCCCAGGTAGCTTGAAGGATTAACAGGAAAGGCCCCTCTTGCCCTGGGGGAAGGGGAGCAGTACAGAATGGGAGGCTCCCAGCAAGCTAGCGGAAAGCTCCACTTCAGCATGCCAGAGGGAGATCCTGAACTCCAAGTGGGGGAGCAGGCAAACACCAACACCAGGACCCTCTAATGCCTCAGCAAGGGCAGAGGACCCAGTGGAAACTGGCTCAAAAACCCGCCACGTGCCTTGGCATTCTACAGCAACCGAGTCTCCTCCTACCTCAGCAAAACTCTGGAAAGTGCTCCAAGGGTTCCCCCCAGGCAGAGAAACATCTGGAAGCAGCGAAACATCCATCCAAAAAGCACTGAAGAAAGTAAAAGGAAGGAAAGGCCCAGGTGAGCAGGCAACCTCCAGGGGCCTGACTACCCAATCCTACCCCTAGAGTTCCAGTGTTGCTGATTCCAGTTCAACACCAGGTAAGCTGCCAGAACCCTACAGCCTCCAGCTGCCAGCATCGGAGGCCCCAGTACACAAAGCCAGTGACCAGGCCCCGGTGTCTCAACAGAAGAAGCTTGGGTCAGTGCCCCATGCTCCCCAGCAGGAGAGGTCAATCTCTTTAAAGGCCAGGAAATAAGCAAACACCATGAGCAAAAAGAAACGTACCATAGATTCTTATTGTGGGAATAGTGAAGATCAAGGCAGAAATTCTGAAGAGGATAACATTGTCAACAAACCCACATCTGGAACGTCAAAAGGGAATATGAACTGATCTGAAGCCCAAAAAGCCTTTTTTTGGAAGAGCTCAAGAAGGATTTTAAAAGTTAAATAAGAGGTAGAAGAAAAATTGGGAAAAGAAATGAGAGGTGTGCAAGAGAGAGTCAATAGCTTGGAAAAGGAAGGACAAAAATTAACTATAGAAAACAAATTTTTAAAAATACAATTGGCCAACTGGAAAAAAAAGTACACTGAAGAAAACAATTCCTTAAAAAGCATAATTGGCCAAATTAGAACTGGGCAAGTGGAAGTTAATGACTCTGTGAGAGAGTGAGAATCAGTCAAACAGAAACAAAAGAATGAAAAAATAGATGAAAATGTAAAGTACCTCATTGGTAAAACAACTGACTTGGAAAATAGATTCAGGAGAGACAATTTAAAAATTATTGGACTATCTGAAAGCCATGATCAAAAAAAGAGCCTAGACATCATCTTTCAAGACATTATCCAGGAAAACTGCCCTGATATTTTTAGAACGAGAAGGCAAAATAGAAATTGAAAGAACCCACCAATCTCCTCCTGAAAGAGATCCCCAAAGGAAAACTCCTAGGAATATTGTAGCCAAATTCCAGAATTCCCAGGTCAAGGAGAAGATATTGCAAGCAGCCAGAAGGAAACAATTCAAGTACTGTGGAAACACAAGCAGGATAACACAAGATTTAGCAGCTTCTACATTAAGGGTCTGGAGGGCATGGAGTATGATATTCTGGAGGGCAAAGGAGTTAGGACTACAACCAAGAATCACCTACCCAGCAAAACTGAGTATAATCCTTCAGGGGAAAAAATGGTCATTCAGTGAAATAGAGGACTTTCAAGCATTCCTGTGGAAAAGACCAGAGCTGAATATAAAATTTGGCCTTCAAATACAAGACTCAAGTGAAACATGGAAGAGGTAAACAGGAAAGAGAAATCATGAGAGACTTATTAAGGTTGAACTGTTTACATTCCTACAGGGAAAGATGATATTTGTAACTCATGAGTCCTTTGTCAGTATTAGGGTAGTGGGAGGGAAAAATTATGTGTATGTATAGATAGATAAAGGGCACAGGTTGAGTTGAAGATGAAGGGGTGATATCTGGAAAATAAAATTAAGGGGTGAGAAAGAATTATACTGGGAGAAGGAGAAAGGGAGAAGTAGAATGAAGTAAAATATCTCACATGAAACAGACAAGAAAAGGCTGTTACAATGGAGGGGAAATGGGGGAAGGTGAGAGGTAATGAGTGAATCTCATTCTCATAGGATTTGGCTTATGGAGGGAATAACATACACAATGGGGTATGGAAATCTATCTTACCCTACAGGAAAATAAGGGGGGAAGGGGACAAGAGAGCAGTGGGTTGATAGAGGGGAGGGCAGATTGGGGGAGGGGATAATCAGAAGCAAACACTTCTAAGGAGGGACAGGGTCAAAAGAGAGAGTAGAATAAATGGGGGGTAGGATAGGATGAAGGGAAATATACTTAGGTTTTCACAACAGGACTACTATGGAAGTGTTTTGCGTGACTCCACATCTATAACCTGTATCAAGATGCTTGCCTTTTCAAAGACGGTGGGTGGGGAGGGAGGAAGGGAGAAAATTTGTAAACCAAAGCTTTAAAAACACACTTTAAAAATAAAAAAAATTAAAAAAAAAAAGAAATGACAGGCAGGTAGGTTTCAGAAGAAAGCAGGAAAAACTTATGTGCACTGATGCAAAGAGAAGTGAGCAGAACCAGGAGAACATTGTACACTGTAACAGCAACATTGTGTGATGATCAACTGTGACTGACTTAGCTCTTCTCAGCAATACACTGAGACAAGACAATTCCAAAAGTCCCATAATGGAAAGTGCTATCCACCTCCAGAGAAATAAATGATGGAGTCTGAATGCAAAAAAAAAAATTGAAGTTAAGAATTAGGTTTTAGTGCTGATTCAACCACTTATAAGCTATGTGACCTTGAATAAATCACTTAACCTCTTTGAATTACAGATTATTTATAAAATGGGAATATTAGTACTTATACTATATATCTCAAGGCATTGTTGTGAGGAACAAATAGTCATGATATTTGTAAAGCCTATATAAGGATTTAAAGCATATAATAAAGTATGTAACTATAAAAGTCAATAGAGTTCTATTGGTTTGTTGATAGTGGAGAGCACATTGGAGGGGGATTTGTGAATGATAGTACTAGAAACTCTGACCCCTCTGAGTTACTGTTAGAACTCAGAGAAGTAGTAGTCATTGCCTCTAAGGAACCAACCTACTAGTGCAAGAGGGAGTTGAGAGAGTGAGCCTAGAGGGGTAACTGCACAAATATTGGCTACCATTATTGTTTTTTAAAATTAATTAATTAATTTTTAGTTTTCAACATTAACTTCCACAAGATTTTGAGTTCCAACTTTTCTCCCCATCTCTCCTTTCCCCTCACTCCAAGATGGCATGCATTTTAAATACCCCTTCCCCCAGTCTGCTCTCCCTTCTATCACACCCCACCCCAATCTCCTTCCCCTTCTATTTTCCTGTAGGGCGGGATAGATTTCTATACCTCATTACCTGTATATCTTATTTCCCAGTTGCATGTAAAAACAATTTTTAACATTTGTTTTTAAAACTTTGAGTTCCAGATTCTTTCCCTCCCTCCCTCCCCACTGTCATTGAGAAGACAAGCAATTCTATGTAGGTTATACATGTGTAGTTATGCAAAACACTTCCGTGATAGTCATGTTGTGAAAAATTTACTGTATTTCTCTCCATCCTATCCTGCCCCCTGTTTATTCTATTCTCTCCTTTGACCCTGTCCCTCCTCAAAAGTGTTTGCTTCTGATTACCCCCTCCCTTAATCTGCCTTCCCTTCTATCACCCCCACCCTTATCCTCTTCCTTGCTATTTTCCTTTAGTGTAAGATAGATTTCCATACCCAATTGAGTGTGTATGTTATTCCTTCCTTAAGCCAAATCCAATGAGAGTAAAATTCACTCATTCCCTCTCACCTCCCTCCTCTTCCCCTCCACTGTAAAAGCTTTTTCTTATCTCTTTTATGTGAGATAATTTACCCCATTCTACCTCTCCCTTTCTCCTTCCAGTAAAATCTTCTCTCACCCCTTAATTTTATTTTTTAGATATCATCCCTTCATTTTGAAGTCACTCTGTGCCCTCTGTCAATATATCTATATCTATATCTATATCTATATATATATATGTATGTATATATACTGAGAAAAGTCTTATGAGTTAAAAATATCATCTTTCCATGTAGGATTGTAAACGATTCAACTTTATGAAGTCTCTTATGATTTCTCTTTCCTGTTTACCTTTTCATGCTTCTCTTGAGTATTATATTTGAAAATCAAACTTTTTATTCAGCTCTGGTCTTTTCATCAAGAGTGCTTGATAATCCTATATTTCATTGAATGACCATTTTTTTTTCACTGAAGGATTATACTAAGTTTTGCTGGGTACATGATTCTTGGCTGTAATCCTATCTCCTTTGACCTCCAGAATATCATATTCCAAGCCCTCCAGTTCCTTAATGCAGAAGCTGCTAAATCTTGTGTTATCCTGATTGTGTTTCCACAATGCTTGAATTGTTTCTTTTTGGCTGCTTGCAATATTTTCTCCTTGACCTGGGAACTCTGGAATTTGGCTATAATATTCCTAGGAGTGTTTTCTTTTTGGGATCTGTTTCAGGAGGTGATCGGTGGATTCTTTCAATTTCTATTTTACCCTCTGGTTCGAGAATATCAGGGAAATTTTCCTTGATGATTTCTTGGAAGATGGTATATAGGCTCTTTTTTTTTTTTTATCATGGCTTTCAGGTAGTCCAATAATTTTTAAATGCTCTCTCCTGGATCTATTTTCTAGGTCAGTTGCTTTTCCAATGAAATATTTCACATTGTCTTCTATTTTTTCATTCTTTTCGTTTTGTTTTATAATTTCTTGATTTCTCATAGAGTCATTAGCTTCCATTTGCTCTATTCCAATTTTTAAGGAAGTATTTTCTTCAGTGAGTTTTTGGATCCTTTTGCATTTGGCCAATTCTACTTTTTAAGGTATTCTTCTCATTGGCTTTTTGAACTTTGATAACTTCCCTCTAATTTCTCTATTATATCAGTTAGTAAAACATAACTATGGAACTGGGGTGATTTGATGATGTACTTTTCTGGCACTATACAAAGAAGTACCAATGTTCAATATGAGAAAATAAAATACAAAGGACCAACTTCAGAGTAGGAACTCAGGTTTATTCCAAGGGGAAAAAAAAGGTCAGTAGCTGAGACCATAATGTTACAGGAAATCAAGAGATTCTAATAAGAAATGGACAACAGAAAGCCTGATCATAAAGCAAACAGCTTACAAATACCTACCACAAGGAACACCTTGGTAACAAGTGGGTGTCACAAACTCTACGTACTGACTTTTAGCATTTGGGAGAATATTAGCCATATAGCTAAGCACAAGGTGCTAAACTATCATGAATTAGTCCATTGTGCTATGTGCTCATGTGTGTTCTGGGGATGGGTTTCTTTTTTCAATTATATTCCACTGAAGAATCAATGAATCAGTCAAAGAACAACTATTTATTGAGAGAGAAATACTGTTCTTAACCTTGCAGAATCACATCATCACAGGATTCCAGAGTTGGAAGAAACTTTAGAGGTCATCTAGTTTAACCTGTGCCTTAAAAGGAAGCTCTTTTATAACCTACCTGAAAAAATCGCCATCCAGCCTCCACTTGCAGACCTTTAATGACAGGTAATCCATTGCCTAGGCAGCTGTCAAAGTGGATAGAGCACCAGGCCTGGACAGGAAGTCCTGAGTTCAAATTCAACCTCAGACACCAGCTATGTGAGCCTGGGCAAGTCACTTTACCCTGTTTGCCTCTGTTTTCTCATCTGTAAAATGAGCTGCAGAAGAAAATGGTAAATCACTCCTGTACCTTTGCCAAGAAAACCCCAAATGGGGTCACAAAGAGTTGGACACAAAGGTAGCAAGCAGGAGAAGTAGGATTTGCATATATATCCTCTGACCCCATATCTCATACTTTATCCTCTACACTATGCTTCCCATACATTTAGTTTTCCCCTCTGGACCCAGGAAGAACAAGTTTAATCTTTTTTTCCATGTCACGTTCTAAGTATTTGAAGATAACTAGGATACTCCCTTATTTTCTCTTTCTATTGTAGTTCCATCAGCCTCTCTCCATCCTGGTTACCTTCTTGGGAATGTATTCCTGTGTCAGTGTCATACATACATACATACATACACACATATTATAAAACATGGCACATGGAACCATAATGGTAGAGCTGAAAAGTGTAGCAAAAATAATCTGATTCAACCCCATCATTCTGTAACTGAGGAAATCGAGACTCAGAGAGAGAATGTGACTTATCCAAGGTCTTCCACAAAATCAGTGGCAGATTCAAGACTAGAACCTCCGAACAAGGAATTTTTACACTTTACTACATGGCCTTTGTGCGTCAGTGTACTTACAATATAGAAGGAAGGACAAAACTAGCACACATGAAAAAAACTGCAAATGATACAAAAGTCTATATGATATAAATGATAAGTTGGCTAGTAAAAGTGGTTTTAAAAGTTTTAAAAGGCTTAGGTTTAAAAGAACTTAAGCCTATGCTAGATCTTAAAGAATGTCTAAGATGGATAGGAGAAAGGAAAAGGAAGACATTTCAGGTAAAGGGAACAACATGAATAAAATCATGGAGACAGAACTTAACATGGTGAGGTTAACTTAGATGACTTCTAAGGAAGTTCCTTCTAACTCTAAAATTCCATAAATCTATGAGGGAGTATGGTGAGGAGGAGTAGGAATTAAAGTTAAGCAGGCAGTGTGGGGCCAAATTATGGAGGGTCTTAAAGCTTCGTGGAAGCCATGACCTCACCCCGAGAGGCATATGATCAACCAATGGAGGGTGGGAAGATGGGTTGTGTTCCACCTTCTCTCTGATAGACAATTGTGGGCCTTGTCTCTAACACAACTACACCTACCCTTATTCTCTCTGTCCCTTCCCTTTACTGTACAAACTCCAAACATCTTCTTTCTGAGCTTATCCTTTTAGTGTAGTTATAACCCAAGTCATACCCAAGCATCCATAGCAATAACTGTACATTGCCATTGGGAAAATTCTACCTTTCAACCTCTCAATGTATCTGCCTCCGACCTCCAGAACACTTAGTGATTGTGGCAGGCATCTCCTAGATGATGGACTCTGTGTTCTAATACAGTGACCTAAGAGTGACAGCCTTGCCTAGCCCCTTGTCATTTTGGTTTGAATGGGACAGAGTGAGTCTCCCAAGATGTGCAAACACAGAGAGATATATATTTCTTTATATTATCTTTTCCCCCAAACCCAATCCTATTCTAAACTTTCCTGTTATTCTTGAGGCCACTACACCCTGAATTTTCTATCTCCTGGGACCTGTTCTATGGTGAGATGTTCCATCATTCTTGACTGATCTGTCCATTCTCACCTTCGAGTTAATTGTTCACTTGTCGTGTGACCTTGCAAGAATATTCTGTTTATCATTCATTCCATTGAACTAGAGGTAGTAGTTAAAGGAAGTTTCATAAGGTAATTGGATCTTCAATTTAGAGCTAGAAGGGACCTCAGAGGCCAACTAATCCAATTCCCTCATTTTATAAATGAAGAAATTAAAAGAGTTCAGGGAACTTGCCTAAGGTCATATAAGTATTAATTGACAGAGGTAGGATTTGAACACGTGGTCTCTGACTCTAGAGCTAATGCTCTTTCCTCTGTACCACTGGGGCTTTTCTTGGTCTGTCACATTCTTATTCTGATGTGATGCCTGACATCATTTGCAAAAAAACATATCAACATTTACTTATTAATATGTTAAGGGGCAGCTAGATGGTGCAGTGGATAGAGTGCCAGGCCTGGAATCAGAAAGACTTGAGGTCAAATCTGTCCTTGGACACTTAGTAGCTGTGTGACCCTGGGCAAGTCACTTAACAATTTGCCTCAGTTTTCTCATCTGTAAAAGAGGATGAAATGGCAAGTCACTCCAGTATCTTTGCCAAGAAACACCCCAAAGGGTCATAAGAAATCAGACATGACTGAAAAACAACTGAACAACAACAACAGTGTTAAGGACTAAATACTTAAATGATATGATGATGTGGTTCAAGGGAGTGTTCAGATTGGGAGAACAGATTAACTGGAGGAGAGTTTTTTGGAGTATGTGACTAGGGTCTTGAAGAACAGAGATTGGAATATTGCAGATGAGAGAAGAGATATGAGTAAAAGTATAGATGTAGGATCTCACAAATTCTAGGGACTAGTCTGTTTGGAAAAAAGCAGGACAGTTTTAGAGACCAGAGAAATAAATTTGAAAGTGTATGTGGGGAGGTGGGGTGGTGTGAGGAGGTGAGGAAGACATTGATAAGGGAGATTAATGAAGAATTGATGGAGAGATAAAAGTAATAAGTGACATCATTTTGGAACCTGGGAGATCTCATAAAGTGGTATATGAGGGTGGTGGAAAGAATTATCAGTATGGGAGGGTCAGGTAATAAGCTGAAATGAGTGTATCAAAGAGATGTACAAAGAGAGAAATCCTATTGGCAGTTAGAAAAATGAGATTAGAGAAAAAGCAAGAGTACTTAGAGATGGAGGTACAAATTTTCTCAGTGCATTAATAGTTTATAAACAATTCAGTTAGGAGTCAGTAGTATCAGTTTGCACATCATCTTTTCAACTTAATCCTGGAGCCTCAATGATTGTCAAAACCTTGGCGTAATTATTTAATGAGCTTTCTAATCTTCTAATTTTACTTTGAAATTTCATGTAATTATTACCTGACTTTCAAACTTCAGTCATTTATACATTGGAGAAATGTTACAAAGGTTGGCAGTTTCCTAGCTCAGGAGTCAAGTAATAGATTCCAAAGAGATTATTCTTTCCCAACGAGAGCTGTAACATAATTAATGCTTATTAATAGCTCACTGAAAATGTTTTGATGATTGAGCATGGTATTGGTCATAAAATTGTTTTGATAAGAGTTCAAATTTCCAGTGATTAACCAATGATCTAGAAAACCTAACCCTTTTCCCCTTTAGATGCTGCCATTTCCTTGTTCAGAGTACAGCACGTTACAATTCCTTATTAGAAGTTGCATATTCCAAATAGCCGAATCTAATGAATCACTTGGCTCTGCTCAAAAGGAGATAATATATTTTGACTGAATAGTTTATAAAAGTGAAGTTTCCTTAAGTAAAAGTCTTGCTTTTGCCCAGTTAACATTTACTTGGATAATTTCCTATATTTTTAAAACAAATTTTAATCTGTAATACCTCATGAAACTGAGCATTCTAACCAATTAATCACAGTGTAAAACACCAGAATTCAGTGGGCACATTGCATAAAGGAAGTCCCTCATTAGTTTTGTTATTCTATTTAGTATTGTACAATACACATCATGAGAAGTAGAGAAAATAATGACATTGTATATTAGAATGAACACTAGACCTGGAGTCAGGAGAGACCCAGGTTCAAATCCTGACTCACACTAAATGGGTATGTGACTTTGGACAAGTCACTTAATGTCCATGAGCCTCAATTTTAACATCTAAAAAATTAAGATAATAACATTTGTACTACTTGCCTCACAAGATTGCAAAATTTAGGGTGCTATAAAAATAGGGGCTATTATTACTATAGTGCAGTAAGAAGAGCATTGGACATGGAGGCAGGTGACCTATGTTTCAGGCTTGAACTTGTTGCTAATTAGCTATGTCACACTGAGCAAGTCATTTAACTTTTCTGGGCCTTAGTTTTCCCAAGTGTAAAATTAAGGATTGCACTAGATTGAGGCTTTTTTTTTTTTCAGTTAAAATTTTCTAAATTTTTTTCAATTGTTTTCTCTGCCTTCCACTTACCCTCCCCCACCCGCACTTGAAAAAGAAAGAAAAATAAAACCCCTGTTACAAACATATATAATTGAGCAAAGCAAATTTCTGAACAGTTTATGTCCCCTCTCCCCAAAAATGTCTCATTGTGCATTCAGTGTCCTTCACTTCTCTATCAGGAAGTAGGTTGCAAGTTTCATGATAAGTACTCTGGAATCATGGTTGGTCATCACTTTGATCAGAGTTCTTAAGTTAGTCAGTCATTGTTTGTTTATTATCATTGCATAAATTGTTCTCCTGGTTCTACTCACTTTACTCTGCATCAATTCTTACAAGTCTTCCCAGTTTTCTCAGAAGTAAGCCCCTTTATCATTGTTTATATAGCACAGTAGCATTCCATCTCATTTATACATTGTAATTGCTCAGCCATTGCCCAATTGAAGGGCACACCTTTGGTTTCTAATTCTTTGCCACTCCAAAAAGAACCATGACTCCAACACAAAATATAAGTTGAAGGAGCATTTTTTATGAATGATGAGATCCTACGGACATACCTATTTGCAAATGATAAAGTACTGATTGCATCAAGACTAGACCAGAAACATAGCAAAGCCTTCTGGAAAATATCCTCTGCTCAAAACTCTTTAGTGGGTCACTATTACCCACCAAATAAAGTTTAAGAACCTTTACTTTACATTGAAGTCCCTTCACAATCTATCACTACTTGACCTTCCTACCTTGTTTTGTCATAGGTCACAGAATAAAGCCCCATCATTAGGCTGGAAAGAATCTCAGAGACCTACTAGTTCAGTGTCCTTCACTGATAGGATAGAAAACCAAGGTGCCAAGGGATAAAGTGACTTAATGAACATCACTTCTTGGGAAAAAGAATGTCTCTGTTACCTCATTGATGCAGATACTTCCTCCAATGGTGCAGAACACAACCTTTCCACACTTTTTTTTTTCCCTGTGTGACTCTTATTTGTGTCTCCCTTTAAATCTTCCATAAAAGATCTGCCCCAAATGCTGGATACCTTTCCCTCAGTCTTTTAACATTAGGAGGATATTAATGCAAATTTACATTGTTCATTTGTTATTCCTTGCTGTGAGATGCATCCTTTTCTAATCATACATGAAATGGATAATATAGTTTATACCACACTGTGCATGAGAAATGTAGGTATTATCTTGCTTCTAGTTTAAATCTACCATACATCTCTTCATTTTCCTTTGGGTTCCACAATATAGAATCTTTGGAGATTGTGGTGTTCTAGGATTTGTAGCCCTGTGTTATCATCAGAAGGATACTGGCATGAAAAAAACCCCATGGGTTTTTGTTTCAGGGATCATCAAAACCATCTTGTAATTTCCCAATTAAAATTGAGTTTGATTTCTTGATCCTGTTTGATTCTAAGCCCAGTTTATTGTCTAGTTATAAGATCTACCTAAGATATATTGATGAACCAGCTCAGTGTGACTTCCATTCAACTACATACATATCACAGCCCAGATTGCATGCATTCTTTGACTGTTTGTTTTTTCGCATGTGAATTGTTAGGCCAAATTCTTTTAAGTGTTGCTGTGATCTTATTAAGGAGGCTCTGTAGCATTCTGGGGTTTGATGCAGTCAGTAGAATGTCATCTGCAAACAGGAGCATCTAAGGAACATTATCATATACAGGGGACCCCTTGTCCACTTGGAATCTGCTCTAAGTAGCCTTCATGATAGTGACAAATTCCTTTGGTGAGCATGCATCTCCTTTTTAATGCTTCATTTGAGAGTAATAATCAGAGGATTCCTGAGCAAAATTTACTTCCCTGTTGAATTTATTAAGGAATCTTGTACAATCTTCACATATACATGAGACCCTATGTGGGAAGAGAGCATTTAAGGCTACAATTTGCTGGGCTTTTATCCCTACTTCCTTTTCTCCTTTTCTTCCCTGAAGACTCTACTCTCTTTCAATCAATGCCTATGTATTCCTGGCCTGGGGAGAAATTTGCAATTTTAACAAATTGTAAGTTGTTATAAATTATATGAATTACATATATACTATCTGTAGGTATAAATGGTATAGGTAGTAGATTTTTATCAGGCAGACCAAAAAAAAAATCAAACTCAAGGATTTATTAAGTGCTTACTATGTGCCAGAAAGATAATCCCTGCCCTCAAGGATCTTAAATTCTAGTGGGGGAAGACAACACATAAAAGGATGCTGAAAAGAGGGTGGAGGTAAGTAGGGGGTAATGTTGGGGCATGGTAGAGAAAATCTAGAGTCAAGAGTATATCCTGGAAAGGAATGAAGAATGTTTGGCCTAGACATACTCCCTAAAATGGAGATTCTTGGAGGAACCAATGAATCAGATGGGGAGGCACAGAGGAGAAAGGCACTTCCAATATGTGAAGACAAGGCTAGAGTGAGCTTCCAGGATACAGAGAGGCCAAACATATATTTCCCTTGCAGGTACAAATCAAATAACTTCATGTGTAGGTACGTACAATGTGCTATGTTATATCACATATTAGAGTTACATATCACATACCTTATACATCCTTGATTATCCAAGTGCCATACTGCCCAGAAGGTAACTCATGGTCTTGGGCCAGCATAGAGCACCAGTCTATATGAGGGCATCATGTGCTCACTTTGGCACAGGCCAGATAATTAGGGTACTTTTCCAGTTACTCATGGTCACATCTCTATCTTCAGGCTCTAGACAAGCTGGTAATCTCAGGTCCACTGGCTTAACACAAAGCCTTTCCTCATCCAAGTTAGTTATAGATAGCTTTTTGGTACTTATTTTTTTTTTTAAGTACTTATTCTGTATATGCTCAATGTATATATTTGTTATCTCTGACACTGGAATGTAAAATGCTTGAGTAGAAATCATTGCATTTGTTTTATTTGCAATACCTAGTCTCTAGAATAGTTCCTGGTACATTGTAGGTACTTAATAAATGCTTATTGATTGATACAATCCCAGTTCTAGGCTAAACTATTCTCAGAGTGTATGATATGGTTCTAACCCCTCATTGCATCCTGCAGATCATTTTTATTTCATCGGAGCTTCCACAATCAAAGTATTAGGCAGGAAATTAAGAACCTTTGGCATTTCTTGTCTTGGGAGAGTCCTTTCTCAGACTAGGACAGTATTGGCATATCTTCCTAATCCAGATTTTGACCTATATCCTGCCTATATGGACCACTCTCTGTAAATGGAGATGACAACCTCCTACCTCCACCAAAAGAACATCTACAATCAATTTTTCTGTATAAGCCCTCCACCTAAGTAACCTGTATTTCACACAGTAGATAGACCCTTCTTGGGGCTTGGTTCTTTGACTCTTCCTCTCTCTGTCCCTCATATTTGCTTGGGAGTCTAACTAATGATTTTGATGGGACCCCAAGTATTCTTTAGTGCTGTTTAGTAGACTGGAAGATTAGTGATTCTTCCCACTATTTGGTATAGGGGGGCTCTCCACTGGAACATCATCTCAGCTTTTGCAGAACATTAAGACTTCATAGCAGGAGCCAGTGCAATAGCTGGAATTCCCAACAGTGAACTTGATCATAGTATTGTTGCTTTTACCTCTTTAAGGATTTTTCCTCTCCCTCTGCCATTGATTCATGGTAATTCTGAGCAGAAGAATCAGTTCAAAGCTGTTACATTTACTACCTTTATTGGCATCCTCTCTGGAAAGAAGTCCCAAACCCTCATCTATGCTTTATTATGTTAATGGTCCCATCTCCAACACACCATATGATCACAGAATTTCAAAGATGTAAAAGATATCAGATGCTCCCAATTTCAATCTATATATAAAAAAAGAATCCCTTGGTTCATCACACCCAACAGGTAGTTATCCAGTTTTTACTTCAACACCTTCAGTCGAGAGAATCTTCTCTCTTCTGAAATAGCCCATTCCAGCCCTAACAGGTAGAAATATTTTTCTTCTATCAAGTCTAAATTTGTTATTTTCCAGCTTCTACCAGGGCTTGTATTTCTGTCCTCTGGGGACAAGAAGAACCAGTGTGATCCCTTTCTCAGGTGATGACCCTTTAAATACTTGAAAACAGTTATTATATCCCTCCCTAAATCCTTTCTTATCCTGGTAAAAGATCCCCAGTTCCTTCAACTGAATTTTAAATGACATGAAGTGAAGAGTCTTTACCATTTTGGATGCTCTGCTATGGATGATATATAGCTTATCAATACTATGATGTCTACCTTCCCATTGGCACCTCTGACTCTTCTGAGAGTGTCCAAACCCACTACAACACAGCCCAAATATTGGTAGTACCACAGATCACAGAAGCCCATCCCTTGCATAGGCTGTAGTGGTATTAAGTTGGCTTTAAGTTTTCCTTATAAAACTACTACAGTTGAATGTTCACTTGGGATCTACTGTCCACTGCAAATAAGACACAACTTCAGTCCTCACTGTCATTGTTGCATGATAGCCTGTGAGTTGAGGGGAAAGGACTTGAGAATGACTGGTGTATGATATTGAGGTTGTGAGCCTGGGTGATTGGGAGGATGATAGTGCTTTTGACAGTAAGTTCAGAAAAAGGGAAAGTTTTCAGGGAAAGATAATGAATTCTGTTTTGGACATGGTGAGTTTGAGATGCCTATGGGATATCCTAGTTTGAGATCGCCAAAAAGTAATTGGTGATACAAGACTTGTCGTTGTTGTCATTGTTGTCCTTTGTACTCAAAGAGGACCAAAATGACATCATGATGTCGGGGTCAATGTGCAGTGTGTTTGACTGAGGCTGATCAGACAAATATGAGCTCAGAAGGCTCTATCACAGGTCAGACACAAATAGTGCATATGAACATTTACAGTGGTGATGTCTCTAAATTTGTGAATCTCATATTTCTTTTGAGCTACTGCAATTCTGCTTTGCTCATAGAGCACAGTGCTTTCTTTGATGCGGTTATACCATGCTGGGCTGTCCTGTGTCAGTGTCTCCCGTGTCTTACAATCAATACCAAAATTGTTCAGAGAGAGCTGGAGTGCATCCTTGTATTGCTTCTTCTGATCTCCGTGTGAATACTTGCCTTGTGTGAGCTCTCTGTAAATAGTCTTTTAGGCAAACATGTTTGGCATTTGAACAAAATGGCTAGCCCATTGGAGTTGTGCTCTCTGCAGGAGAGTTTGAATGCTTGCCAGTTCAGCTCAAAAAAAGACCTCTGTCCAGTACCTTATCTTTCCAGGTGATCTTCAGAATCTTCCTAAGATAGTTCAAATGGAAATGGTTCAATTTTCTTGAATGATGCTGGTAGACTGTCCAGGTTTCACAGTCTTACAGCAATGAGGTCGGCACAACAGCTCTGTAAACCTTCAATTTGGCAGGCATACTAACACCTCTTCTTTCCCACACTTTCTTTCAGAGCCTCCCAAACACTAAGCTAGCTCTGGTAATGGGTGTGTCAACCTCATCATCTATGTGGACATCCCTAGAAAGCATACTGCCAAGGCAGGCAGACTGATCCATAACATTCAAAATTTGTCCATTTTCTGTCACCAATGGTTACATGTATGGATGGTGTGGTGCTGATGGTGGAGAAAAGCTGATGGTGGCTTTTTTGGTGTCAGTTGTCAGGCCAAAATTAGCCAAGTGACAGAGAATCAATCCATACTTTGTTGTCTCTCAGCCTTAGAGGCTGCATTGAGTGCACAATCATCCATGAATAAAAAGGCATGCACCAACTCTCCTTCAACTTTAGTCTTGGTTGTAGTCTTTTTAAGTTAAATAATTTATCATCAGTGTGATAATTGACCTTGATGTCATTTTTGTCCTTGTTGAAGGCATCTGACAATATCGCTGAAAACATCATGTTAAAAAGCATGGGAACAAGCACACAGCCTTGGTTCACTCCATTAGTGCCTGGGAAAGTATGAGGGCATTGTCCATCATCCAGAACCTGTGCAAACATGCCATTGTGAAACTGGCTTATGATACTGATGAACTTTTTCAGGAAACCAAATTTTGCCATGATCTCCCACAAGCCCTCATGACTGACGGTATCAAAGACCTTGGTCAGATAAATGAACATTGTGTATATATCTCTGCTCTATGCCTGGCATTTCTCCTGGGGTTTATGGGCAACAAACACCATATTGGCTGTTTTGGGCCCTTTCTGAAGCCACACTGGCTCTTGGGTAGATGACCATATTTCAAGTGAAGGTCCAGTTAACTGAGGAGGACTTTGGGAGGAATCTTGCTGGCAATTACTAAGAAAGAGATTCC
Organism: Vombatus ursinus; assembly: GCF_900497805.2. Lineage (NCBI taxonomy): Eukaryota > Metazoa > Chordata > Mammalia > Diprotodontia > Vombatidae > Vombatus > Vombatus ursinus. The sequence goes on from NW_020954557.1 coordinate 23,130,623, forward strand.
CGTGTCCCACTTCCTGAGATTGTCACAGAGCGATCTATTTTTTTTTCCTTTATAGAGATGGACAATGGAGGCATTCTTGACCTTCTTGGGGATAACCTCCTCTTTCCATATAATCTAGAAGATTTCAGTCAGTTTTTGTATCAGCAATCCTTGTAATGCTTTTTGTATTTCATAAAAGATAATCAAATACTAGAAAAGGTATAGAAAGGGATTTATAGACACATGATTCTTTCTAGCCAATTTCTTTCCTGACTTTTATATCTTACTGGTGTGTGAGTGTGTGTTTTGGTTACCTATGAGAGCACCATAAACACTAAGGAAAAATCCTTAACTAATTTTAAGAGACATTATATTTATATATTTATATTTTCTTTTTTGCTTTTCTTAAAAGTAAATTTATGTGCCAAATGTTTTATATCATGAGAACTGGAGTTGGTTATCTCTGTTGACTCTTAAGAGGAACTTCTTTGGGAATGTATTTCACAATATTGTTTCTTCTAGTTTGCTTGTACTGTTCTCTCCTCCACCCCCTTCATTTCCTCTATGACCTTTTACCCTTGCTCCTGTTTTGCTGCATGTATTCCAGCAAATTAAGCATGTTAATATTTTGGATCCTTTTCAAGTTCCTTTTCAGAGAAAAATTTTAAAACCAGTAAGGAGTAACATGGCTAGTTCTTCAAAATGAAAACTGATCCTTTTTCAGTAAATAGATTCCAATTATCCCATGTTTGTTTTGGAAGCCTCAAGCAGTTATCAAGTTTCTGTAGGAGACTAGACTGCTATCCAATTGGAATATATTTCCCTGGTTCACTCTATTGCAATGCTCTTAACTTAGTATGCACCCCAAATCCTCTTACTGAATGTGAATATGAGATTCAGTGTATTAGCAAGATAGAGTTATGCCCCCATATATACTATCCTCCTTGCTAGGAAAAACAAACAAAAAACCAATGACAACACTCATTATCAGGAAAATATATAGCCAAATATTTAAATCATTCGTAAATGCCTTCAACTTTGTCACTTAATTCGCTTTTTTTTTCCCATGGGGAAAGATTTGAGAAGGATTATTGGATTTTAAGTGCCTTAATATGGGCAGGGACAATCTTTTGTTTCTTTTTGTATCCCCAGCACTTAGCACAGTGCGTGGTGCAGAGTAATGGCTTATTGCTTGAATGTGTTAGGCAATCAGTCACTATGACAGTGACATGTGTCCACTAAATAAAGAAATTAACAAGTGTTCTTTAAGCACCTATAATGTTTCAGGCACCATGTCAGGCATTGGGATACAAGTACCAAGAGTGAAACAATAACAAGTTTCAAAGATGTTTACATTGTAATGGAGAATATGATAAGTACATGTGTAAGTATGTACAGCATAAGTACAAAGTGAATAAATACAAATAGATACAAAATAGATAACAGATAGTTGGGGAGGGACAACACAACCAGTTGGTAGCATTAGAACAGGTTTCATGCAGAAAATGGTGCTTAAGCTTGCATCTTAAAAAAAGGAGCACTATGAGTTGGAAGGAAGGAAGGTGTGCAAGCCAGCTTCATGGGATGGTTTGAGTGAGGAATGGCAGAGGATCAGTTTGACTGGATCTCAGAGGGAGTGAGGAAAGAGAATAATATAAAATGAGACTCCATTGATGGGTCCAGTTGTGAAGGGAGTTAAGTGGAGGAGTTTATAGTTTAGCCTAGGGGCAATAGTAATCTACTGAAATTAATTGAGTAGCAAAGTCAAAAGGTTATATTTGCATTTAAGAAAAATTACTTTGGCACTACATATATACATATACATACATATATACATATATACATACAAATGTATGTACGTATGTGTGTGTGTGTGTGTGTGTGTGTGTGTATATATATATATATATAATAGATTGGAGTGGAAAGAATATCAAGGCAGAGAGACTAATGGGGGAGAGGGGCTCTGCAATAATTTAAACAAGAGGTGATGAGGTCCAGAACTAAGGTGATGAATAGAAAGCATTGCATATGAGAGATGTTGTAGACGTAGAAATGGTAAGATTTGGCAACTGATTGGGTATGTAAGGTGATGGAGAATGAGGAGTTTAGGATAATTCTCAGGTTAAGAATCTGTGAGATTAAAAGAATTGTTGGTGCCTTCAACAGAAATAGGTAATCTTTTAAGGGTGGGGAGGGATTTTAGGGGATGATAATGAGGTCACTTTTGAACATGTTGGGTTTGAGATGTCTCTTTGATATTCAATTTGAAATGTCAAAATGGCAATTGATTATCTGGAAGTGAAGCTCAGACCCTCAGACTGGATATGTGATCTGTGAATCCAATGTAAAGATGATATTTAAACCCATGGGAGCTGATCAGGTTACCAAGAGAATATAAAGGGAGAAGAGAAGACAACCTAGGAAAGACTCTTGTGGAGAATGATGTGGAGGATGAGCCAGAGAATGGAGATTAGGAGGAGCCATTAGACAGCTAGAAGGATAATCAGGAAAGTGTAATGTCACAAAAACTCAGAAACGAGAAGGTTGTTAATGTGTGTCGAATGCAGCAGCTAGGTCTAGAAGGATGAAGATTGAAAAAAAAAGCCATCAGATTTGGGAATGATGAGGTCATTGGTAACTTTAGAGAGAATAGTTACAGTTGATTGATGAGTTTAGAAACCAGATTGAAAATGGTTGAGGAAGAAGAGGAAATTGAGTTGAGGCAATGAGTATAGACAACTTTTTCAAGCACTTTTGCTGATAAAGGAAAGAGAGATATGGGTCAATTACTTGAGGGAATGGTAGGGTCTAGTAAAATTTTTTAAGGATGGAGGAGATTAGGGCATAATTGAAGACAGTAGGGAAGGAACCACTAGATAGGGAGAGGTCAAAGATTCATCATAGATTTAGGGAAAGAAGGGTGGAGTGAGAAATTATATCAAAAGGTTTTGAAATGAAGAGAATGGGAGTCTTTGAGTGAAAAAGGAGCTCTTATTGAATTATCTGGGGTTTGTAGGAGAGTTGCTACAACTCAAGGAAATTTCTCCAAAGGAACTGATACGTGCATAAAAAGATAAAGACATGCATTTTTCAGTATGCCACTAAAATCTTCAGTTATTTTCTAGAATGTAGCAAAATTTTCACTTTTGACCAGAACCAGCTCTAGGCAAAACAGTGAAGGTTGTTAAAGGTTATTTTCAACATTCTTCTGACTTGCATTGTCTCTTTCCCTTCTTTTACAAGATCCTATTATAATGCCTCATCATAGTATAGTGGTGACACTGGGTTCTTTTATTTATTTTTATTGTTATATTTTGTTTTTATATCATCTTTACTTCCACATATCTCTGACCCTACACTACCCAGAATGCCATCTCCTATAACAAAGAATAAATAAAATAAAAAATTGTTCAGCAAAATTAACCAACATACATCAACTAAGTATGACAGTGTCTGCAATGTTTCACACTTATAGTGCCTCAATTTTTCAAAGAATCATGGAGATGACATTTTCTCATCTCTTCTTCTAGGTGAATTTTGGTTATTATAATTACATACATTCTTTTTGTTTGTTCTTCCCATCACATTATTATAATTATTACATATACATAATGTAGTATGGAATATTATATTTTGTTATGTGCATAACACCATAAATACATGTAATGTTATTCTGACTCTTATTCACTTTGCATCAGTTCATATAGTCTTCCAATGCTTCTATGTATTCTTCATAATCAATGTTTCTTACATCTCAGGTATATTCCACTAACATGCTGTAATTTGTTCAGCCAATATCCAACTAATGAGCAGCTATTCTGTTTCCAGTTCTTTACTATTATAAAAAAAATGCTGCTATAAAAATTTTGCTGTTAGGTGAGGACTTTTTTTCCATCTTTGGATCCTTCTGGTATATACCAAGTTGTGGGATCCTTAGATTAAAATGTGTGAGTACTTTAGTCAATTTTGTTCACCAGTCTTTCAAAGTTACTTTTCTTGATAATAATATTGTCATAATGTATATTATTCTCTTTCTTTTCACTTCACTCCACATCAGTTCATAGAAGGCTTCCATTTTTTTCTGAAATTATCCATTTAGTCATTTCTTAAGATGCAATAGCATTTCCTTATATTCATATATCACAATGTGTTTAACCTTTCCCCAATAAACAAGCATCCCTCCCCCTCAATTTCCAATTTGGGGCTCATAAGCTATGTTTTTAGTAACTCATACCCATAGAGTACCTTGAATTTGAACATGCTTACCCACTTTGGGCATTCAACCTGGAAATATGAATTAAGAGTTAGTCCTAGAGATGGTGCTACATACTTATAAGAGATAAAGGAAATTTATACTTTGAACTAAATAACCTCTGGAATCCCTTTCAGCTCTGAATTTCTATAATTAAAATGATTTTTTTTTTCTGAAACCAAGGTGCCATACCATAATGATTCTTTTAGATCCAGTCTCATACTTGAACTTCAGAGAAAGGAAACATCTGTCTTTTCAAGCTATATTCCTATAATGATCTATATTTCTTAAACTATTAAAGATATAACTACAACACCCAAAGTCAGCAAGGCTAAGAATTAAGCCACAACTAATGCAGAAGTTTGCATTCTCTGTGCTCCAACTTTCCCACTTCCCCAAAGTGACTATTGTTTGAAAATATTTATTTTCCCCTCATTTCCTTGGCTAGTTACTACCCCCCTCACTTATCTCAAGGTTATTTTCCAGAAAATAATCCTAGCAAGATAAAAAATATGTAAACTATTTTTAGTTATTAGCCTTTGTGAATGAACAAGTCTGTGGTCAGCAACAACAATGTCAACTGTGTTACAGAATTGCCAGTGTCTCTAGATCTGGATGATTTGGCCTGAGAGTTCTTTAGGAAAGTACAGCCATAGGGGTTGGTTATTTTAAAAAACTTTTGGGGATTTTCATTTTCTTGTTAGAAGAACTAATTTCACTGATTTCATTTGTCTCCAATCTCAATAATTGCAATGTTGTCCTAAGATACATAGAGGTACCTACGCAACCTGAAAGTTAGTAAATGTTGGAGGCCAGATTTGAACTCAGGTCTTCCTAACCCAAGGCCCAGCACTCTGTCCACTATACTACCTAGTTATCTTGTAAATTGGAATTGGAAATCCAGAATGTAACTCATGAAATCATATCTAATGATGACTAAGATACTATAAAAATTTAAATATATATGTGTGTATATATATATATATAAAATACATATATATGTATTTAAATACACATCCTTTCAAGCTATCATCATTACACCAGATATCTGAAGTTTCCCTTCTACCAAATTGTGCCTCCTAAGACTAGGGAGCTGACTGTCCTATTGAGCTTTGTAGTGGGCAGTTCTCAGCTGGAGGACTGTGTTTATTACTGGTCATTACATTTAGGAATAACATTGATAATCTAGAGACCTTCCATAAGAGAATCATTCAGGATAGTGAAGGGCCTTAAGTTTATACCTTATGTGGGTTATTGAAGATACAAGAGATGCTTCATTTTGATAAAAAAAATGCCTCTAAGGAAGTTTTTCCTTAAGTATTTGAAAAGCTATCCCCCAGAAGAGATATTAGATTTATTCTGCTTGGCCCCAGAGGACAGAACAAGGGACAATGTATAGAAGGTCTGAGTTCTGATTTTTTTTTTTAATTTTCAGGGAACTGAGTCTACAGATAAGAGCTGGCTATCCTCTTCCTCAACCGTTGGCTTCTGTTTCTCTCTTGGGATGGATCAGTGTAGGAGAATTCCTTGGGCTGATCTGTGACCTCTTTTCCTTGCATAGTCACCAAACTGGATTTGCATTTGTACACTGCCATAGTCGTGGTAGGCCCCAACCAGATCACACTGGTTTCAGGCTTCATTAAGACCTTCTATCTAATCTGTCTCCTTGATCCCCTTATATAGTCACAATCATTCCCTGTGAAGTTTTCATCCTTTTGCTAATGCCAGCACTCTTCTCCCATTGGTGAGTTCCTCTTGGGGCCTCTGTTTTGAGAAGGATCCCAGAGAAGCCAACCTCACATCTATGCTTCTAACTCTCCATGCTTCAACATCTTGCCTCTTCTGAAGTCTCACACTGGAACATCCATCAGTTCCACTGATATTCTCACCCTGGAATATCCCTCTGCTATGCCAACCCCCCCTTTTTTGGCTAGGTAATGGGGTTAAGTGACTTGCCCAGGGTCACACAGCTAGTATTATGTGTCTGAGGCCGGATTTGAACTCAGGTCCTCCTGAATCCAGGGCCAGTGCTGTATCTACTGCGCCACCTAGCTGCCCCTAACCAACCCCCTTTCTTACTGCTGAGTTCTTCTTGGGGGACCTTAATTTTGAAAAGATCCCCAGACTTACTGACCTCAATTCCCTCTTGGCTGTGTTTCTGACTTCAGTACCATACCCCAACATATTGCCACCACCAATCCACCCTCCTTCCAGCTTTCTTTTGTGTGTTGTCTTCGTCTGTTAGATTTTAAGTTCATTGAAGGCAGATACTGTCTTTCTTTGTCCTTGTATTTGTATCTCCAGTGCTTAGCACAATGCCTGGTACATAGCAAATGCTTAATAAATACATATTGCTTTGCCATTTAGAGCTGTCTAGAAGTGAAAGGGGCTGCCTCTAGAGGCAGTAGGTGCTTACCCTTTGGAGGGGAGGGTCTTTCAACGAAAGACCGTATGACGCCTTGGTGGGAAAATTGAAGAGAACATTCTTGTTCTGTTATGGGTTTAACTAGAAGGCCTCTGAGGAGATCTCATCTAACTCTGAGTTTCTGAGTTTTTGAATTGATTTGTACCTATATCTACTTTAAAGTATTGGGGAGGCCCAAGAGATATTCTATAATTATTGCTAACATTTATAACAAAAGTAAGGAAAGTTAGATGAATGTTTGACTTTATTAACATTCAGTATGCTTCTCATTTTACACTCAGGCTTAGCCCCAAGGTCAAAACATAAATTACATTGGAAATGTAGGTATCTTTAGATGATTGAGGCTGAGTACTGACTGGAAGAAAACAGTGATAGTTACCATGATTCTTGTGAGAAACTCAAACTTGGGACCTGGAATATCATTAGAGTATCCAGGATGGTGATGCCCAGGAGGAAATGAACCAACTTAAGTATACTGCAGGAAAACCAGATCCATCATGCAATTTCAGGCAACATCAGCATTCATCACTGTGAAGAGGCTGAGGGAGCTTGAAAGTGCAGAGGTGTAGCAGGATAGTGTGAACATGGGTGGCACAAGTGGACATGTTTTTATAATCTGCTGTCACCAGAGGAAATAACTTCCTTAAACTGATAGGAACCAAAATTTGAGGAGACTGATGCTGCTGAGCTAATTGATCACCTTTTCAGCTTTCTGAGATAGGTTATTGCAGGGTAGGATGACTGTGTAATTTTACTACTTATAATTTCATAGAGAATCATATGAACCAGAAAATTCCCCTATTTCAGTGTTGTTGATCCTTCCTTCAACAAACCTGTTGTGTAAATTTGTCTTCTGAGTCAGCCCACTTAGGACTGGCAGAAGGAATCCTGTTAGGTCCTTGTGTTCCCAGGAGGGTAAGGATCATTTCTTAAGGACCCTTAAAAGAAACTCCATTATTCTTTGTCTGTGGATTGTGGCCAGATTGATAACTGACTTAGGTAGGTCAGACTGCTTAAGTGACAGCTTCTGATAAACACTCTCACCAGATTAGCTGAAGGTATGTTTATCAGCATCCCTCTGTGCTGAAGGGATGGGGTGGGGAAGTGGGAGAGGAATTCTGATCTCAGTATTGGCCAAGAAGCTGTTATATCTGATGGGTGTGACTTTTGCCAAATGCTTGTTTTCTGCTTGCCAGGTAAGTGCATCCCAGAGCCCTGAGGCATTTCCCTATTGCCAGTCTCTAGGAGTTGACTGCTGACAGTTCTATTTTCTTTCCCACCTGCCTATCATCACCCATAAAAGGATGGCATAGCTATAATCCCCTTACCATAAAGTAGGCCTTGGGAAGCAAAAGCCAAAGCCCCATAAAACTACATGAGGTCCTATCAAAAGGGTAAGATTTTATTTGACGATTGCATTCAGAGTTATTGAGAACATATGGGTCACGTTATTGTCAGAGCTCGCTTTTCGCATAGGTATTAAAGTCAATTGATTAAATGGTATGGTTTCCAGGGTACCCAAAAAGTGTCACAGAGAACTTTGTGGACTGGCTTGCTAAGGACTCAAATTCCTTTGACTGGACAAATGGACAAGGCCTTTTATTATGTAACTAGAAATAAGATCTAAAAGGTAAATCCTTCTAAAAGAGGCAAGATTATTGGCAAATTCATACTAGGATGTGATTTTTATTGACAGCAGAATCTTTTCTGATGGCTGGGTTTAATGGAGGGGGAGGATGGAGTAGAAAGAGAGGGGTAGAGAGTGAAAAAGAGCAGGTAAACACTAAAGACTAAAGTAGATAGGTTAAAAAGATGGGCCCCTGGGAAGGATGGAAAGTATAGAAATGGGAGGCTGAAAGATTGAAAATAAACATTTTTTGCTTTGTAATTATGACTAAGTCTAACTCTAGTTATTACTTCTCTTATAGTTTGACAGTAAGCTACATCTTTTACCTAGGTATGGCCATCTTTGCTTTTGGGAAGTTGAGAAATTGATCGAATTTGAGATTTTGTTTGGGTGTCTGGAATTGGCAAATTTCCTATATCACAAATGACCTTATTCTGGGCCAGGAAACTACTTTTTTTTTTAACATTAAACCTACCACAAGGGGTCCCCTCTCTTGACCATCTGGACATCTAGATCCCATCAACCACTATTTAGGAAAACTGCCATGACTTGATCGCACCACTTGGGTAAGATGGGAGTCACTAATTTAATTCTTCTGATGAGATGGAGGAATATCAGACCTTATTATTTGCTTTGCTACTACATCCTACCTTTATCAAGAATGGAGGGAGGTTCATTCTCAGATCTTTTCTTTGGGGCCAAGTTTGGTCATTATAATAAAACCAAACATTTTTAAAGGATAATGCTATTCTTTAAAAGTAGTGTGGGACTCAAACATATAGCAGACACTTGATAAATGCTTGTTGCACCAAAACTGAATGGAAAAACTAAATTTAATTAATCAGTAAAGTATATTCATTTTCAGGAAGCCCAGGATGGCAGAGACTAAAGGCATGCAAATCATCTTGATGCCACACCTTCCCTCCTACACACTTGTCTCTAATTTCAATATATGCATACACCTTGGAACAGCTGACTCAGCTGTTATTAGAGTGGAGGGAAAAATACAGTTTATTTTTTATTTTTTGCTGACTCTATTTTTAGGTAGTATTTATAGACACTAAAGATGGAAAAGTCTTTTTAAGCCACTGGATTTATCCCTTCACTTATGCAGAAAATATAATTAGAAACAGATATTTTTATAAGACACAGATTTTGTTTATAAAGCCCATTTCTGTCATAAGGTCCACTCTTTTCTCTCAGAAAAGCATTCTCTTTCTGCAATGCCTTTTAGTTATTTTCCTCATCCTCATTCACACAGGCTGTGGAACAGTGGAGAGAGGATTGGTGTTATAAATCAGAGGACCTGAGTTTTCATAATGCTTTTGAAAGTAATTCATTGTATGATCTTCGGCAAATCACTTACTCTGTCTGGAAAGAACTAGACAATCTCAAGGTCTCTTACATCTCAAAATACTTAAGATTCCATGATTACTCAAGGATCAATGCAAAATCTTTCTGACTTCGGTGCTTCTGTGGTACAAGGAGGGAGTGTGAATCCCCTCTAATCACATACCTTTGATTATCATTGGAGTGAATTACCTACCGAGACTTGTGTGAACTATATACCAGGCAGGTATATAGTCTGGGATTGGAAGAAAGCTTCTATAGCTTATATTTATATAACACCTTTAAGCTGACAATGTATGTTCCTTACAACAACTCTGTGAGGTTGCTCACATAAGCATTATTACCTTCCTTTTATAAATGAAAGAGGTTAAGCATCTTGCTATTAAGTGTCAGAGATACCTCTTGAACCCAGGTCTTCTGACTCCAAGTACAGTGCTTTTCTCTCTATAGCAGTCTGTTTTGAATTGCTAGAAAATATTGGCAAAACTAAAATTATGTAGATTAATCAACCTCAAATATCCTTTCAAATATCAGATACTTAAATACACTGAAATTGTGTTTATTTTCTATAATCAATAAAGGGCATATTTTACAACTATTAGCTACATGTATTTTTCTGGAAAAATTTATATGTTTCCTATTTCATACATACCTCTTTCACTTATGTTGCAGCCTGTTCATACCTCCTCCCAAACCTTCTTGCCATGTGTTGCTACATTTCCCCTTGTAAATTTTCAGTTCTTCAGGGACTGTTGAATTTCTCAATCCTAAACAACCCTGGAAGAAATTGGTGTTTAAACAATGGGCCTAGATTTAGAGGTAGAAAGGACTTCAGGGGCCAATTAGTCCAAATCCCTCATTTTACAAATGAGGAAACTGAAGTTCATGGAGATCCAATACTTGCTTATGGTCATAAAAGCAATCTATCTCTTTCTCCTCTGGCAGTTTAATTCTGGAATCAACTTATCCATAAGTGCTGTTGTCTTATTATGCATATTCATCAAATATATATGTGTATATACATGTATACATAAACACATACAGCCATGTGTATATACACACTGATAGACAAGCATTGGTTATCCATTCACCTTTATGTCATAATCTGGAGAACATACATGTCATTTGGGAAATATATGTTAGAAAAATGTATGTTAGGAGAAGAAGATGGTCTGTTTAAAAGGGCTATTCACAAGGGCAAAGGTGAGGGGTGAAAGTTTGGCAACTTGAGTAGCAGTACCACAGGTATCTTTTTTCCACAGGTGTCTAAGAGACTCAGGTATCTGTGCTTTTGAAGAGGCTACCTTCCATGCCTGGAATGCACTTTCTCCTTACTCTTATCTTTCAGATTCCTTAATTTCCTTCAAGTATCATCCAAAATACCTCCTTCTATATGAAACCTTTCCTGATCCCCCAGCTGATAGTGCCCTTTACTCCCCTCCCTTCATCCCCTTGTATCTATTTTTGTTTACCTATCGAAATACGTGTTATTTCCTCCAGCTCGACTGGAAATTCCTTTAATGCAGGGTCTGTTTTCACTTTTCTTGTATCTTTCGTACCTAACCAGTGTTTGGCACATCAAAAGTCCTTAATAAAGATTTGTTAATTGATTGGTTTGATGAAGGGGACAACAGTTTCAGAAATGAATGAAATTCTGGTGATTAGATGAGTCCCATAGGTGGTCCGGCCAAAACATTATTGGGTAGTGATCTTAGGTTTCTATAGTATGATCTAAACCCTTGACCTTAAGGCTATTTATGAAAAGAAAGATGTATGCTGAGCCAATTATAACTGGTTTCTTTCAATTCTGTCTTGAATGATACAGGCATGTAGAAAGGGGAGCAGAAGAGCTTGATGAATCTGCCTGTCATTGACTAATACTGGTTCAAATCAGTTGAGCCTTCTTAGGGAAGACAGAAGATTTATATTGAAGGAACTTAGTTCTCAAATGGATTCTCAAAATAGGAAGGTGTTGTGACCTAGTTATTCTGAGGTTGAGCCAGTTGTGGGAAGCTTGTTAACAACTGCTCTACCACATAATGCATGTCAACTGGAAATTAGGGGTATGGATTTTAATAAATGGATGATTTAAAAGTCTTTAAATCAGTTAGAATATATTTTTTCACTATTAAAACCAATAGTTTAAGCAGTTTCTTAATGCCTGAAGTATTGAGAAACACGAAACTGACATTTAGACCTCACATAAGGGGAAAGGGAATAAATATTCATTGTTGTTGTTGTTCTGTAGTGTCTGACTCTTTGTGGCCCCATTTGGGGTTTTCTTGGCAAAAATACTAGAGTGGTTTGCCATTTCCTTCTCCAGCTCATTTTACAGATGAGGAACTGAGGGATAAGTAACTGGCCCAGGGTTACTGCATAGTTAGTAAATGTCTAAGGCTGAATTTGAACTCAGTCATCCTGACTCTAGGGCTGGTTTTCTATTCAATGTGCCACCTACCTGCCCTTTATCCAAGTAGCTAAAGCAATTCCTTTTATTAAAAATTTTCTCATAAATTTTAAGATTAAAAACTGCTTATACTAAAATGAAGCATAAAACAAACAAAAAAAAAACTGGCTTCCAGTACAGGCACTAGATAGCCAGATGATGGTGCAGTGGATAGAACACTGGGCTTGGTGCTAGGAAGAGAATATGTGTTTTTTGTTTGTTTGTTTGTTTGTTTGTTTGTTTGTTTTGTTTTAAATTTATTTAGTATTTTATTTTCTCTCAGTTACATGTAAAAACAATTTTTAACATTTGTTTTTAAAACTTTGAGTTCCATATTCTCTTCCTTCCTCCCTCCCTCCTTACCCCACTTCATTGAGAAGGCAAGCAATTTTATATAGGTTATATCTGTGTAGTACTCCAAAACATTTCCATATTAGTCATGTTGTGAAAAAAATAGACCAAAATAAAAGCTTCAAAAAAATAAAGAAAAAATAAAGAAAGTATGCTTCAATCTATATTCAGACACCATCAATTCTTTCTCTGGGGATGGTTAGTGACCTTCAGAGTTATCTTGGATCATTGTATGGTGAGTAGCTCAGTCATTCATAGCTGATCATCTGATAATATTGCTGTTACTTTGTAGACAGTACTTTTCACTTTGCATCAGCTCATGTAAGTTTTTTCCATGTTTTTCTGAGAGCATCCTGCACATCATTTCTTATAGCACAACAGTATTCCATCATAACCACATGCCACAATTTGTTCAGCCATTCCCCAATTGATGGGCATCCCTTCAATTTCCAATTCTTTGCCACCAGAAAAGAGCTTCTATAAATATTTTTGTACATATAGGTCTGTTTCCTCTTCTATCTCTTTTAAGATATAGACCCAGTAGTGGTATTGCTAGGTCAAAGGGTATGAATGGTTTTATAGCCCTTTGGGCATAGTTCCAAATTGCTCTACAGAGTGGTTGAATCAATTCACAGCTCCACCAACAGTGCATTAATGTCTCATTTTTTCCACATCCCTTCCACCATTTGTCATTTTCCATTTCTGTCCTGTTAGCCAATCTAATAGGTGTGAGGTAGGACCTCAGAATTGTTTTAATTTGCATTTCTCCAATCAATAGTGAGTAAGAGCATTTTTCATATGACTATAGATAGCTTTGATTACTTCATCTGAAAACTGCTCATATCTTTTGATCATTTGTCAATTGGGCAATGACTATCATTTTTATAAATTTGATTCAGTTCTCTTTATGTTTGAGAAATGAGACTTTATCAGAGAAACATGCTTCAAAATTTTTTTCACAGGTACTATTGCTAACTTTATTTACCCCCATCCTATTCTCCCCCTCCTCCATTCATTCTATTCACTCTCTCCTTTCACCCTGTCCATTCTCAAAAGTGTTTTGCTTCTGACCACCCCCTCCCCCAATCTGTCCTCCCTTCTATCACCCCCCCATCCCCTTCCCCTCCTACTTTCCTGTATGGTAAGATAGATTTCTACACCCAATGGAGTGTGTATGTTATTCTCTATTTGAGTCAATTATGATGAGAGTAAGATTCACCCATTCTCCTTCACCTCCCCCCCTTCCTCTCCACTGTAAAAGTTTTTTCTTGCCTCTTTTATGTGAGATAATTTACCCCATTCTACTTCTCCCTTTCCCCTTCTCCCAATATATTCCTCTCACCCCTTAATTTTATTCTCCAGATATCACCCCTTCATCTTCAACTCACACCCATGCCCTCTGTCTTTATATACTCCTTCTAACTGCCCTAATAATGAGAAAGTTCTTATGAGTTATAAGTATCATCTTCCCTAGTAGGAATGTAAACAGTTCTACCATATTAAATCCTTTATGATTTCCTTTTCCTGTTTACCTTTTTGTGCTTCTCTTGAGTCTTGTATTTGAAAGTCAAATTTTCTGTTCAGCTCTGGCCTTTTCATCAAGAATGCTCGAAAGTCCTCTATTTCATTGAATGTCCACCCCCCCCCCCAAGGATTATACTCAGTTTTGCTGGGGAGGTGATTCATGATTGTAATCCTAGCTCATTTGCCCTCCAGAATATTGGATCTAGCCCTCCAATCCTGTAAAGTAGAAGCTGCTAAATCTTGGGTTAGCCTGACTGTGGCTCCACAATACTTGAAGTGCTTCTTTCTGGTTGCTTGCAATATTTTCTCCTTGTCTTAGGAACACTAGAATTTGGCTATAATATTCCTGGCAGTTTTCACTTTGGGATTTCTTTTAGGAGGTGATTGGTGGATTCTTTCCATTTCTCTTTTACCCTCTGGCTCTAGAATATCAGGGTAGTTTTCAGGGTAGATAATTGTTTAGCCTCTTTTTTTTTTTATCACAGCTTTCAGGTAGCCCAATAATTTTAAAATTATCTCTCCTGGATCTTTTCCAGGTCAGTTGTTTTTCCAATGAGATATTTCACATTGTCTTCTATTTTTTCATTCTTTTGGTCTTGTTTTATTGTTTCTTGATTTCTCATAAAGTCATTAGCTTTCATTTGTTCAATTCTAATTTTCAAGGAATTATTTTCTTCAGGAGCTTTTGTACCTCCTTTTCCATTTGTTCAGTTCTACTTTTTAAGGAGTTTTTTCTTCAGTGAATTTTTGTGTCTCTTTCTCCATTTGAACAATTCTGCTTTTTAAGGCATTTTTCTCCTCATTGGTTTTTTGGTACCTCTTTTACCTTTTGGCCTAGTCTATTGTATGAGGTGTTATTTTCTTCAGTATTTTTTGTGTCTCTTTTACCAAGCTGTTGACTAATTTTTCATAATTTTCTTGCATAACTCTTATTTCTTTTCCTAGTTTTTTCCCTACCTCTTACTTGATTTTCAAAATCCTTTTTAAGCTCTTCCTGGGCCTGAGACCAATTCTTATTTTTTCTTGGAGGCTTTGGATGTAAGAGCTTTGACTTTATATTCTTCTAAGTGTGTGTTCTGATCTTCCTCGTCACCACAGTAACTTTCTATGATCAGAATTTTTTTCTGTTGTTTGCTCATTTCTCTAGCCTTTTCTTGACCTTTAACTCTTTGTTAAAGTAGGCCTCTGCTTTCAGGTGTAGGGCACAGTGTACCAAGCTTTAGAGGTTTTGTGCAGCTGTTTTCAGAGACACTGCTAGGGACCTAAGTTTTCAGTTCTTCCAAGGTGGTATGGTCTAAGGAGAGGTGTGTTTCTACTCTCCTGGTCTGTCCTTTAGCCTGTGAGCAGGGACCACAAGTACTCTTTTCTGCCCTGGAACTGTGAGGAGGGTCTCCACTCCAATGCAGCCTCAAGCTCTGGTGTGCTAGTGCTCTTCCTCACCCTGGGACTGCCACCCAGGACTGAGATCCAGAGCTGAGTACGGGCAAAGCAGCAGGGTCCTGTCTCGGTGCTAGCAAAGAGACCCCTGTAATCTCCTTCTGACCAGTTGTTCAACCCCCTTACTATCTGTGAGTTGAGAGCTCTGGAAGCAACTGCTGCTGCTGCTGATCCAGTGGCTCCCAAGTTTGCTGTTGCTTTGCTGGGGCCCAGTCTGTGATAGTGCAGCCTGCACTGGACTGTGCTCCACTCTTACTCAGGTGTGACAGACCTTTCTTGTAGATCTTCTAAGTTGTCTTTGGTTGGGAAATTATTTCACACCATCCTTTTGTGGGTTCTTCTGCACCAGGAATTATTTTATGGCATTATTTAAAGGTGTTCAGAGGGGTTTGGGGGAGAGCTCAGGTGAGTTGCTGCCTTCCTTCCCTCCACCCCCAGCCATTTTGGCACCACTGTGTCCCGCTCCCCATGTTGGTGGAAGAGAATATTTGTAAAGCATTTAGCACAGCTCCTGGCACATAGTAGGCACTGTATAAATGCTTATTCCCTCTCCTACTCCATTGATAAACTGAGTCACTTTGGACTTGTCACTTCCATTTTCTAGGCCTCAGTTTCCAAACCTGTAAAATGAGATTTTTTTAATATGATCTCCAAGGTCCCTTCTAGAGCTATTCTATTCTAACCTTATATTTGTACTTTCACATACCTAAACTGGATCCAAGTAACTCTAATTATAGAAGTGATTAAAATGCTCTAATTAGTATAATCTATTATTTCATTTCACATGTAAAGATTGCTACATAGAAATACTGTTAATCATATGTTGATTTAGAGCTCTATAGGATAGTAACTGTGATTAGAAAGTAGGTGTTAAGGAATCAGTTATTTGAGTCCCCAAATTTAAAATCAAGGAATTTTTTTCTTGTTATAGATTTTTTATTCTGTTGAATATTATTGCTGCTAATTGTTTTTTTTTTTTGGAGAGGTAAGCATTATGTATTTTATTTCATAGTATCTGTCTTTGGAAGTAGAGAAATATGACTCAAGTCACAATGTCAAAATAGATTTCTAGTAAATAGATTGTATTTTCTTTTGGAATTAGACTTCTGAATATTTGAAGGTAACAAACAACTAGGAGTAGGCTTTTATCTCAGTGTTATTTTTGGCATGTGTGATATCAGCTTTGGTGGTCATTCCCATATGCCAAATTAGTAGGTGAAGTTCTCTGAGGGAACTGGAAATAAAAGAATAGACAATGGGGGTTCCAGCCCTTACCATGGACCTAATGGAACCAACAAACTACAGGTTGAGGGAGAAGAGGTCAGATGGAGAGAGCCTCTCAGTCCAACTTCACCCTCCTCAAAACATTGAAGATGTTGATGAAGAAATGGATATATAGATCTTCCTTAGCTCCAAGGTGTGTCTAGGAAGATGAAACTCTTGCTGGCACAATACTCAAATCCAACAAACTTCCCGGAGTTGGGATGACAGTAGGGATTGACTGTCTCTTTACTGGGTGAGGTGAGTGGGAAGGGGTTTGGACCAGAGAAAATCAGGGCAAAGCTGCATCGCTCCAAAGTTTAGTAGGAACTGATCTGTGCTCTTATTTATTTGATAAAATTTTATTTGTAGCTTTGGGAACAAGAAAAATTTTATTTGGGAATTCTAATTATTACTGCTTAAATATAAATCCATGAGTGTTCAACATAAGAAAAGACATTTTATTTGACTCTTTTGAAGTAAGCAGGGAAAGTGTTACCTCCACTTTATAGATGAGGAAACCTAGGGTCAGAGACACTGAGTGGCTTACTTGAGGTCATGCAGCTGTTAAAATAGGCAACTGGAACTTGAAGTGGGACTTTTGATTCCCAGTCCAGGGTCCTGAAAGTCTAATTTAAAAAAAAGTTTCTGAATCCTATCAATACAGGGCTATTAATTTTTTGGTGTTTTTCATTTCTGTCATGCATTTATACATTATTGTAAAGCATTATTTAAATATAAATGAACATGTTTGTATTATATCTACTTACCCCAAAGGGATGTTGTAGAAAAAAGCATGTCATAAATCTTAAAGTGCCTATATGAATTATTATTATGATTACCTGAATATGTTCATTTTGTCCCACTAGACTACATATTTTTTTTCCAATCCATGATTTCATTGGTAGACAGAATTCCCTCTACCATCGCAAATTAGTAAATATTCTCAACTTATACTCTTAGAGAATTAACTAGGGCCCTGAGGGAGGGCCTAGTTAAATGACTTGCCCATGGTCACATAACCAGTATGAGCCTGAGGCAGTATTTGAACCCAGATCTTCCTGATTTGGTCATCCCTCTACTATTCTAACATATTTCTTTAAAATAATAATTCATAATAACTGCAATTTATACATGACACATACATGTATATGTGTATGTAAACATACATATATCACTGTCTATCTCTACCAAATCTTTATCTATGTATATCTTATGAAGGTTGGTATCATGTCTTATCTCAATCTAGTATTCTATATCAACCAATTAATAAATGTTGGATCAATCATTCAGATGAATTTGGTGGAAGGCAGCACCAGAATTATGAAGTACCAATAAGTTAATACTGTTTTCAGCACTTTGGGAGCTCCTGACACACCTGCTTTTAAAGCCACAACAAACATATGCCAAACTTTAAAAACAAACAAAAACACAACTCTCCTTAGCATATAGATCTGAGATCTGGTATAATCACCTGACTTCAGCTCTGACTTTAGAAGGCAAATAAAACAGTTTCTCAGATAAGCTTCCTGGAAGTTGTTCTTCCTCATATTTGAAAGTAAGCCATGTACTTCCAGACATCAGAGAGGTGCAATATTCATCACCAGGGGATACATTTTGGTATTCTTCTTAAACATAGCCCATTTTCCTATGGTTACAATGGTTGCTGTACTTAGGTAGAATTAATTGTACATTTGGAGGTATTGTATTTTAAATGAATATTTATATCTTATTTATTTGCTTGAAGTATTGGAAACAAAAATGATTATGTATAAGGCTTGCAGATAACATGAAACTATGTTAAACTAACATATTTATTATGTATGTCATTCAATAAAAATACTTTTAGAATTTTATGGGATTTGATAAAGCTGTAAACAGCATTTTTTCTTCCTGTTTAGGACAAATAATACAAGTAATTCATAGATAATGGCTCTCTATGCTAAAGTCAGCTCTACACAGACACAATTATCCAGATACCTTTATGGATATTAAGGCAGTCTGAATTTTAAAATATCCACTTTTGCCTTAATTTTGAATTTAATTAAGGGAAGAATTGGAGTTTAGGCAGAAAATTTTTAACCATCCTTAAGATATAATCAGTGGTGCTCAGGGTCCTCTGTTTTGGTGGGCAACGAAAGCTTTGCTGATAAAATTGTTATAGGATCATAAGCTCAAAAAGACCCTAGAGGCTGAGTCTAACCTCCCTCCACCCTACCTCATTTTAGAGATAAGGAAACCAAAGCCCAGAAGGCTAAGTGATTTTACCAAGGTCACACAAGAAATAAATGACTGAGGCAGGATTTAAACTCAGGTCTTTCTGGTGCCAAGCTCTCTCCATTGTATCACCTAGCTGTCTTGTCCAGTGATTTAATGAGGCAGCAACTATGGAAGAAGGAAGTGACTCCACTAGATATTGGTAAAGTCCCTCACCTAGGACTCAGTCATAAAATGTCCCCAAGGCAAAGAAATGGGACTTTTTCTCTTCCTCCACACAATTTCTCACCTGCCCTAGCTGTATATTTTACCTTTATTTCAACTGTATAAAAACATTGGGGATGGGATGAGGGAGAGGAAGAGGAGGAGAGATATGGGTCCAGGCATCTTCCATCTGCACTGAAGCACTGACTTCCATCTGCCATCACAAGGCAATTCCCACCTTCTGCTGCCAGCCCATTCTCCCAACTGGGATGTGAAGATCCTCTAGTACAAAGAGTAACAACCTGTTCTTTGACCTCAGGTCTTCCATCTCCTGCTACAACTGTTCTTTAAGGGAAGAGGAAAAGGAAGAGTGATGGGGACCAGGACTTCTTTCTCCTGCCATTCAGGTTTGACTTCCATCTTCTGCTGTATACTTTTTCTGTCTAATCTCTACCCTTAAGAGCGAAGAGGAGTAGTGAACAGAACTTCTCATGTGACCAGATGACAATCTAACTGTGTTTCATGGTGCTCTTGCCTCTAGCCTGATCTCCAACCTCCACTGGGAAGAGTGGCATCCTTCACTCAGTGATGAACATTATCATAATTGGTCATATCCTTCATGTCCCAGTGATTGTGACTCCTATAGATCATCTTCCAAACCCCATTCCCCATTCCCTACCCCCATCATCCATTGCCTTATTCCCATCCCTCTTAATCCTCCCACCCTAAAGTTTTAATCTAACACCATCCAACTCTTCTACTGTGCCCTCTGGAATACCTGTTCCTTAGGCAACAAACTTCCCTTTATCATTAATCTTTTCCTCTCTCTCACTCCTTCTATCTACTAGCTATTACCAAAACCTAGCTCCCCTCAGACAACACAGCTTCCCTGGGCACCCTTTCCAGTACTGGCTATGCTTTCACTCATTCTCCTTGGCTTACTGGCTGAGGTGGCATTGGGGTTGGGATACTCCTTGCTCCCCATTGCCACTTCCAAGTTCTCCTCCCCACCTCCCATTCAGTCACCCCTCTTCTTTTGAGATTCCTGCTATTCATATCTACCAACCAATCAAAATGCCGGTAGCTGTTGTTTACAAACTCCCAGATCGCTCCTCTTCCTTCCTCAATGAATTCAGTACATGGCTCACAATTTTTCTCTCTTCTCCAACTCTTGCCCTCACAATAGACTTCATCATATATATTGACTGTCCCTCAAACTTCCTCACTACTTACTTCCTCAATATATTCACTTCCCATGATATATTCTCCACCCCCTTACCCAACCATAACCTATTGGATGTTCACCTCTCCCTCTGTTTTCTCTTACAAAACCTTACTCTTCATCCATACAATGACCTCTCAATTGTCTCCCAGTTCATTTCCCTTGTAGTAGCCACTGTCTCCTCTTTTCCCCATTTTGACTCCTTAGTGAATCAATTTAATTATATATTGTACTTTTTTCTTCAATTCCTAGCACCCATATCATATCACTGATTCCATCCTGCTAAGCCTCAGTTTCAGATCACTCTAACCATTTGCTACCTTTGCTCCTAAACAGATGCTATTGAACAAAGGTAGAGAAAATCATGCAACTGTTCTAACTAGGTTTGCTACAAATTTATGTTAACTGAGTTCTTATTGCTTCTAGGCAATCCTTCTATATATCCCTTATCAACTCAATATCCCACTCTCCATAGTGGCTCTTCCAAACCTTTTCATCCTTCCTCAAATCTCCCATGGCTCTTCCTCCCTCCATCCTCTCAGCTGAGCTCCTTGCTTCATATTTTATAAAAAAAATTGAGGCCATTTACTGAGAGCTTCCTCTTCTCTCTTCCTTATTTCCTATCACTCAGATACCTTCTGCCACTATCTCCACCATCATTCCTGTCTCATGAAGTAGTCTCATTCCTTACTAAAGCTAACCTCTCTACGTGTCCAAGTGGTCTCATTTCATCCTTTCTTCTTCAACAGATTGCTTCTTCTGTCATCCACACTCACTTATTTTTTCAATCTCCTATCTACTGGCCCATTCCCTACTTCCTACAAACCTGTTGAGGTCTCCCCTATCCTGAAAAAAAACCCCTCACTTGATTCCTTCCATTCCTGCTAACTATTATTCTATATCTCTTCTGCCCTTTGTGCCTAAATTCCTTGAAAAGGCAGTCTACAATGGGTACCTACATTTTCTCTCCTCTCACTCTCTTCTAAATCCCTTATAATCTGGCTTTGACCTTATCATTTCATTGAACCTGCTAAAAATCCAATGGACTTTTCTCAGTTCTCATTATCCTTGACCTTTCTATAACTTTTGACATTGTTGATCACTTCTTTTCAATACTCGTTTCTCTAGGTTTTAAGGACATTAATCTCTCCTGTTTTTCCTCCTATCTATATGAGTGCTCCTCCTTTGTTTGATCCTTATCCAGATAATGCCCTATAATTGTAAGTGTGCTTTCAGGTTCTGTCCTTGGCCCTCTTCTGTTCTCCCTCTACATTACTTCATTTGGTTATTTCAACAGTTCCTATGGATTTAATTACTATATACATATTGATTCTCAAATCTACCTATCCTGCACCAGCCACTCTGCTGATCTCCAATCTTGCATCTCTAACTGCCTTTCAGACATCTCAAAATAGATGTGTAGTAGATATCTTGAACTAAACATGTCTATAACATAACTCATTTCCCTAACTGCTCCCTCCTACGTACCTTCCCTATCACCGTAAAGGACAACACCACTCCCAGTTCCTCAGGTTTGCAACATAGGATTTATCCTCTACTTCTCACTAATCTCTCACCCTCCCATATCCAATCTGTTGACAAGGCCTCCCTATTTCACTTCTGCAGCATCTCTCACACATGACTTTTTCTCTCTTCTGACACTGCCCACACTTGAGAGCAGGATCTCATTATCTCACCTGAACTATTAAAATAGCCTGCTGGTGGTTCTTCCTGCCTCAAATCTCTCCCCACTACAATCATCTATTCAGCCATTAATTCAATTCAATTCAATAAACAGTTATTAAGCACCTGCTATGTGATAGGCACTGTGCTAAGTGCTTGGGATACAAATGAGAAAAAGAAACAGTTTCTGCCTTCAAGGAGCTTGCAATCTATTGGGACAGAGCTGCAGATGGAAAGTGGGGAGTGACCTGCAAAGTCCAAATCCTGCCTTCTCTAAAGGAAAGCTATGTGAAGAGAGAAAATGGGATGAAGGAAAGTTTTATGGAGATGATGGTAACTGAGTTGGACCAAGAAGGAAGAGGATTTCTACAGGAGGAAGAAGTGAATTTGAGTCAGGAGAGCACAGAATTTGGCCCAGGAATAGCTAGAGGTCCAATTTGGCTGGAACATACAGTGTATGAAGGGGAGCAGTGTGGAATCAGGCTGGAACATTTAGATAAATAGGCAGATAGATAGAGACATTTGTTAAGTGTGTATTATGTGCCAGGCACTATGCTAAATACTGGAAATATAAATACAAGCCAAAAAAATGATAGTCCTTACCCTCAAGGAGCTTATATTTTAATTGGAGAAGACAACGCATTAAAGGGAGTTCAGTAGGAGTCAAGGTAGAAAAACCCAAAGTCAGTAATGGAGCTGGGAGAAAAGCCTTAGCATTTCATGGTATGGTGGTCCCAGGCAAGAGGTCAACATATGGAGGAGGAGAGAGGTAGTCATAAGATTGAGCTCAAAGGGACCTTAAAATTATATGTGTTTTCTATCCACTCTCTTCATTTTACAGATAAAGAAGCTGAGGCCCAAAGATACTAAAGATCACATAAGCAGTAAGCAGCAAAGGATAAGATTTGAAACTATATGCTCTAACAAAAAATCCTACCCTCTTTGCAATTCAATAGATTGAAGCTGAAGTGTGTGTGTGTGTGTGTGTGTGTGTGTGTGTGTGTGTGTGTTGGGGCGGGTTATGTATGTGGCTTAAATGCCAGGTTAAAGACTTCATATTTAATCCAAAAGTCTATCTTTGGTATATGGGGAATGCTATTTCACCAATACATCATTCCTTTTCCACTGACCTCACATTCACCTCCTCCCCAAGGGCAACCTGGACATTGCCCTTAGGTTCTTGGGTTCTGATAAGTGAACTTCTGCTTTTTCTTGCAGGGATTCAGAAAGTAGTGTGCTGGTAAATGTTTGATAACATTACCAGGGGAAAAATATACCCAGGACATGCTTATCAGTGTTTGCTGATTTCCAAGTGGTAAATGCTCGTATTGAAAATTTAACAATAAACTTTCCAGATGCCATTAGAGGTGGTTCCAGCACACCCTTGGGCCAAGGCTTCCACAAAACCTCTCCAGGCCATACCAACTCTTCTTGTACCTCCTTTCTCCTTTGTAGCTTCCCTTAAAGTGTTTCCTCCTATTACAATATAAACTCTTTGAGAATAGGAACTTTTTAAAAATTTTGGCTTTGTAGCCTGAGGATTAAACTTACTGCCTGGCACATAGTAAGTGCTTAATAAATTCTCTCTCTGTCTCTGTCTCTGTGTCTCTGTCCCTCTGTCTCTCTCTTTCTCTTTCTGTCTCTCTGTTTCTCTCTATCTCTTTCTCTGTCTCTGTCTCTCTCTCTCATCTATTCAAGCACAAAAGTAAACCATAGAGGTTTTAGAAATGGGAAAATGACATAGTTGGACCTGTGGATCCTTATCTTGGCAGTTGTATGAAGGATAGATTGGAGAAAAGAAGGTTAGGTCAGAGAGACAAGGTCGGAAGCTATTAGGCAAGTCCAGGTGAGTGGGGGTGAGGAACCAGACCAGGGTGGTGGCACTGTGAATGGAGAAAGCTATGGGTGCAAGAGATATTGTGAAAGTGAAACTGGCAGGATTTGGCAACTGGTTGAATGTGGGGTGGGCTGAGAGAGGGAAGAGATAAAAATGACTCCCAGGTCCATGAAGACACTCTGAATTTCTGAGATCTAACATGATATGGCCACGTTAAATACGCTAGAATATAATTCAATTGAATGCTCAGGAATTGTCGATGTTTCCCAGCATAGCCCTTTGATAACAGGTTCTTCCTCAAGACGTGAGATATTTTTGATTGGATGAGAGTCTGAAGATATGAAGATTCCAAGTTAAGATACAAGTAAATCTGCTTAGTAAGAGCTTCATTAATACATTATAGCCAAATTCCACTGTTTATAACTTTGGTCCTGTAGATCAAAACGCCTGCTGTTTTGCTTAGCCTGCTTTTACAGGTAGAGCCAGTTATCAGGGTCAGGCAGGATCTGCCATGTAGCCTTTGAGTAAAGCTCAACCTTTACTCAAACTAGAGTACTCCTCACAAACTCTATGATCCAGACAAACTGGTCTGCTTGCTGTTCTCCATCAAAGACATTCCAGCTTGCACCTCCATGAAGTCTCAGAAGTTGTTACCCAATGTCTGGAATGCTTTCTCTCCTTACAGCCTCCTCTTGGAAACTCTAGCTTCATTCAAGACTCAAATCCCATGCTACCTCCTTTAAGAGGCTTATCCTGATTCACCAAAGTATTATTCCCCTTTCCCAGGACCTTTGCATTTGTTTTATATATGTCCTGTATTTATTTATCTGTGAATATGTTGCATCTCTCTGGTAGAATGAAGGCTCTTAGAGGGCAAGGACAATCTCATTTTTTGTTTTATATCTCTAGAGCTTAGGACCATGATTGGTATATAGTACACCCTTAATAAATGTATGTTTATTGATTGATGAATTGAAGTTTTCAAGAAGCATTTCAATGAACTGAATTAAGTAATTTGCCAAGTCATGGTTTGGATTCCTAGAAGAGAAACTTATAATAGTAGCTCACATTTTTAAAGTAATATGAGGATTATCTCCATTTTTCAGACAAATTAATTGAGGCTTAGAAGAGTCAGATAACTTGTTCAAGTTCATCTAGCTAATAAGTTGAAGACTCAAGATTCATTCACTTGTCTTCTGACTCAAAAGCTAGTACTCTTTTTGCTATGACAAACTTCCTTTTGTCACCTAGAAGAGGAACACTGAATTTGAAATGGAAAGGTTGATAAAAATTTCTGCCAATTAATTTTTTTTTTAATTTTGGAGGCAATGGGGGTTTAAATTTTGGAGGCAGCTGGGTCACACAGCTAGCAAGTGTCTGAGGTCAGATTTGAATTCCAGTCCTCTTGACTCCAGGGTTGGTGCTTTATTCAATGTGCTACATAGTTGCTCCTGTCAATTAATTTTTATAATTCTAATTCTAAATCTTCCCCTATACCATTAATTACCTGATAAATTTAAAAGATCATTTGTCTTCCTTTACTTTCTCTAAGGTCTCCTCCAGGTCTAAATCCTGTGAGTTCCTTGTCTAGGTGACCTGAAGTAGATTAGCTGTAAGATCTCCTCAGTGCTATAATTTTCCAGCCTCTTATTGGAGAGTTAGGATCTAGTTGACTGTGGAAGAATGCCTCTTATAGTCTTTTTTTTGCCTCCTTTCTATGCACAAATGCTAATATTAATGTGGCAAAGGGACATTTCCCACCCATCCACACACCCAATTATAAGGTTCTACTTTCTTTTCTTTATGCAGAGCTTCCCATAACAATTGCTCAGTAGAAATGAAAATGACTATACTACTGAGTTTCAGATGAGGAGGACATGTGATACATTGGTGGTGATGCATCCTAATGGTCAGAGTTGCCATGTCAGCAGTTCCACTCTGAATTCACATGTGCATCTGTATGTGTGGTATAGTGGGGAAAAGTTTTGTACTGGGAGTCAGAAGACCTTTTTTCTATTCTCAATGCTTCTGCTTCCTAAATGTGTGACACTGGAAAGTCACTTAGTTTATCTGCGTTTTGGTTTTCTCATCTATAAAATAGGGCTAAGGGTACCTGTCCTACCCTATCCACTGTAATCTACAGGGTTTACCAAAAAAAAAAAAAAACGCAAAAAAGGCAAATGGAACAAGTAACATTCAAACTCTAAAATTCTTTATAAGCCTAAAGAGTGGTAATGCGTAATCCAGCCACTTCAGTAATAAAGCCATAGACAGAACTTGAAGGAACATTAGAGATTGTCTAGTCTAGGAATTCTTAACCCAGTGTCTTTGCATTTGTTTCAGGTGTCTATGAAATTGGACAGACATTATATCTTTATTTTCATTACCTTTAAGTGAAACATAGCATTTCCTTCAATTATGAATATTGGCTCCAAACATTATTCTGAGGAGTCCATAGGCACAGAACAGGTTAAGAGCTTCTGGTCTAATCCAACTCCTTTATTTTATAGACAAAGAAACTGAGGTTCTTAGATGAAATGACTTGCCAGTGACTAAAACCTGGGTCTCCTGAGGCCCAGTTCCATGTTTTTTTCCATGATGCTAATTTCCAGCTGCCTTGTGGATAGGTTAAATATTTTTGAATTCCTATTAACCTGCATGCTTTCTCCTTAGTCTATAAACCCACATTCTGTCAAATGATGGGTTCCTCCTTTTTATATCCTGGAAAGTGCTACTTAGACACCCTTGAAATATAGAGAAGAAAAGCATTTCCTTCTTCCCATCTTATGCCCTCCAAATGCATTAGAACAGCAGTTCTTAAAGTGTGGTCCTAGGATCCTGGAGGTCCCTGAGAACTTTTAGGGGGTTTGCCAGGTCAGAACTATTTTCATAATAATATTGTGATGTTATTTACCTATTAAAATACTGCTCCTTTTTTCACCTACATATCTGTGTGAGGCTGGATTTTCTTCATATACTTCAATCAAAAGAACGTATTATGACAGAATGAATGCAGAAGTAGATAAGAGAATTCAGTTTTCTTATATTAAGCCAGAGATTAAAGAGATTTACAAATATATGTAAAAAATTATACTCTTCTCATGAATTTTTTGGAAAAGTCTTTTTTTTCACAAAAACATATTATTTATGTTAACATGTAATAGATTTATTATTAATATTTTAAATTAATAAATAAAAATTTAAATTATCTGTTTTAATTTCTAATATGGTAAATATTGATAGACATATCAGGGTGCTTTGGAGTCAGCTCAATATTTCTTGAGAGCCAGTTGTTAAATTTTCAGTGTGAGTATTTATACCTTGGAAAAAGGGAAAGCTGCAAATCTGGGTTTGATTTATTGGTTTTTTTTAATTGTCTAGATTTAAGAAAGTGATGGAGAAAATGTTAAAAATGCAGATAAACTTAAATGTGTGTTGTGAATATATGTATTTTGTCTCCTGGAAAGCAGGTTGTTAGACATTTACCGGAACGCTTCTGGATATAACATAGTCAGTAAGCATTTATTAAGCATTTTCTATGCATCAGGCATTGTGTTAAGTATTGGAAATAGAAAAAAAAAAACAAAAGATAATCCTTGACCTCAAGGAGCTCATGCACTAATGGGGAAAACAAGCAAACATGTACAAACAAGCTATTTACTAAAATACAAAATAATTAACAGAAGTGCTAGAATTAAAAGGGATTGGAAAGTTTCCCTGTACAAGCAGGATTTTAGTTGGGACTTGAAGGAAGGCAGGGAAGCCAGGAGGCAGAAATGAGAAGGGAAAACATTCTAGACATGGAAGACAGCCTGGAGGTGAAAGATGGAGTATCTTCTTCATGGAACAGCGAAGCAGGCCAGTGTCACTAGATTGAGCAGTATATGGGTGGTGGTAGTACAAGGTATAAGAAGACTGGAAAGGAGGTGGTGGTGGTGGGGAGGATAGGTTATGAAGGACTTTGAATGCCAAATGGAGGATTTTTTTATTTGATCCTGGAGGTGATAAGGAGTCACTAGATTTTATTGAGTATGAGAGTGACATGGTCAGACCAGTGCTTTAGGAAAATCATTTTGCTAGCTGAATGAAGGATAGATTGGAATGGAGAGAGACCTGAGGCAGGCAGACCAACCATCAGTGGGAAGGATTCAAAGCTGAAGGTTGGCAGTACACAATTGATATGACTAGGGAGTGAGGGAATCAAGAGGATAGTGTAGAATTGAGCAGATTCACCAAAGAGTCAAGATGGGGAAAGCAAACGAGAGTGGCTAGTGCAGTGATGATAATCCAGAAGAGAACTGAAAGGGATCAGAGGTCATAGTGTGGGAAAAAATAGGGTTTCATATGGGAATGCAGAGGAAGAATTGGAAGCCAATAGATAATAAATGTTCTTTGGGGTCCTCAATAAATTTTTAAGCATATAAAAGGGTTCTGAGTCCCCAAATTGGAGAACTATTGTGGCAAATATTGAACAAGCAATTAGCCAGATCTATAGTTATGATGAGACATTGTCTTGTTTTTTTTAAAGGCACACTAGCATGGAGGAGCTAGTAAGGACTCTTCAGAGAATTTTTGCAGAGGGATCTTTACTCATCTTGGGTCTTTTTGGAGTTCCTCAGACAGGGTGTTGTGCTAGCATGTTGCATGGAACACTGATGGAATCTCAGATTTAGGATCATTAGATTTAGAGATCAACTCAGTTAATACCAGTTAGTCAGTCAATAAACACTTATTAAATGCCTACTATGAGCCAGACTTTGTACAAATACCATCATTTTCCTTCTTTACCAAGCTTCCATGGCAAGGAAACAGGGCTCAGAGAAGTAACATAACTTGCCCAAGATGACACTGTTAATATGAGGCAGAATCAGTACTTCTGACTCTAAATTTAGTGCTCTTTCTGCTACCCCAAACTGATTCAAAACTGTTTTCCTTCCTTCCATATCTGTTCTCACTTTAACCCATATGTAGACTAGGAGTATCTTTGCTTATCTTTGCAGAGGCCCTTCCTGGGAACTGTTGTTGGGTCACCACCTTGGATAATGGCTGGTGGAGGAGGAGATGGCAGAGATGACAATAGTTTAACAGAAGAAGCCTGAAAAGGAACTAGCAATATACTGTGACTGTGCAATGGAAAATGAAAAAAGACTTAGGACTCATCGGTGAAAACACGAACCTAGAACAGCCCAAGGACAAAAACAAAGGACTTTAATTGTACCGCATTGCAAAACAAGTGGGAGTTTGCTATCATTTCTATGTTTGTTATCATTTCTTCACTCATTGTCAGAGACTGGATAGACAGGACCAGTGACTAGTTAACCTGGATTGTGGAAGTCAAAGCTTATAGGAACATAAGATTAGAGCTGGAAAGATTCCTGGAGAGCTTCCCTATTTTCTTACATGACAGATGAAATTTTTGAAAGGATGAATTGTGTGGCCAGATGGAGAAATTTTAATGAAAACTATCCACACGTATGTAAATGGAAATAAATACTTCTAATCCTTATATAGTTTCTTCGCTGATGGCCAGATTGCTACTGCTATGTTCCCCATCCTTTCCTATTCTTGGTCTACGTCAGGGTTGGTAGGCCACAGTAGACCGGATGTTGTCCTTTAGGCTCGAAGAGGACCAAAATGACATCACTGTAGGCTGTAGTAGAGAGAGTGATGGTCTTGGTGCTATTAAGACCTGGTGTATTATTTAACTTAACCTTAGTTACTTTGTCTGTAAAATGGAGATACTTGTAGAACTTCCCTCACAGTGTGCACAAATGAAAGCACATATGTCATTCATTTTGTAAATCTGAAATAGATGGCAAAGGGGAAGAAAAATAAGCAAATGATATATGTAGTATAAGACAGAGACTAGAGAACTAGAAGCTTACCTAGAAACTGTATAGTCAGCCTGATTAATATACTTATCCCTTCCACGTTGTGGGGGTTAGGGGCATGGCACCCTTATGATCTGGAAAATCTGATTAAAATTTTTTGGCCTTCCCTTTGTACCAGAGAAGAGGTGTGAATTTTTATGTTTCTTTTATGGGGTATTTACACTACCTTATTGTAAAATTTGGGTTTATTTTGTACAATGCTATACATATATTTTATGCATTCCTGAGTTTTTAAACTTTTTCTGTCATCTGCTGGCCTTCACGTGACCTCTGAGGCTTCTGCAAAACTCCCCCAAAATTTCCATTTAATTTCTTATGCTGACCCATGATATAGTGAAACCACAACGGGAGAAGTTGCAATGTGGAAGGGATAACTGTGTGGTCTGAAATCAATCCTAGAAATGATTGCAATTGAAATTGTCATGCCCATAAATTGAGCCCATGTTTAACCACTTCACATGGGAATACATGGTCACATTTTAGCATGGGTCTTTTTTATCTGCCCCTGTGAATATTTACACAACTCTCAAAGCACCAATTTCATCCTGCATATGAGTATGCAGAATGCTACATATGCCCTCTCCAACTCTCAAAATCAAAGCCAAGATTCCCTAGGGGAGCAGAGTTGAGTTCTTGCCTCAAAATTGTGGAATGAGGGCAGAGACCGGGTTTGGGCTGACAGAATCTTCAGCAGAAGCAAAGGAATTGCTGAATGGAGCTGAGAGCACAAGTCTGGGGTCCTGTTGTACAACTTTACTAGAGTGTGGGCCTGGTGGAGGAGGGACAACACTCACAAAGTGAATGAGTTAGGGATTAAGCATTAGCCTTCTCTTTTGATCACGTTCTAGGTATCTTATGCCAAGGAGATGGCTGTAATTAATTCTTTGTACATAATTCTTTTTATGGACAGTTTGGATAGATCTTAAGTATTAGAGAAAACATCTAGTCTATGTCTCACCCCACCTCTGAGGAGAGAAGAGCAGCACAATAGCTGGGGAGCGGGGGGGGGGAGAAAGGCAAGGGGCCCCCTCATCCCATCCTGCACCACCAGGATGAATATTCTTTCCTCTAGCCTCCAGTCTCTGAAGGAGGTTGGGAGGAGGAGTTTTAGAAGGTAAGATAATGAGTTTAGTCTTGATGTATATATATATATATATATATATATATATGATTTAACATTATCCAGTCCAATAAACATGTATTAGGTGTACCAGGCACTATGTTAAGTGCTGGAGATAAAATTAAAAAGAAAGACAGTCCCTACCCTGAAGGAGCTTACAATATAAAGGGGGAGACAACACAGAAAGGCAGGAAAAGGGGGTGAACAAGACACCATGGGGTACCTAGCATGTTGCATCCTGTTCTGTGGAATTGAAATCAGGAAGGGCAGCAGATGCAAAGTGGAGTGAGCTGAATCCAGTTTCTGCCCTCTATAAAGGAAGGCATTGGAAGGAGTTCACTACTCCTCCCTCTAGTCAGAGGGGAAAGAAGGCTGAGAGAGATATCAATCAAAGTTTGAGGTAGCAGCATGGTGGTGAGTTTAGAAGTGACAAACTTATCCTGGGAAGGGCATCTTGTTCTGTAAAGTTGAAATCAGGTCAGGCAGCAGATGCAGAGTGGAGTGTATTATCATCCTCTAATAACTCATTGCAATCCCCAATTTGCTTTGAAAACTTCAAGGCAAAACATATTTGTCTTTCTATTTTGAGTTCCTAGTCTAAAGAAGAAATAATTCTTATAATCACAGACTTAGATATACTATTGAAAGACCCTTAAATGTACTAAACTATCTGTTTAAGAGTGGCATCAGAGAAAATAAGGAAATCCTGTACAAAGGGAAAAGCTACTACCAATCCTCTTTAACACGAGTCAATACAGTGAAATAACAAAGCTGGTTGTTTCTACCCTTTGGCAATCCTAGGAGAACTTCCATATTTAGAATGGAATCTGTTTTTTTCACTAGCATCTTTTTATACACCTGTCTTTGCTAAGCAAGTTATTTTAGTTGAATAAGGAATAGGTCTTATGCATTCCCCTGCATTGAGTAGGATTTTTTTTTCTAAGAAGTTACAGAAGTTGTTTTCTAAGAAGTTCTAAGAAGTTGTTAGTTCTAACAACCAACAGTGTAGTAACAAGTTGCTTTTTTTTTATAGCATTAGGTATTTTTTGTTTGTTTTAAATATATGAGTAATATTTAAGTCCATATCATGATGAATCATTGGCTACTAATAATAATTGGATTTGTACAATAGCAGTACTTAAGAGGGTGGTATCATGTTGGAGGGCAGCTAAGTCAGCTGGAGTCAGGAAGACTCATCTTCCTGAGTTCAAATCTGGCCTCAAATACTGGCTAAGTCACTTAACTCTGTCTCAGTTTACTCATCTGTAAAATGAGCTGGAGAAGGAAATGGCAACTCCAGTATCATTCTAATTTTCATGTAAAACTTCATCTTTTCAAGTGAAATTCCTTATATCATTGGTATTAGGAAGGAACGGCACACATATAAATGCCTACTATGTGTTAGGCACTTTACAAATATCATCTCATTTGATCCCCACAACAATCCTGCATTAATGTTTTAAATGTATTTGATTCAGGTTTAATGACATCAGGTGAATTACTAGAAAATTAATCCACATCAGAAAACCATTTCCAAACTTAGTAACTTCTTGTTTTTGACAGAGGCCCATGACCTATACTGGCCATTTTTTTTTTTTTTTGCATTTCTTGAAAGCTGGACCTTATCTCTTCTGTATCTTAGAATATGGAATGAAGAATGGGATTGACTTTGGACATGAAGTGAAATGAAGGACTATTGGACTATTTGCTTGACATTTCATTTTCTGATTGGTGCTATCCAATCCTTATTAGTACTGGCAGAGGAGCAGCAAGGCCTAGAATTTTATGGCCCTCTCCTCCAACAAATGTTAATTATTAATGAGGTCGGCTTTACTAAAGTAAGTCAACTTTATTCACCTTAAAAAAGGTGAGAGGGCAAGAATGATTTGAAAAAATCCATAGCTACTAATGGAACTTAAAATTAGTTATTTTCTTCCATTAAAATTTTTTCAGGTATGTAGACACTATGGCTAACTATTAGCCAAAATAAGTAAGCTCTTCTAGCCCTTGGGATGAAAGACACATGGGTAAAGACAAATGGTTATTATTATTATTCATGGCTTCACAATGAATTTTTTGGGAAATGACAATTATAATTTGGCATTTTTTCTGTGAGGATCTCAAAGAATGTTAAAAACATGGATTCATTAAAGTATCACAGAAACCCCTAGAAGGTAAATGTTATTATCCCTGTTTTACAGATGAACAAATGGAAAATGGCTTTTTACAAGGTCATGAACAAGTCAATAGCAAAATTGGAATCTGAATCTAGCTTCTTGTTCTCAGCATAGTTAATGTTGATGCCTCCTGGGCAGTACTAACCAGCTTTCTTTCTGTCACTCAATCGGTTACCAGGAAATGGCTGAGGCTCACATGGTTATGCCCTGGTTCTAACTGGAGAATTTGCAAAGATCAATTATATCAGCCTGTCTTTACAATCACCCTCTGTGTTATTAAGGAGTTCAAATACCTTTCTCATGGCAAAGGAAGATGATTTGTCTTTCTGGTTTAAGGTCATTAATATTTCCAGGTATGTTACAGAAGTTCCCAAAGTGGGTGATATCCCCTGGGGGTGCTGGAATGATGGGGGGCAGTAGTAGCCTCAGGTGCATTTGGGGGGTGTTGAAGAAAAATAAAAGGGTGGTAGAAGCATAAAGAAAGAAGAGAAGAAAATTTTGAAAAAATTGTTCATGCACATTTCATTTGCTGTGTAACGGAGTTAAAGTCATAGTGATTACATTATTTTCCAAATAAACACACAAAATGCAAGTTATAACCAATCTCTGGTCAAGTCTACCGACAGGTCTTAACAAGTAAGTGTTGACAGGCAAGCATGTTGTGCATTGTCAGGAAGTCCAGCATTCATTGCCAGGAATATGTGTGTGTAATGATTTGTTTACAATACGAGAGTATATGGTTACATGATGCAATATTGTGCCATCAGAATTTCAATGCAGGAAAAAACACACAAATTATTATTAAATAAATTATTAAATTATTAAATTTAAGATGTATCTTTTTTTAAAATTTATATTTTTTTGAAGTGACACAATTTAAAAAATTAAAGGGTTAAAGTAAGATTTCTAGGGGGACACTGAATAATTTTTTTTGAAAGAGGGACGGTAGGTCAAATAAGTTTGGGAACGTCTGACGTAGAAGTTGTAAATAGGAATATTATTACTTTGATGTACATTTGCTGAAGCGACAGTCTTAAAGTTTTCACCTATTCTTTTATTGACAAAAGAGTAGCTTGTATGTTACTTGAGATAAGTTATAGCACCTGGCACACTCCGTCTTACATATTTCATGATCAATAAATGAATGGTTGAAAACGAAATGTTGACACTCTTTTCCTTTTTATTACTCTTCTGCCTTCAGTAGAATGTTAGGTGATTCTCTATTGTACAGCTAGTTCCTGGAACATTCCTGCTACAGAGTGTATTCTAAAGTTTGGCTTCTTAGCCTAAATGCATTTGAGAGTTAACAGAATGCTGTCTCTTTCTGACTTTGATGGTTTTTAGTTTAAAAACACTTCCTTTTGGAAGAAAAATAAGCAACATTTTTCCCATTATCCTTATTACTTCCCAGTCCATATGTCACAAAATTTTATAAAGCTCTGACTGGGTTGGTTGCCTTTTTTGTTTTTTAAGCTTCAATACTTTAGGCCAGAGCTTTCCCCGTAGTAGGTGCTTAATAAATCTAATTCCCGAGAGGCTGTGGTGAGATGAGATGGGATCATAGATCTTGGTCTGGAAGGGACTCCAGAAACCAGCTAGTCTAACCCACTCATTTTATAGAAGAGGAAACTGAGACTCTGAAATCTGGGGACTTCTTCAAGGTCACACAAGGTCAGAGGCAAAATCTGAATCCAGGTCCTTTGATTTCATAGCTAATTCTCATTCTACTGTACCTCCTCTCTTTCCCGCTGATTTAGGAAACTATGGAGATGTCTCAGGCAGCTATAAAGAATCAAGTTAGTTGGCATCAAACTTTTCTCTATTGAGTAATAATTATTACCTGCTGATTTTAAACTACATGACAAAGGTTAATTTAAAAAATGACATTATATTTTGGCTTATTTTTGCAACTGTTTTCCCTCATAACTGAGGTATGATTGGATATTTGTATGTGGAGTTGCAATATATTTTAATTTATATTTTAATATGAGTGTGTCACATGCTGAGAATTTAAAAATACATCAAGTAAAATAATGAAGGTATCCTATGAAGGTTTGACTCAGAAGCAGCCAGAAAATGGCCCATTTTCCCTCCCCCTCTTATCCTCCTGCTTAATTCCTCCTTGGTTTTCATGACGTGTTGGGGATGAACATTATTATAATATAAGCAGAGCTATTCTTTCTAAGCTTGATTGCTATCGGTTCATGTTTTCCTTGACAATGAGAAGATAATAAAGTGCATTACACTGAATTGTAATAAAATATCTTTCCAGTTTCTGAAGAGACATTAAACAGAGAAAGTGATAATTTTTGCAAAGCAGAAGAGTTGATATCACAAGGAAAATTTGCTGTAAAAAAAAACCAACATAGATAAACTACTACAGAGTTATTCTTTGTTTTTTTTGTTTTTTTTTTTTGGTGAGGCAATTGGGGTTAAGTGACTTGCCTACAGTCACACAGCTAGTAAGTGTCATGTGTCTGAGGTCACATTTGAACTTGGGTCCTCTCGACTTCAAGCTCCAACCACTGTACCACCTAGCTGTCCCCAGAGTTATTCTTAATGATTGATGATAAAGCTAATAATAATAATCCAAAGGGGCAGCTAGGTAGCACAGTGGGTAGAATGCTGGGTCTGAAGTCAGGAAGACTCATCTTTTTGAGTTCCAGTTTGGTCTCAGATGCTTACTAGCTGTGTGACCTTGCCCATGTCACTTAACCCTGTTTGCCCCAGTTTCCTCATCTGTAAAAGCTGGAGAAAGAAATGGCAAACAAACCACTCCAGTATCTTAGCTAAGAAAACCCCAAAATGGGGTCATGAAGAGTTGTATATGACTGAAAACACTGGACAACAGCAGCAAATAACCCAAAACACGTTTTTCTTCAATGACGGGTATTTTTTCATTGGAATTAGGTGTTTTGTCACCTAAACTCTTTTACAGATTACAGGGCTGCAAGATCATAGATTTACAGCAGGTGGGTACCATAGAAGTCATTCTTTTAGGCTAACTTCCTCATAATACAGATGAGGAAATGGAGGCGTGTAGATTTTTAAGCAACTTCCAGAGGCAGTAAAAACAGTTTTAATAGGTGAACCCCGGTCTTATGATGCAAAACTGAGCACTCTTTTCATGAGGGACAAGAGGAGGGAGGAGGCAGGATACAACTCCTTTTATTTCACTCAGAAAACTAAGTGCTCTTTGTTCCTGACAGCATATGGTCCTATCATTATCATTATCAGTGTCCCCATTTCCTGTCTTGTTCAGGTACCTATTTTTCAGACTTCCTCTTTGCCTTTCCATTATCCATGACTTTTCTATATGGATTCCACAATCAACACCACACCCATTATCTTTTCACCTTTGTCCCATTCCCTCTAATGTTCTTAAGAGAAAAAGAGTAGTTTCTTCTTGTAGAAGTATTGGGTAGTCCTGACCCCAAAGTGTCCTGTTATTTATTTTCAATTTCCTTTTATTTTCTTTATGTTCTGTATTAACGTATGTCTATTTCTTCAATGTTGTTTATCATATAAAATATAGCATTAAAGGCTGCACTTTTCCATATTTTCATTGGTGAATATCTTTAAAAAGAAAATAATCATAATTTGTATAGAGAACCTAAATGTTAAAGAATAAAAAGATTTGTTGATCCAGGACAAATTGAATAGACTTAAAAAACTATCATAAGGTAAATACCATTTTTGCATATTTATCTTCAGATTTGGAAAATTAAAGAAGAAAGGATTGTGCTTCAAAGTTGCCAGTCTATCGGTTGGTATTTTCAAAAGTTCAAAGAGCTTGTCTTATTATGAAATGCTCCTTTATACTATGGAGTAGGGTTTACTTATTGTTAGCCTAAAGATCAAATGCTACATTGCCAAAAAAAATTAAAAAAAGAAAAAGATTTTTATTCTTAGAATTTAGTTCTTAATGTAAATGGAAAGAAGGCTGGATTGAAGGCAGAGAAGTGGGGTTCAAATTTCAGCTTTGTCTTTTCCCACTTTTGTGACCTCAGACAGCTAGATTCCCCTTTCTGGCCTTCAGTTTTCATATCCATAAAGTTAAGGTGTTAAACTAGATGGTTTTCAAGATTTCTTCCAACTTTTAATATGTTCACTAATAATGGATTAATGCATTCATGCAAATGGTAATGTAATGATGCACATGTGCTATGGCCAACCAAACCAGTCACAGTAGTAATATTTTACAAGACTGGCAGGTTTCTGGAGAACTGGCAAGGACATCTTGTAACCTAATGCACCTACAATTGCATGTATAGTTGTTCAAGAAGATTCAGGAGATTGCATCTTGAATTCCCTATTTACATTTTACTTCTTCTAGATGTTTATCACTGAACTATCTATTGTCTTGTATGGTTATAGAACTAAAAAGATAGTCTGCTTCAAACCTGACAGAAACCCAATTCATTAATTTATGATGGCACTAAAGATGAAATACACCACCTACCTCCTGCCATAGAAGTGATGGCCTTAAAAGCAGACATGAACATGGCTAATACAAAACTTATTTTGCTGGACTACTCATATATGTAATGAAGGTTTTATTTTATTTTTTAAAATTGTTCAGTGGGTGAGTGAGGAGAGATAATAAATGCTTGTTGAAATAAACAAATTTAAAAAAAAATTTTAAAAAATTTACAATGGGGTCTATACCTTCCTGGCATCCACAGTGCTTGAGCCTCTTATCCAGGGTACTCATGTGTTGTCACCTGGAAAAACAAATTAAAAACTGGAAAATTGATTGGAGGAGATGGAGTTGAAACAAAGGGGCAGTCTCAAGGAGTTCTTTATAGGATCATAGATTTAGAGCTGGAAAAGGAGAGAACAAAGAAGTCATCTAGTCAAATCCCATTATTTTACATGTTTGGAAACTGAGTCCCACAGATCATACAGGTGGTAAGTGTCATGATAGATATCTGAGCCCAGGTCCTCTGATGCTAAATTCAATTCCTCCTCTGCTTCCCAATATACCACACTTCCTTCTTTTGTCCAGGCAATCTGATAACCTAGAAACATTTAAGAAATACCTAGCATACATTGAATATAACAAGCTGTTCTTACTCAACTGTAACAACTTTCCTAGGTAAGTGAAATACTTTCATCTGCTAGATAAATACTAACAAAGTCTTACTGGGAAATACCATGATATAGTGAGAAAAAGCCCCATATATATAATCAGGAGTATGTTATTTGCTTTTTGGCCCTGCCATGTCTATACCCAAGGTATAGTAGAGCTTGGGTATATAGCTTTAATTTCTCTTAAATCTCAGTTTCCTCTTCCATATAATGGAGATAATAATACTTACACTCAAAGTAAGGAGCAAATGAAATAATGTCTCTACAATGCTTTATAAGTGAGTCCTCTTCACTTCTCTCCTTACAGGTTCTCTGGGTGATTTCATCTACTTCTATGGGCAAGATTATCATCTCTGCTTCTAGTTAGCCTTAATCTCTATTTTGATCTCTGGTCCCACATCACCAGCAGCCAGGTGGACATCTGCACCTGGATAGCCCATTAGCATTTCAAAATCAACATGTCCAAACATGTACTTATATTGTTCCCTCCACCAAACTTCTCTATTTTTGTTGAGAACTCCACTATTCTCCCAATCAATCAGATTTATTGCCTTATGATCATCTTTGATTTCCTTCTTTCTCAGCCCCTCTCCTCACATTCAATCAGTTGTCGAGTCTTCTCAGTTCTAACTCCACAAGGTCCCTTGCATCTGTCCTTGTCCTTCCACCCACACAAACACCATTGCTCTTCACTTAGCCCTTGTCTCTAATATTTTAATAGCCTACTGGGGCTCCCTGTACCTAGTCATGCCTCTCCAAGCCACCCTCCTCCACACAGTTGCCAAAATAAATATATTTAAGGAATAACTATGACCATGTTTTCCCCCTTACCCAAAAACCTTCAGTAGCTCCTTATTACCTCTAGGATAAAAAAACAAACAAAAAAACTGCTCAGTCTAGATCTTAAGGCCCTTCATGCACTCTATGTGCTGGCCAGCTGTATGGCTAGCCATTTACCAAACGCTACATGCCATCTCCAATCTCCAAGAATTCGTATTATCCATCTTCCATGCCTGTAGCCTCCCTATATCTGCTTCTTTGAATTCTTCTCTTCCTTTAAGGCTCAATTCAAATGCTCCCTCTCTGAAGCTTTTGCCAATTCCCACAGCTGTTAGTGCTTTCTCCCTTCTCAAATTACCATGTATTTACTTAGCTTGTTTGTACATGTATTCCCTATCTGTTATTGACACTCCACTCCCCTCCAAATCTCTAGAGGGCCAGGAAAATTTTGATTTTTGAATCCTGAACATCTAGCAAAATACCATACACATGGTAGGTGCTTAATAAATGCATACAAAACTTAATTAAATGTAAGCTGTTTTAAAGATCTCTTTTATTAAAATTCCGTGAGAACCACCCCTACCCTTTCGTTTGCCTTTGGTTATTATGACATCCTATGTCGTCACTTCAACGTGCGTTAAAATCTATATCTGTAATTTATTTTAAATGTTAGGATAGCTATTTACTGGTGACATGTAGGGAGGCACCTTAATCTAATCAAAGAAATTATCTCCAGATCAAGTTAATGTTCCTTCTGGGAAGTTTTCTGATAAACAACTTCAGAGTCCAATCC
The DNA here is from genome assembly GCF_900497805.2 of Vombatus ursinus. NCBI lineage: Eukaryota > Metazoa > Chordata > Mammalia > Diprotodontia > Vombatidae > Vombatus > Vombatus ursinus. Next base: position 23,170,289 of record NW_020954557.1, read on the forward strand.
TATCCATGATTCTTGTTAGCTTTAGTTAGAGTAGTTACTTCCTGACCCCAATGTCTTGTCATTTTTCTAGCTTGGAGTTGGGTAGAGCTTATATCCTAGGCAGTTAGGTGGCACAGTAGATACAACAAATGGGGCCTTGAATCCAGAAGACTTGAGTTCTTGATGTGGCAATACAGGAGACTGGGTCAAAGTGCCCACCCACCCCACAGCACCTAAGAAAAACTCAGTCTTCAGTTTCAGATACTATGTAATTCTGGGCAATGCATTTAACCTCTGTCTACCTTAGTTTCCTCAAATGAAAAAAGTACTTATCTCATAAGGTTGTTGGGAGGATCAAATGAAATAATATTTGGAAAGTGCTTAGTACAATGCCTGGCACATAGTAGGTACTTAATAAATCTTTGTTTCTTTCTTTCAGTTGACTACCTGGACCCTGTTCTACTTTTTGTCTGATCCATGACTGTGTTGAAGAAAACAGTCTGTTATGCTTCCACAGGATGCCTTCTTTGAATTTATGTGGAAGGGGAAAATATAGCCAACTCATATATTTTAAATTAAACAAATATGTATTTCTTCACCCACCCCTCCCTCCTCATTAAAAGTAAATTATGTTTGTGCATGTCATTGGAAATAAGAACTTTTCCTTTTCATGCCTGAAAATAAATATAAAGAAAATTTCATCTGTAAATAGGAGACATGGGTTTGAATCCCCGCTCGGACGCATTCATTTTAGTTGGGTGATTTTGGATAAGCCAATTAACAACCTTGAATTTGAGTAACTTTGTGAAAGCTTTTTATAAAAAGGTTTTTGAGTGCTTAACATTTACCCTAAAAATGCCTATCATTTCTCTTCCTCTTCTCTAATAAGGAAGTATTCATCTTTCTGTAGTTATCTTAAGTTGACTGGCCCTGTGCTTTGTTAATATTGTATAGGTTTTTGTTGAGATACTTTTCAAATTTCTTATGGTCCATTTTGTAGTCCAGAAGTGTATATTCATTCATATCGTATAGCAGTTAATTACTTTAAGCCTGTTCTTCCATATAACTTTGATTTTAGGATGACAGTAAGTCTCTTATATAAGCCACAGCTTTCTCTTTATATGGTACCTTCATGTTCAGTGTGTCTTCATTTAGGAGATACAGGTATCTGTAGGTGTCATCTTCATCCATTGATTCAATGCAACCTCCAAATTCAAGCTTGAAACCTTCAGTTTCTATCTTTCCTTGGTGTATATTAATAATTTGACACACAGTCCAAATGATGTTTTGGTATCAATGGAGAAATATCCCTTAAGATGAAGTTTTTAATGTTTTTGGTGGAGCTGTATATAACAACTTGATATCTTCCATGTATATCAAGAGATTAATAAGATGTTTTGGTTTGATTCCCTTTATATTTGGAAAGTATATTTAGTTCTATTAAGAAGTCATGATAATGGATTTAATGTTAGGTAGAACCATGATGTGTTTAAAACAGTCTCCCTCAAAATGTCATGTTTTATATGAATTTTTCTTCAGATGACTGGGTTGGTATATTTTATTTTGTTTGTTGTTGTTTTTAGGCAATTGGGGTTAAGTGACTTGCCCAGGGTCACACAGCTAGTAAGTGTCAATTGTCTGGTCTGAGGTCGGATTTGAACTTAGATCCTCCTGGACCCAGGACTGGTGAGCTATCCACTACACCACCTAACTGCCCCTGGGTTGGTATATTTTAAATAGAGAATAGTTTTTCATATGATCACCATGTACTCCAATATTTTCAACACATTTGGGTCTTACAGCACATGAGAAAACCATGAGGGTGGAATTGAGTCAAAGGCTTTGAGATAATCAACAAAGGCAATGTAAATATTGCAGCACATTTGGGCAGTTTGTTCAGTATTACTGAATCCATATTAAGTTGCTCCCTGGGACCTCTTGGTTTCCCTAACTGGCCCCCATAGCCATCAACCCTGGAAGTAATGCCCATGGAGATATAACCTGGCATCCTAGCCCCTTCATCCTCAGCAGCCATAGCTATAAAGACCCAGAAAATAAAGTTCTTACCACTAAAGTCTCAGCACTTTATGGGATCAAAATCAGAAACAGATATTATTTTATCAATAGAAATGACATTAAATAAGATGTGTTACCTTCTACTTTGCCCCTGCACTGTGAGGACAATGGGACCTTTTCATCTGACTTACAGCTGAAAGCTCCCCTGTGTGTCATCTCCTCCATTGGAATATGAGCAGGGATGGTCTTACTTTCCTATTTGTATCCCCAGCACTTAGCACAGTGCTTTGCACATTTTAGGTGCTTAATAAATGACTTTTTATTGAGTCATCAGTAATTCATTTGCCAGGTGTTAGAGATTATTTATCTTCTCTGGCTCTGCTTTCCATTTTCCCCCCCAAGAAGCTAGAGTTTCAGTTTCTTCCCTTTACATAACTGTTATCTTTCATTATATCAGCTGTGTACAAGCTTTCTGTTTCTCCTTTGATCCAATTTGTATTTTTGATGTATTGGATTTCTTGCAAACACACAGATAATAACAATTTTCCTTCTCCTTTTCTGGGAGTTCTCTCTCACCCTTGATTACTTCTCAAGCCTAAGAAGTTTTGAATTGATTTTTATTATTGATTTATTGTGCTCTTTGTGCTACTGTATTGCTTTAACATTTTTGATGTTTGCTTTCAGTTTTGTAAGGGAATCTAGAAATTCTGATATGCTTTATTGTTTTTTCTACTTATTTTTGGTTGTTATTATTGCCTTTTACTGGGAGACAGATATGGTATTCAATTTTTCTACTGTGTGAACAAGTCAGATATTGGTACAGTTTTCCAAATGTCCCTACACATATCTTCAAGTACCTTTTGCTCTGGTGGTCTTTGATTCCTGTCCTTAAGGATAGTCCTCCTTGATAGTTCCATCTAAGAATCTATCTTAGGATTCTTATTATAGCCACAGCTGCCACACATCCTCCTGTGTGCAGATCCTGAAATGGTTACCTACTGTCTGTCAAATGCTGTGGGAAAAAATTCATGACAGTCACAATATACCAACCTTTTAAAACTATTTGGTATACTTAATCTACTAACTGGATTCATGCTATTAAAGTAAAAAGCAGCTTTTTGAAATTCCAGTTTAAGTATACTCTTTACCTTTTAAAAATAATTTGAGACACTGGTGCTGTTTTTGTCCTTTCATTATTAGGTATAATTTCTAGAGTTTATATCAAGTGACGATTTTTAATGATCTCAAGGTCTTCAACTTTTTTTCTCTTCAGATTTTAGCAGCTTCTTGATTTCATCTATTTTGTCTGTTGATGAAAATAATCAAAAGCTCCACTTTTTTTTTTAGCTTATATGGCTTGACCTTTTCCTCGTCATTTAAGAAGCCATTTCCCCCCTTCTGGTATCAGGTAGAGGAAAAAGCATAGTATGATATTAAATATATTTGAGGGAAAAACAATAAAAATCGAATTGATTTTAAGCAGGGTGCTATCACCATTCTCACTTTATCTGACTTATTTATTATTAGTCTGAGAATAGGATTTCTAATAGAAGATGAATTGATTGAGACTACTTAACAATAATGTCAATTAGTTTGCCCTACAGAATTATAATTTTGATTAAAAAAAAAAGTCATACAAACTGAATTTGTCACTCCATGGGTTACATTGCCAAAAACAAGTTCTAAAAAAGGGAGAAGAGAGCAAGAACAAGGAAAAGAAAGACAGATGTATATAATCTTCCTCCTAGGAAGTGATAGGGTTGCCACCCATCCTGAGTTCTGTGAAACTGTTCCAATTTAACCAGGAAAAATCTCACATCCTGTAAGCAATGCTTTCATATCTAAAACGTATTTAATTTTGTTTTAAATTAGGGGCACTAAAAGACCTTGCAGTGTAATGAATGTTTTAACATCATCAACTCAGGCTTACTTAGCAGATAGACTGAAAAACAGGGAAAGCCTCCTGCCCCAAAGAAGACCCAGCAGTAAATAACTATGAGATTGAATCTCTTACATGTTTATGTTGAAGGCAAATGACCTTTCATCACAGTATATGGTACCTAAAGTAAAAGAACTGAGTCAGTGTTTCGGTTAAAGATTTCATTTTATTGGTATACAAAACACATCAATATAAGAGAACTCTAGATCTTCCATATTCTGGTACTTTGGCTTTAGTAAATCCATAATTTCATCAATACAGATATTCCCTCTACCCATGCAGATTCTGGCCTTTTCCAAGCCTTCTCATCCTATGAGATTTTTCTCTATATACTTCTACAAATCCTCTATTAAAGTACTTAACATGTTAGGGACCTAGAAATCGAAAGGACATTATTTTGGCATATTCTTATCTGAGTTCAGGAGAGAGGAAATTTTTTTTTGTTTCATATCCATATTCACCATATCTGTATTTAACCATTTATTTAAGATTGGCATAGATGGATGTACCAGGGGCTTTCATTGGAGGAATCAGCACTCAAAATTCTTCTTAAGGATATAAGTAAAATTTAATGTCATTTTAGAATTCAACTGTCAATTATTCAAACTGTTTGTCTGAAATATATGTGATGCTGAGGTCTTAAGCAAGTTTAAGAATTGAAGGTACATCATATTAGGAATAGTTCTGAACTGTAACCATAAAGGCTTTATTAAAGTTGTTAAGGCATTGGGTAATCTCTTACAAACTTACATTCTCTGGCCTGAAACAGTGTCTTGAAATTGGGGCTTTCACACACAAACAAGTCTGACTAGAATTATTTTTTCTTAAATAGTGGAAGTTAGTGATAGGATTAAGAGGCTGTAAAGTAGGAAGAGACCTTAGATATCATCTATCTAGTCTAATGCCTTCATTTTACAGATAGGAAAGGTGATCTGCAAGGATATAAAATGATTAGCTCAAGGTCACAGAGGTGGTAAATAGAATTACATAATTTTGAACCCAGAAGAGATCACGGAAAAGTCATTAACTATCCTCTCCCATCCTCCTAGAATATGGCAGATACTTCACACTAAGTTATATTGATCTTATAGTAAAACTAAATAAACCCACATAAATCATCAGCATTTCTATAAAATACTACAAAGTCCAGCAGCAAGAGATAAAAAGAAATTTCATTTAAAATAGCTGTAGACAATGTAAAATACTTGGGAGTCTACCTGCCAAGACAAACCCAGGAACTATATAAATACAATTACAAAACACTTTTCACACAAATAAAGTTGGATCTAAACAACTGGAAAAATATTAACTGTTCATTGCAGGCTGAACCAATATAATAAAAATGATAATTCTACCTAAATTAATCTACTTATTCAATGCCATACAAATCAAACTACCAAAAAAGTATTTTGTAGAGCTAGAAAAAATAATAACAAAAATCAAAGTCAAGAATATCAAGGAAGGAAGGCAACCTAGCTGTACCAGATCTCAAAATGTATTACATAGTGGTAATCATCACAACAATCTGGTACTGGCTGAGAAACAGAGTGATGGATCAGTGGAATAGATTAGATACACAAGACACAGTAGGAAATGACCATAGTAATCTTGTGTTTGATAAACACAAAGATCCAAACTTTAGGGACAAGAACTCATTTTTTGACAAAAACTGCTGGGAAAACTAGAAAGCAGTTTGGCAGAAACCAACATTACACACTGAACACCCAAATAAGGTTAAAATGGGTACATGACCTAGACACAAAGCAAATTAGAAGAGTGTGGAATAGTTTACCTGTCAGATCTATGGATAAGGGAAGAATTTATTACCAAACAGGAAATATGGGACATAAAATAGATAACTTTGATTACGTTGCATTAAAAAGGGTTTGCACAAACAAAACCAATATGGCCAAGATTAGAAGGAAAGCAGAAAATTAGGGGAAAGCTTCTATAGCAAGTTTCTCTGATAAAGGCCTTATCTCTCAAAAACATAGAGAACTGAGTCAAATTGTACAATGATCAACTGTGAATGACTTAGCTATTCTCAGCAATACAAAGATCCAAAACAATTTTGAAGAACCTATGATAGAAAATCCTGTTCACCGCCAGAGAAAGAAATGATGGAATCTGAATGCAGATTGAAGTATAATGCATTTAAAAATTTTTTTTCCCTTTTTCTTTTTTTGGGGGGGAGGAGTCTGTTTTCTTTTACTACATGACAAATAAGGAAATTTAAAAAATTATAAAACTAAGACTGTAGGTATTTTTTTCCCACAGAAACTAGCCTGAGGCAAAATTATGAAGTGGGTGAATTTCTTCCACAAAGCCTTCCTGTGCCCTCAAATTCAATGCTTCATGTTACTAGGCACAGGTATTGTACATCTTCTTTATTTCACTGTATCAATCATAATTTACCTGTTCTACATCCCAGTTTGCTCTGAGACCTGTTCTCTGCTCACTGATGATGGATGGTCATTGGGTTAACTCATAAAAGCACAGACTTGGAAGGAATTTCAGTGGCCATATGGTCCTACCTATTCCTGAAAGGAATACTGACTATAATTCAGCTGACAAAGGTTCATTTAATCTCCATTAGAAAAGCTTCCGAGGAACCCCATTACACTTTAGAAAAACTAATTTTTAGGAAGTTTTTCCTGATGTTAAGCCTAAAATTTGCCCTTTTTTGGGGGGGGAGGCGCTAGGCAATGGGGTTAAGTGACTTGCCCAAGATCACACAGCTAGTAAGCGTCAAGTGTCTAAGGCCAGATTTGAACTCATGTCCTCCTGACTCCAAGGCCGGAGCTCTATCCACTGCACCACCTAGCTGCCCTAAAATTTGCCTTTTGACAGCTTCTACTCATTATTCTTGGTCAAACCCTCTGGGGCAAAACAACAGGTCTAACCTTTCTTCCACATGGCCACCTTTCAAATACTTGAAGGCAGCTATCATATTCTTCCCTGAGTTTCTTCTTTTCCAGGCTAAGCACCCTCAGTTCCCTCAATCCATACTCATTTGACAAAGCCTTAAGGCCATTCACCATCCTCATTGCCCTCTTATGGATACTCTCCAGTCTATCAGTGTACTGCTTAGACTGTGGCACCCAGAACCAAATTCAGATGAGGCCTAATAATGGCAAAGGACCGTGGGACTGTCATTTCCTTATTCCTGGAAGCCATGCCTGTAGCTCTCTCTCTCTCTGTTTGGCAAGACAATTGGGGTTAAGTAACTTACCCAGGGTCACACAGCTATTAAGTGTCAAGTGTCTGGTCTGAGATCAGATTTGAACTCAGGTCCTCCTGACTCCAAGCCCTGTGCTCTATCCACTGTGCCACTTAGTAGCCCCTGCCATGTCTCTCTTAATGCAGCCCAAAATCACATTAGCTTTTTTGGTTGCCACATTTTGTTGTTGATTCATGTGGAATTTTCAGTCCAATAAAACCCCCAAATCTTTTTTTTTCAGATGAAGTACTGTCTAACCGTGCTTCTGCTTATGAAAGCACTTTTTAACTCCCAAAGTAATGCTTTTACATTTATCTCCATTAAATTGGAGCTTATTATATTCAACCCAATGCTCTAACCTGTCAAGATCTTTTTGGATCCTTACACTGTCATCTAGTGTTAATTATGCCTATCAGCTTCATGTGCACTCAATCAATCAATCAATCAATCAATATTTATTAAGTGTCTGCTATGTTCCAGGCACTGTGCTAAATGCTAGGGGTACAAAAAGAGACAAAAGACAGTCACTGCCCTCAAGGATCTTACAATCTAATGGGGGAGACAACATGCAGATAAATATATACAAAGCAAGTTATGTACAGGATAATAGGAAATAATTAACAGAGGGAAAGCACTGAAATTGAGGAATTAGGCTTCTTGTAGAAGGAGGGATTTTAGTTGGGACTTAAAGCCAGGGAGATCAGTAGCGTGAGCAGAGGAGGGAGAGCATTCCAGGCATGGGGGACAGCTAGAGCAAAAGTCTTGAGCCAAGAGATGGAGTGCCTTGCTCATGGCACAGCTAGAAGGCCAGTGTCACTGGATGGAAGAGTTAGGGAATAAGGTGAAGGAAGACTGGAAAGGTAGGAGGGGGCTAGGTTATGAAAGGTTTTGAATGCCAAACAGCATTTTTTATTTGCTCCTAGAGGCAATACAGAGCCAGTGGAGTTTATTGAGTGGAGTGGGCATATGGGAGTATATGTATATGACATAATCAGACCTGCATTTTAGGAAAATCACTTTAGTGGCTGAATGAAGGATGGATTGGAGTGAAGACAGACTTGAGGCAGGCAGCCCCACCAGCAGGCAGCTGCAGTAATCCAGGTATGAGGTGATGAGGGCCTGCACTACAGTGGGGGCAAATTTGGTGTTCTTATCTTAATTACTGATAAAATAAAAACAAAACATGAAGCCCTTCGCACAAGAATAGACACTGGGAAGTTCTGTTGGCGATCTCCTGTCACTTTAACATTGAATCATTAGAGCACAGAATGCTGGACTTGGGGTCAGGAAAACCTGAGCCCAAATCCTGCCTTACTCATATACTAGCTTTGTGATCTTGGGGAAGTCACTTAATTTCTTTCAGCCTCACTTTCCTCATAAACTGGGGATAATCATAGTACCTACCTCACAGGATTGTGAGGAAACAAATAAGATGATATGTAAGGCCCTTTGTGTACCCTGAAGTGCTATCTAAATACTAGTTATTATTACTATTATTTAGCTATCCAACCAATTCTGAACCTAATTATACTATCCTATATCCTGCACCTCTCTATCTTTTCCACAAGAATTGCATAAGATGCTTTACAAATATTTAGCTAAAATCTAGGTAAAATGTATCTAATGAATTCCTCTGACCTTCCAGTTTAGAAAGTCTGTCATAAAAGGAAATAAGGTTACTATAGCATTACACATTTTTCATGAATCTGTGTTGGCTCTTTGTAATTATTGCTCCCCTTTCTAGATGTCCATCAGTTCTCTCTTTAATGATCTGTTTAGAATTTTGCTAGGAAGAGAAGACAAATTATCTACATTATAGTTCACAAAGCATTTTTTTCTTTCTTTTTTTGAAAATCAGGACATTTTTCCTTTTTTCAATCTTGCCTCATTAAACTGATTCACGGTAATTTGTTAGCTAGTTACTCTGATAGCTACTCAGCTCTTACTCAATGTGATGGAAACCTTCCTCTTTTAGTATCTCAAGGTGCCAATGTACCACTTAGGTTGCTATAGAATAATGGAATCTTAGAGTTAGAAAAGACCTTAAAAATTATCCATTTCCACCTCCTGGATCAATCACCTCTAGAACATCCTTGATATGTGATCGTCTGGCCTTTGTCTGAATAATTATACTATCACCTGAGGCATTATACTTTCAGTTAACTTCAGTCCATCCTACATTGGTATTATCTTTGGCAGTCACCCATATGTTATCGCTCATTCTTGCTACATGATTGGCCCACCTTCTATGCTCATTGTAAATCTTTTTAATGTGCTGCATCATGTGAACACATTGTCCAGAGAAATTTTAAACCAATTATTTGTACATTTATTCAGATCATCTCAAAGGCATTATTTTAATAAGAGAAATACAACTGGTAAGTAGTCAGGAAAGTTATTTTGGTCAAGGGGGCTTTTACTATCCTTTAACTCATCCTATGTTGGTGGTTACCTACACATAGAGTTGTCCCTATTTACACTTGGCTTAGACTTTAATTTTCAGTTGAACAAATCTGTCACAGTCTATTTACACAATGGTATCCTTGTTAAGGATCTGGAAATATCAATTATTCTGACCACTCCTCTATATAAACATATAACCTCTTTGTTAGGGGTTCTTTGATTCCATAATGTACTCTAGTATATCATGAGTGCAAACCGAGCACTAAATGAGATCAAGGAGTAGTCTCTGTAAAATCAAATTGTAGTTCTTTGGAGAACAGGATATCAGCTTCTTAGACTAGAATGAGAAGGTTCATAGAGGTGGACTAAAGCATCAGGTTACCCTAACAAAATAGGGTCAGTGTCTTTGAGTCCTCATTCAGTGGTAGACAAGAGACAGATCTAGAGAGGAGAAGGTCAAGAGGCCCTACACAAATGGACAAAATCCTTCACCATCCTGTTTCCTGTGACCTTCTACGCCCTGGGTGTGGTAACAAGGTGAGAAAACTAGGCAGTGACCAAGAGATAAACACCAGCAGAGAGACCTTGGCAGTATGAGAAGGCTCTTGGTGCTGGACTGTAAGTAACTCTGAAAAATTCTCTTGTAGAATCTTTGGGACTTGGGCTGACTATAATATCTATTGCTGAAAATCTATATATCTATATGTTTATATATGTGTTATAAATACATGTGCTATATATATGTGTATATGTACAACATACATATATATCTATGTATATATAATGTATATTGATTTTTCTTTTAATATAATCTTCCTGTGATACAACATGGTCAACATGTTGGCAAGTAGGGAGTTGATGCCAGGCTTCAGGGCTATCTAGGGAAGAGATTTCCAGTGAGACAGTGAAAGACAAATGAAGTTGTAATACCCCTTTTGCAAGGGTTAGATCATAGACAATTCATTTGGCAAAAAGTTATAGTTGGATTACTTCTGGGATGTTCAGGCCATAGTGCTTGCTGATACTGCCTAATGTGGCTTGCAAAGCAGTTTGGGAATGAATGGCATTATGTACAAGGCAAAATATATGAGCAAGCCAAAAGTCATGAGAAGTATACTTTTTTAGAAGCTATTCTTCTATAATTTGAAATTAGAAAATGTGTGTTTCCCTTGTGTCAGTTTGCACCATTATGTATAGCTGAAATAATAACCATTTAATAAATTCATGCTACTTTATTGAGAAATTATTTTGTGAATATCTAATCATTAGCTCAGCATACTCTTATGATAGCTTGATAGATGGAATTTACTTAAAATTTATGGTCATGAGCTTGTTTTTGCAGGTCAAAATGCTTATAAAAAAGACAATTTTTAAAAAACATCTTAGAATTGGCTGTTATAACAAATTACAAGCTACTTCCTAAAGCAGTCTTTCTCTGACATTCGCTACACCTTAGAGGGGCTTCCCTGTGAAGGGCTAGGAGACAATTAATCATGAACATCAGACATTTAGCTTAAAGAATATTTGGCACATATTCAGGGAGAGACAAATTGTGTATGTCTCCAAGTTAATTGATACCAAGAAGATACTATTAAACTCATTTAATGACACCTTACATGTTCATAAAAATGGTAATTGTAGCCCATGTGTTTTTCAATTGCAATTTAAAATTAGTCAACACATTAATGTTTTCTAATGCCACTGCCCACTACTGCATTATTATTTTTTTCAAAGGCCTAAAGCCTTCTAATGCAAAGGGAAACCTGCGTGTGCTGATGAAAAAAAAAACCACTTTGTGACCACAAAAAATTATGTGTTCTTGTATTTGCCACAGCACAACAAACCACCGATCCTGCTAATGACCTAGCTGATTCACCCTTTTCTGAAGATATACCTTGTTAACTGGCAACAAATGAAAATGGGAAGACTAAGGGGAGGGATGAAGGGAGAATTATATAGCCATTAGAGCTAGAAGGAACCTTAGAGATAACTTAATGAGGAAACTGAGACCCAGACAGGTGAAGCAATTTGCCCAAGGTCACAGAGCTGGTTAATGGCAGAGATGGGATTTGGCTTAACTTCATAATAAGGGTCAGTTAAATACTACAAAATATTATTTGCAGATAGAGAAACAATGGCATCCTGGAACATTGGACTTACCAAAGTGGTTGCATCCCTAAAGCTGGAGAAAATAATGTTGGGGATTGATAACCACAACCCATTTTCCCCAACCAATTTGTAGCTGCAAACTTGGATGTGAATATCTATGGTAATGCTTAAAGGTGCACAGTGAAAATCAATTCTTCCTACGTAAGTGAAAAGGTCTTCAGGAAGCAAAACTTCAAATATTCACTGCTGTATTTGAGATAATAGCTGGAATAAAAGCCTTCCATCATTAAGAAAAAATAATTCAAGTGAGGAATCACCAGAGTAATTAATAAGCCAAATGCCCCAACCTAAGTTACTTGTCGATATTTTTCCACGTTGTATAAGTTTGTAGGCAGGAAACAGATAAAGCACGATAAAAGCAAATAGATAGCATATGCTGCAAAAACAAACATTTCATTTTTTTCCAGGGGAGAAATAATGTAATTAAATATAAACGAAAATCTGACTGTGGAAACATCTTTCATCTTTTCACTTAAATTACATATATGTACATATATGCATGTATCTACATATGTACCAGTTTATTAATTTAAAAACAGTATTCTGAGGAATCTAGAGCAATTTTTTGTTAGCCCTCTGATTTCATTGGTAGTAAAGGAAACTTCTGATGAGAAAACCCTACCATTGCAGATTGGCATTTGCTTTGCAGTTTATAATCTCAGAGCAGGGGTTCTTATCTTGGAGTCCATGAACTTAAATTTTCTTTTGATAAATGCATCTCAATATAGTTGTTTTCCTTTGTAGTCCTTTATATTTTTAGCTTACTCACATCAGAAAGGTGGACATTATTTTTATGAAATATTAATATCTTCAAGTTTTTTAGTCTATAAGTTATCCTCAATGCCTCATGCCATAGAGGCAATCATAGGTTCTTAAAGGCTGTCTGGTAGATGGTATAAATCATTCTGACACAACAGAAAAACTCATCCTCCTATATCCTAAATGCAATTTGTATCTAATTCAGAATTACATGTAATTATTTTAAGCATCAGATATGAAAAATTGCATTTTCTTACAAACTTGTAGAAGACAGAACTTTTTAACCAGCCTTTGTGATTTCATTGGTTTAGGGAACGTCAGACGAGGAAATTCAGTGCACCAGTGCATGCTGGCAGCTGCTTGGCAATTTAGAGTCTTAGAGTTACCTAAGGTTAGATGACTTGCGCAGGGTCACACAGCTAGTCTATGTCAGAGCTGGTATTTGAACTCACGTCGTTTAGATTCCAAACCCAGCTTTATATCTGTTATGACACTCCTCTTTGAAATGAAATTACTTCTAACCATTACTTGCCTTTTATCTCTTTCTATACTGGCATATGAGGCAAAAAAAAAACTATGGGATTCTATAGAAGAAATTTATTTGGACATTTTTGAGACTCAAAAAAAAGTCTTAAATTCCATTAACTATACTAATTGCAAAATGTTTCAGATAATTCACCTGTGTGTAGCTCAAAGAAAACAAAATGAAAATTTCCAAAACACTTTAACCTTGTTTCCTCCTGCCACACACATCCTTATTACACTTTAAATATCAAAATTTAACATTTTAATAGCCCATATAACACGTCATTCTATTATTTGTAGAACTGTCCAGCCCCCTCCAGGACATAACAAAGCCCCTAAGCCTATGGACACTTGCCTCATGCCTAAAATACTGAGGCCCACTTAGATGTTGTACTCAAATCATTGATTCCTGTGGGTATTGTTGGGCTTTGGGATACCACCCCTGCTCATGACAGATTCCCATGGCTTAGGCTGTGCCCAACATTAGGATAGCCATAAGAATTCTGGAGCCTCTGACAGCCAGTTACAGGTTTAAGGGCACAAACTAAACATAAGCAATATCTCAGCTATGTTTTGTTGTTTCCCAGCTACAGGGAATACTTATTGATGTGATGATTCATTGTAATTGATATTGCAATTAAAAAAAACCACTTTAGCGGTAATCTATCCTTGGGAAGGGACTTTTAAAATTGTATTCTTGATTTTATCAAAAGGTCAGATGTATTTGTGTTATTTGTTGTGATGACTAATTCTAGTTAATGCTTTTTTCATTTCATCATTAGGTTAGGGCTCTTCCAGGATTTGTTTGAAGGTCGTTTCCCATAACCCTGGCTTCTTATTCAATGCGTGTAATAATAAATCCAAGAAAATTGATTTCCAAGGCTTGTCAATTCTACCTCCACAAATAATCTCATGTCTGTCCCATTGTCTCCATTCACATGGCTACCACCCTAGTTTCAGGCTCTTACTATCATCACGCTCTTGGGCTACAATGATAGCCTTGTGCTTGGGTCTCACTGCCTCTAGACTCTTCCATCTCCAGTTCATATTTCACACAGTCATTTATGTGATAACGCTAAGACACAAGACTGACTGTATTACTACCCTCCTAAAGAATCTCCATTGGCTACAGATTCCTGCTAGGATCAAATATAAACTCAGTGGGTTTAATATTTAAAGCCCTTGTTGTAGCTTATTTTTTGAGATGTGTTGCACGTTACTTCTCTTCCTTTACTTTCTGGTTAAGCCAAACTGAACTACGTGCTGTCCCTCAAATACATTGCTCCATCTCCTATCTCTGTGTCTTTTCATAGGCTGTTCCCCATGCTGGAATGCATTCCATCTTCTCCCCTGTACCCCATATATAATTCCTAGGTTCCTTCAAAGCTCAGCTCAAACACCACTTCCTCCAGGAGGCCTTTCCTGATCTTCCCAGTTGCTAATGACTTCTTCCCATCCCTTTACTATTGCCCCCCCAATCACCTTGTATTTACTTTATGTATAATTGTATCTACTTCAATCAATCAATAAGCAGTTATTAAGCACCTCCTATGTGCCAGGCACTGTCCTAGATGAAAGGGATACAAAGATAGTGCCTAGCCTTGATAAATCTACAAATATATATATATGTATAGCTATAATAGCTATAGATAATATATATGTATAGCTATATACATAATAGTGTTTCAAAAGTCTTATTGTAGTTTTAAGCTATTAAAGCTTAACTTCCTGCATATACAGAACTGATACAAGACAGTTTTGGGGGTTAAGACTACAGGAATCAGGAAAGGTGCACATAAAAGCATGGCTCTTGAGCCAAGCTTTGAAGGAATCTAAGGATTTTAAGAGGTGGAGATGAGGTATGGGGGGCAGTCAGTGCAAAGGCATGGAGATAAGAAATGGAGCACCTCTGTTAGGAAGAATGAGAAAGTCAGTTCATTTGGATCATACTATGTGTAAAGATGAATAAAGTGTAACTAGTCAGAAAGGTAGGTTGGACCATTTTGTGAGGGGTTTTAAATGCATTAAAAGAGAAGTTTATATTTGATACTACAGATAATAGGGAGCCACTAAAGTTTGAATAGGCTTCTGGGGGTGGGGGGGTAGGTTTACACAGTCATTCCTGTGTTTAATAAAAGTCAGCACTGTGGAGGGTAGATTGGAGTGGAGAAGGAGACCAGCCAGAGGAAAGAAGGAAAGAAATATTAAGTGCCTACAAGGCCATAGTAATGTATGAACACCATATTAACCAAAGCAGCTTTGTGTAATGGTGTGTGTTAGACTTAAGAGTCAGGAAGACTTGGGTTCATGTTCTGCCTCTTTCCATGGATAAATCACTCCAGATGGTACAGTAGAAATATCATTGACTCTAGAGTCAGAGGTTCTGAGTTCTAATCTTATCTCTGATATTTACTATCTTTGTGATCTTGGGCAAGTTATAACCTCCCTGGGCCTTTATTACTTCATTTATAACATGGGTTTGGAGCTGGGGTTTGAGGGAGAAAGTTCAGCTAGAAAGGACACTGAGATTCTAGATCTACGATCCTATGAATCTTTCTGGGCTTAGATAATTCTGTAAGACTACAAATTATATTTTATATTATATTTATATGTGTTGATGGAAGGAGCTTCCATATAGAGGAAATCACAAGTCCTTGGCCATATTGACTATATTATCCAAGTACTCTTTGCATTTGAGGTGAGGAAAATGCCTCAAAAACATGAAGTCTCTCACTGTTGGAATGTAGATATTCTAACTGAGAAACAATGTGAAGCCCTTTCTGAAATGTTTCCTGGGGGATAAGGTCCAAAAAAGTAAATATATACCATAAAATGGACTGACTGAAAGCTCACTATGTCATCAATAGAGTGCTGCTGAAAAAGCAAGTGAGGAGTAAAGGAAATATGGGTGTAGCAAGGTAATTGTCCCACATTACTTGGGTTTTACTAGGGTATTATATTCAGTTGGGGCCTTGAAAGAGAACTATGGAGTTGGAAAGTATCTAAAAAAAGAGCAATAAAAATGATTGAATACTTGGGAATAGACCAGTAAGTGATGAAAGTCTAAAGTCACTGTATTTATGTGTCCTGAGGAAGAGAAGGCCTACAGGAGATTTGAGAAGAAGGGAGATTACTTACCATTGTAAGCAACCTCCTTCTGCCTTGCTGGAGACAGATTAAAAGGTAATAAACAGGCTTTCACTGCAGCATGAGAGATCTAGGTTAGACACAACAAAACAAGCAATACTTTCTGATTTTAGAGTTCTGAGAAACAGGGATAAATTATTTTAAGGTGATTGTCTACATTTCCTTTTTTGAAAACCTTAAAGAAAATGAGACTCTTTCCTTGGATGTTTGTATATCAAGCAGAGGGGTGATGAACTAGATGACCTCAAGTTATCTTCTAGCCTTTATGAGTCTATTGGCCCAATAAACATTACTACTGAAAAATGCCACATGATGCATCCTAGACTCTTGGAAGTTTCTGGACATAGCCTTTATTACAGTTTCAAACAGGAAACTGTAGCTTATCTATAAAGTGTGTATGTGCTTATGTGTATGTGTTGATCTAGACGCATGCAGACGCCTTTCAGCACCGGGTATGTTTGGAGGTCAGACAACATGATTAGAGGAGCAAGGGAATATACATCAAAATTGGTGCTTACTACTTAACATTTCACAAGGGGACGATTTGACATCCATAGATTATAGAAAATGTCAAGCGATGCTTGAAATAATGCCTATAACATGGAAAAGATACACCTATAACATGGCTTTAAAACTCAGAGGTAGGTTAAAAGGCTTTTCATCCAAAAAGAGCAGAGTTTTAGACTCTGAGTTTTTCCTGTAATAAATGATGACAACTATATTACTTCTCTTCAAAGCAATGTGCTGAGGAGCATCCTTTGCACTCCTTTCGGTGTTGGTGAGACCATTGGATGTAGCAGAGGAAACTCGAGTCACTTTGGGGGGGTAAGTAAAAAAAAAAACAACCTCTTTTCTTTCCCAAATGGGGTTGTATTTGTTAATGTTTTTAAACTAGAACACATATTTTATTCTCTTCCTAGGATTTAAAGGAAGTTAATCTATATGCAAACTTTTTTTTAATCCAGAAAATTAAATGAAAAAAAGTTCTTAGGCTATCTAATTTTCTTTCTTCTGTCTTGGCAGTAGCAAGTTGAAGTAGCGATCAACAAACAGAGAAAAAAAATAGTATTCCTTGCTTTCTGGATAAAATATAAGTAATCAGAAAATCAGAGAATTTTGCAACTAGAAGCAATCTTAGAGATTATCCAGTCCATTCCCTTAATTTTAAAGACCTGATTTTTTAAAAAATGAAAACAGAAGCTTTGTTTCTCAACTATTCACATCATCTATTTGTGAGAGACATTAGCTGGGTCTTATGATTAAAGCAAGTCCAGAACTCCTAGTTCAATTTAGAGTTTTCTACTATATGTAATCTAACCAAATCTAGGGAACTCACTTCTAATTTTTATCTGCATGACCCTTCCTTTTTATGCACCACAGTTAGTGTATGATTCACCCTCCTTATTTATATCTAGGAAACCCACTTTTCTATTGTGAAGCTTCAAACAACTCCCCAGGATTTGATCTTACATCTCTAGTTCCTTTTTTCCACAGAATATTTTTTCCCACTTAACTGCAACATAAACTACAGTCTTATCCTCTACTCCCTGCTTTCCCTCCCTCAAGTTTTGCTCCCAAAGACCCTATTGTAATGAAGAGAAAATAAGAGATTCAATACCCCTTGCTTTCCCCACCTTCCCCCAGTTCACCTTTTAAGGGGAGCTGCCTTGCATTACTCTTCTAACTTTCCTCACTGTGTCCACCTGATATTAGGCATTTAACTTCAATACAACCACCTATAAGTTGAGTACAGTACTACATGAGTAAAGTACTTCCTGAGAAGTATAATAATGGCAAGAATTAATTAATGTTTATGAAATACTTTGAGGTCCTTGAAATAGAAAGACGCTGTAACCAACAAAGTATTATTATCCCTTTGCTGTGAGTCCTAGAAAACAAAATCCAACTGCAATGATGGACTATTTTTTTTTTTATCATGGAAAGACCTTAGTTGTCCTCCTTTCAGCAGTTTCCCCAGCTAAGTGAGCTGTTTTCTGCTTCTTTAAAGATATAATGAAACAATAACCTATTCTCAAATGAAATCACATGAGATGCAGGACACTCCATTTCCTTTCCCACGCCTTTGCACTGGCTGTCCCAACCATTTTCGGAATGTTCTTCCCTCTTCACCTCTACTTTCTAGTTTCCCTGATTTCCTTGAAGACTCTGCTCAACTCCAATCCTAACCCCTCCAGAAGTCCCTGTCCCAGTCGCCTACTAACTAGTGCCTTCCCCATTGAGAGTACCTTCCATTTATTCTGCATATATCTTGTAGTACTTAGTTATTTTTATGTTTGTTCCCCCCTTTAGAGCATGGGTTCCTTAAGGGTATGGATTGCTTTTTGCCTTCCTATCCTCTGGGCTTAGCATCAATGGCCTTAATAATAAAGTGCCTATTAACTAAGTATGGAATATATCTGTAAAGTTAGCTATGTAAACCTTAAAGCAAAAATCACTATAATTCTGCACCTCAAAGAACAAAATCTCTTTTGGAGTGAAAGGACAGGACAGGCTTGTGAATAAAGAAGGGAGAAAAGGGGACTTGGAAAGGAAAACACCAGTTAAGTAACTAAACTGTAAATGTCCTATCTCTACCCTCCAGACCACATCCTAACTGAATCCAACAGTGCCCCACCCTTGTACCCTGTAGCAGTACACATCTAGCCCAGTGAGACTGCTTACTACATAAGTTCTTTCTAGTCTTCCCCTCCATAATTAACTAGCTATTCAGTTCACTTCCACTCCAAGGGCCAATAGGAAGAGTCCATTTTCCGGGTTTTATTGTGACTGAGTAGGAAAAAGAAGATGGACAGGACTCCCTCCAGGGGCTTAAAAGTCTGAAGGGTTTTGGACTCAGTGAAAGAATCTGTAGAAGCAGGGACTGCAGACTGACACAGAGACAAGGAGAAGTAGAGAAAACTAAGGACAAAAAAAGGACAGTGGGAAAAGCTTGTGAAGAATAGGATGATGGGGAAAGTGCTTTGCCTTCTTTTTTCCCTTCTCTCAAAAGGCATTCCGAGATGATGTGGGAGAACACCAAACTGCAGCCTCAAGAATAAGAACTAAGAGACTTAGACCACAAGAGCCTGAAAGGACCTGAGAGGTCTTCGAGTCTGGAGTGTCAAACAGGCTGCCATGTGCAGCTCACAACTCCCTTCCCCCACAACAGATTAAAAAGTAACTAGGAAATATTTTTAAAAGAAATAAAATACAATGAAATCTAGGTAATATTACATTTTAAAACTAAGTCCATAGGTAGTCCTCAGGGATTCTTCTGTACCAAGTAAAGGCCCTCTCTTCCATTTCGTCAATCAGTCAATATTTATTAAGTATCTACTAAGTGCCTGGCAGCTAGGTGGCACAATGGATAGAATGTCAGGCCTGGAGTCAGAAAAACCTGATTCAAATCTTACCTCAGACACTTAGCCTGGGCAAGAGTTACAGAGTTTTCTTATCTGTAAAATGGACTGGAGAAGGAAATGGCAAACCACTCCAGTGTGTTTGCCAAGAAAACCCCAAATGGGGTCATGAAGAGTTGGATATGACTGAAAAATCACTGAATGACAACAAAATGCCAGGCATAGTGCTAAACTCTGGGGGTGTAAAAAGAAACAAAAGACATTCCCTGCCCTCAAGGAACTTAGGAGTTTACAATCTAATTGGGCTGACAACATGCAAACAAACAAGCTATATACAAGACAAATAGGAAATCAACAGAGGAGTTGGAAAGACTTCCTATAGAAAGGGGGAGTTTGACACCACTGTTCTAGTCTATTCCTCTCATTTGGCAGGCAACCAAGACACTTTTATGAAGCTCCTACTTGTACACTTAGACACAAGGGTAGCTAAGTGCACAGAGGTCTCGGAAGTCAGCCCTGCCCCTGACATATTGGCTGTGTGTTCCTGGGCACGTCACTTAATCTCTCAGTTTTCTACACAACTCTCTAAGACTTTTTAGGCAACTTATGTTGCAGAGCAGGTGCTCACTTGCTTTGGAAGATGTTCATTCACATGGGAGTTCCTATAGCAACGAAACTACATTCCCTAGCCCTACTATGTAGACAATGCTGTTAGGCTCTGGAAATACAAAGACAAATAAATGAAACTCAAGCTGCTCACATTACCAGGGGAGACAACATTTACGTATATAAACATATAGAGAATAAATACAATATAAATGCAAGTTAGTAAGAGAAGGGTACTAGCAGGGGGGTCAGAAAAGGCTTAATGTAGAAGAGTGCTATTTTAAGTAATGGATGTCAGAGATAGAATGTGAATATGAGTGGGGAAGAAAGAGACAAAAACAAAGACACAAAGAAGGGGGAAGAGGAGGAAGAGGAGGATGAGCACGAGGAGGAAGAGAAAGGAAGGAAGGAAGAAGAGGAGAGAGACAAATACAGGCCTCCTCTTCGGGTAATTAAGCTAAGGGGCTGCGACTTTTCCAAGGTTACATAGTGGTGGAGCTTGGGACTTGAACCTAGTTATTTCCCCTTACAGTCACCCTATTCTCTAAATGCAATGTGTGCATCAAGGCTCTCAGAAAGTTGAAGAAAAGGGAATGGCCAGGGAAGTTATTTTCGTGAAACGGGCTACTCCAGAGATTCTCCTTCACTGGAAAAACCCACGTTGATAGCTTGAGACTTCCACAAGGTGCCATACCATCTGCTCTTCCCCCACCCTCTGGTACTAGGACCGAGTATGCGCAAGCGAATCCTCACCAGAGCCCCTCGGGCGGTCAAGGCTGAGCATATCCCCTCCCTCTCTCCCATATCCCCGCCCCCTTCTTTCCAGGCTCGCCTCCCACCTCTCCCCCCACCCAGGTTCTCTTCGCCTTCCTCCTCAAGCACAGGAGAAAACCTGGACAACTGGAGTCTCCACGCACGAAAATGCTCCCAGGCTTCCCACGTCTCGTGCGCGGAGGTGCGAGTCCTGGAGTGTCTGGGCAGCTTTTTATTGATAAGAGCGAAGGTTCTGCCTCCACGGAGACGACTCTAGTAGAGGGTGGAGGGATGCACCCCAGTTCGCCAGTCAGCGCCCGGCACTCGCGGGGTGAGCTCACGTGGTGCGAGCGCTGGCCAGGTGCCCGCCCTCATGAGCTCCACCCCCAGGCCCGGTATAAGAGTTCGGGTGGAGGCCCTGGCCTCGGTGACAGCCTCGGCAGCTGGGAGCCTCTGTTGAGGCCCCCCCAACAGCCGTCTGGACCCTGCCTGCCCTTCTCTCCTAGCCATAAGGCTATAGCTTTCCAACTTCAGCTACAGTGATAGCTAAGTTTGGAAAGAAAACAAAGAGAAATCCCGGGTTGCCTTTTTTTTTTTTAATTTTTAAAAAGTTTTCCAGCGTATTGTTTTTGTTTTGTTTTCTTGCTTTTTGGTGGTGCTATCTCCAGTTATTTGCACTCCAGTTAACCACAAAAACATCCAAACATCGATAGCAGCAGCAACAGCAGAGGACAAAGAAAAGTCAACAAGGAGCTCCTGTTGTCATGACCCCTAACAATGACCAAAACACTCGTGGAGGATGCTGCGGTGAGTGGGGACATGACCAGCTCTGTTTCTTATATCAGTTAATCTAATGGGTATATGTGGGTAAGCAGGTTGGGTGAAGATGTAGCTATTAGCTGCAAGAATTTTTGGTAGCAATCTTGTATTTTTGGTGAAAAATGGGGAGCAGAGGAATTTATGGGTTCAATAGTTTAGAAGTGAGCTAAAAGGGGTCATTTGTGTACTGTATAAACATGACAGAGAGTCAGTGCTGGGCGCAGTAGTCTGGAAGCCAGGAAGACCCCAATTCCAGCCTTCCTCTGACACATACCGGCTGTGTGACCCTAAGCAAATCACTTAAGCTCTCCATGATCCAGGGAACTCTTGAGGAGCAAAAGTTGCAGAGAAGTTGCTGCCCTGCGATGTAGAGGGACTTTCCTCACCTAAGAGTTCCTTATAGCAATGTAATCATAGATCTATTTCCTATCCCTATGTATAGATATTTAAGTCTGGAATGGGAATGGTGTGGGGAAGAGTGTGTGTGGCCCTGGGTAAAAGGAGAAGGGAAGCAGACTGAAGTGATACCTATCTGTCTTCATTTTATGCAATTCCTCATGTGCTGGATGTACTCAAATTAAGTGACTTCATAGTCAAAAAAACAAGATGTCTCTTTTATTTCAGGAACCTGGTGAGAGTTGCAGGACTTACTTCATGAAGTGATTTAATCAAAATCAATTTTGAGAGAAAGAAAATGATGACGACTAGAGAGATATAGTAGTACAATTAATAAGAATATCTTTTCACAAAGACTGAATGCACT
Organism: Vombatus ursinus; assembly: GCF_900497805.2. Lineage (NCBI taxonomy): Eukaryota > Metazoa > Chordata > Mammalia > Diprotodontia > Vombatidae > Vombatus > Vombatus ursinus. The sequence continues at coordinate 23,192,746 of NW_020954557.1, forward strand.
CTTTTCTGCCTTTGTCTCCATTGCAGGATCCTTTAAAGACTATGTTACCTCTGCAAAATTTCTTCTCTACCTTGGTCATGCTCTATCCACCTGGGTAAGTAAAAATGTACTGTTGCATTTGCTGCATAAGTCACACAGTTTACGTTTCCTTCTGACATGTGACCATTGAATCAACTTCCAATTGACTTGTGGTGCTGTTAAAAAGCTGAATCACTTAATAAGCATTTATATATATACTAGCATTCTTACCATCATATTTTTTTACAATTCACATTCTTACCTTCACGTTTCCCAATTGATGTCTCTGATATAAGTTTTATATAGAATTACATTAAAATAGGATACAGGTGTCAAAAATGAAAAGTCAAAATGACACAAATCCTTGAGTCATTTAATATGCCGTGTGTATCTCCTGAGCAGATTGGCACGAAGAATAATGGTGATTCTCCCTTTAAAAGAAGTGAAAATTGCATGTAACTTTTCTTTCAAACTATTTGAAAAAGATTTTTTTTTGGTGGAAGTTTGCTTCCAGTATGGGCTCCTAGGGATTGTACAGAAGGCATTCAGTGGTTGCCAGAATTAACAGTTATGTGTGCAAGAAATAGAATCAATGAGAATGAATATTTAGGTGGTTAAAAAGGCTGGTCTTATATGTTGTTAGCTGTTAGCCATTTGTGAAGCAAACCATTTTGTGGTCCAATGAACCAACATGCTTGAACATCAAAAACTTTGTAGAAATTATGCCACTCATTTGCCATGTGTGCCAAATTAAAATTATATGTGTAGGTTCTGTCATCAGCAAAATGAAAATAATTATACTGGCCAGCTTCACAAGGAAGGTAGGTCAGTCCCTAACTATTGATTTAAGAATCCCTTCATTAATAAATACTTCTTCCTTTAAAAAAATAGGTGGAGTGCATTGTACTCATGTATCACATTATATTAAAAATGAGACGAGAATTTTGAGAGAGAAGCTGAGGATGATTTTAGGATTTTTAAAAATCCTAAAGTTTTATATGATCATCTTTGACCCATTAATGAAATTGGAAAAACGTCTGCACTGTGTTTTTTATGTAAGATAGTCTTAGTTTCTTTAATCTCTCTAACATCTAACAGCAGCTTCTTGGTAGCTGTTTTAAAAAGGCAGGCACATGTCTTAAATCAGGTTGGGCAGATGATAGTGACTCTGCAAATAAACTGTAAACAAAGTGTGGTTAGTGTGAGTTGGTTGCAGTCCACACGGCAGATTCTCTGTCTGTCTTCTTGTATTCTCTATCTATCTTCCTCTCTATTTCTCTTGGGAAATTGCCCTTAGTAAAGTTAAACCTGTAGCTTGTTTTTCATAACCAAATATAAGCCCAGGAGATCAATAAATGGCAGTAGAAACACAGCATTTGTCATTCTTGGTTTATTCACAGGATTAGTCCATGCAGTCAGAAGGTGCTTCATTTCCAAATATTTGCCAGGTTTAAGGTTTATTTCTTTGAGCTTTGGTTAATCGGTCTGGGGGGGTTAGATTGTCTAAAAGGGAGACAAACTGCCACTCCAGCAGGATTTCTCAGTCACTTGAAAAATCACCCCTCCTCCCACAAAGTGATGACCAGTTAATATAATCCCAAAGCAGCCCAGGCAAAGGGAAGGTTAAATATAAAATACTCCAAAATTTAGCTTCTCCTCCCCCTCTCATTTTGAAGTAAAGATTATTAAAATAATCTCAAATACTGTAGTTTTCCTCCTAGTTTTAAATTCTAGAAAAAACATTTTCCATAAAGAATTTCTTCCTACCATTTGGGAGAACTCTTAGGGTGGAACGATTATTTTCACCTGTATTTGCTTGGATAAACTCTAGAAGTTAGGGTTGAATATATTTTTGTTTGATAGTAAGGACCAATCAAAAAATGATTATTGAGAGTATCTCTTCTGTGCTAATTACTGAGTGATAACACAGAAGAGGCCTCTGCTCTCCAGTCACTTATAATTCTGTTAGAGAGACTTGATATCTATGAAAAGATAATGGAAAAATACAAGGTAAAAAGATGAGGGAACAAATTGATCATCTCATCTTTGAGACAAGGGGGAGAAAATTTTATAAGGAAAGAAATCTAGACACCTTTAGTTAATCTCCACTTTTTATATCCAAAGTGGTCATTTGCCCAGTTCATCAGAAATTGGTGCTCAGGAAGTCTATGCCCATGACTGCAACCCTAGCTCTCCTGCCTTCACCTTTAACAAACCTTTGTTAAACTCCTCCTATGTTCTGAGGGTCATTTAGAGAATATATGGCCACTGTCCTCCTGAAATTCACACCCTAGAAGGAACGTGTGATATGTATATAAATAATTATAATGGACAACGGTGCCCTTATGTAAAAAGTGGGTTGCGTGAGGTCTGAGGCAAGAGGAAGAATGCTGACTGAGAGGATCCAGGAAAGCTTTGTGGAAAAAGTATTTGAGCTAGGTTATAAAGTATGAGGAGGATTTCTACCACTTGAGATTGGAGGTTAATGGAGGGAGGAAAAGAAGACATTTCAAGTGTAGGGAAGCTTGCCCCTCTGAACAAAGGCAAAGAGGTGTTATAATTCACAAAGGCGGCACTGTGTAAAATAGTCAATAAAATCAGTCCCTGTTTCTAGAAGAAACATTGTTGGCTACCACCTTATTAACATTCAGGTTGGTGGTTTCATTTTTATAGGCTGTTTACACTGCAGAAGAACTTAGATCATTTTGTCTAGCATCTCTCCCCTACCCCCTGTTTAAGAAATGAAGACACTGAGGATGAATGTGACTTGCTAAAGTCACAGACAGCTAAGTAGCAAAAGTGGGTCTCAAAGCCTCATGTTCTGACTCCAGTCCAGAGCTGTTGGTTTTTTTTTTTTTTTTGTATCAACACCACACTGTCTTGTATACAAAGATATGTTATTATTCACTGGGACAATATGGAAACTGAGGCTTCTTTTTTTCTTCCTAAAAACCTGACATAATGGCGTCAGGGACTACCTTTGATACTACTTTGCCATCACTGCTGTCCCATTCTTGGACTTTCGTTTAAATAGACTCGAATCTGAAATGCCTTATAAGACTGACTTTCTAGTTCTGTTGGAAGTTTAGGTTAACTGGAACAATAGCCTGACTTCCCCATCATGGCTATAGCAGTGGTATGGAGGAAGGGTTGGGGATGTGACAAGGCAGGGAGGGGAGAAAAGAGCAAGAAGGAAAGCAAATTTAATAAAGCGGGTTTCCCACTGGTGTACCTCCTCAAGATGATTCCAAAACCAAGTATTTTGGAAGAAGTATAAGAAACAAAAGAAAAAATGAAGAACTGTATTTCTTAATCTTCAGGTTAGGCAAGAAGAATTTCATGTGCTGATGCAACTTCATAGTTTTTGCACTTGTGCTCGCTTTTGTAGAGAGAGGTACCTACTGTTTTAGATGCTAGAGGAAAATCTTCCCCTCTCTGTTCTCTATTCAAACATAATTCTACCCTCAACCAATGGAATTTTTGCAACATATATATATGTGTGTATATATATATATGTGTATATATATATATATACACATATATATGTATTTGTGTTTGTACATAATGTTAATTATAAAAAACACATTACTGAAATGTAGTTTGTTTATGTTATGTACTTTCAATGATTTTGAAAGCCTCCTGTTTTAATTGTAGCATGTGGTAATTTTTTTAGCATAGCCAATTCTTGGTTAATTTTTAAGCAAAACAAACTTCCTATCTCTTATTTCTCAAGTGAAACTCACTGCCCTGCCCCCTGTGTATTTTGCTTTATAAATCTGGTTTTCAAAAAAACTTTACACATTTTCACCACCAAGTAATTCATTACTAATGATTATTTCTCTTCAAAGCTCTGTTAAATTCAGAATATAAATCCATTCATTACGGCAGAATAGAATAAGATGATAAATCATTTACCATGTTTTGTTCACCTTTGCTAATCTCTCTATAACCTGTCCTTACCAGTTCCACAGCTAAGATGCAATTTAGTATGATTTTTTTTTACCGTAATGAAAAAATGTCATAGCTTGAGCTCTTCCCCTCAGACTTGGGTATATGTTATTTTTTTTTTAATTTCGGGGCTAAATAAGTATCATGATGTAAGTTTATCGTAAAGAATTTCTAATACAGCAGATCTTAATTTTGATGAATCCTTCTATTATTTGTTACTTTGGTTTTATTTTAATTTTATCTTTTTGATGTTCTAAGAAACTTAATCTGTGTATTAGGAGCATGCTAATATGTCTTCAGAGAGGGTAAGACCTGTGATTGATTCATCTAGTATTTCATCTCTGACAATGACATTTAGGTATATGTTGTGAAAGACCATGCTTGTCTTCCCTAACCTCTGAGCTTAATATCAAAGATATCTCAGAAGATCCTAGTTCCCTGGATCAATGATCCGTGAATTTATCTAAATTCTTCTTGAGAATCGATTTTTAGTTTTACTGTTTTAGGTACATTTGAATTCCATGCGCATTGTACCTACTCAGCTGTAGGGAGCAGTGCTTTTAAAAAAAATGAAATTCTCATCCCTTCAATGTTTTAATCACTTAGAAATATATGTTTTGTGTATAAACTTAAGCCCTTTACTAACTCTGTCCATTTAATGTCAAAATTGGCACTTGGTAACCTTATCTTTCTGCATCTAGCTGCTTTTCCTGTTAAATACTTTTTTCTTTTGTAAAATTACCTCAGGGAATAAATCATGTCATAGAATCTTAGAGTTGGGAAGGACCTTAACATTATCAAGCACAACCCTTTAATCTCACAGATGAGGAAACTGGCCTTTTCCTGACTGATGTTTGTTCATTGAACCCTTAAAAAAAAATAACTTCACTTGTGTTAAATGCCCACTATGTGCAAATAACTGTGGAGCATACACTGGGGGATGGGTACTAAGTTTCAATAAAACACTATCCCAGGGGCAGCTAGGTGGCAAAGTGGATAGAGCACTAACCCTGGAGTCAGGAGGACCTGAGTTCAAATGTGACCCTAGACACACAACACTTACTTAGCTGTGTGACTCTGGACAAGTCATTTAACCCCAATTGCCTCACAAAAAATAAATAAATAAAAATAAAACACTGTCCCTCCTTTCAATTTAACTATACTTCTGCAACATGGTTATATTATCTGACTAAGGGTATATCTGGTTTTATCTAAATTTGTTTTAGTTCTACCTTGATCGGTTTTGGTGCATCCCAAAGTATGATGCAATTAGGTTGCCCAGTGGAAATAAGGGATAGGGTGTGGGGGAAACAACTGCTGATTAAGTCTATCTTTTTCTTTAGACTGATGAGTGAGTATGGTTTTTTTTTTTCTTCCATGTCCAAGGCTTTCATTGTGAACTCTGCTAATTGGGGGTATAATGCCTTCTGTGTCCCATCAGGGTTGCCAATTTTAACTCCTGATGATTGTATTATCAAGTAGATGTTGACTTTGGGAGACAAAAATGTGTATCAAAAGAGTTGGGGTTTTTTGTTTTTGTTTTTGTTTTGGTGAGTCCTGTCCCAGTTCCTTACCCACCCATTCCTACCCTCTACCCCACTGAGATTACCTCTCATTTACATTGTATATACAGTACTCTTCTTTCCTCATTTCTGCCTTCTGACTTCCGTCCAGTATCCACTAAAATCTCACCCTCTATAGGAAGTCTTTCCCAATTCCTCTTAATTGTAGTGCCTTCCCTCTTTTAATTATTTCCTTATTTCCTATTTATCCTATATATAGCTTGTTTGTACATAGGTGTTTGAATGTTGTCTCCCTCATTAGATTGTAAGCTCCTAGAGAGCAGGGACCATCTATTACCTTTCTTTGTAGCTGCTTCTAGCTAGTCTGACAGTGATATGTAAGAGGTAATGTCTCACTTGGAATCCTTAGCTAGAGGGGCTCTTCCAATAAGAAAGTAGCTTTCTGTGTGTAATTGTCTAGAAAATGAGAATACTAATGGACTCTTGCATTTCCTTCCATTTTTTTCTCTTTTATTCAAGGGAGATCGGATGTGGCATTTTGCAGTATCTGTGTTTCTGGTTGAGCTCTATGGAAACAGCCTGCTCTTAACTGCTGTCTACGGGCTGGTGGTGGCAGGCTCTGTTCTGATCCTGGGAGCCATTATTGGAGATTGGGTAGATAAAAACCCAAGGCTTAAAGGTTCGTGTTCTTTGAACTAGCCCTCTTCAATTCAAGGGGACAGACATTTGTCTGATCTATATTTAAAAGGGTGTGGGGGAAGAAGAAAGAAACAGTCAGTGAATTATCTAATTAGTGATGAGAAATATTGTGTCAGGAAAACAGCTATCCTTTCCTTCTTGCAAAGTCTTCTACTGTTCCTTCTGCAATGGCAGTTATGATCAAATTGGAGGGCAGCTGAGTAGATGAAAGACTTCAGCCCACCAAATATTTATTAAATGCCTACCTTGATGCCACTTGATGGCAGCATTTTCTATTGGGAGTGGGGAACCTAGATCCTGGACCATGTAGGAATGCCTGTCACATTTGTGCTGAGGGAATAAATAAAGAACTTTAAAAAATACCTATAGCTCCTGATAAAGTCCAGATGTTAATAATTAACATCAAGTGACACTTTTCTGAGAACCATGTTAAACATTAAAAGCTGGCTTAACTCTCGCTTGATTTCTCTTGGAAATGAAATGGAATCTCCTTATAAGACTACTGCTAGAGGATAGGATGTATAACTACCTTATAGGCAAACTATCCTTAAGTGGGGCTTTCATATAGTGGTGTTTGGGAGGATTTGAAATCTAAAATCTGAAAGTCCAATATCAGTGCAAGGTTTTATATCTGTATACATAGAGTAATAGGCCATATTATGTTGGAATTTTCATTAGATATTGTTGCTTCTTACTTACTTTTCTCCACACTGCACAATTGGAGAAGCCAGTTCCACACAGCAAAGATATTAATCGAAGGATTGAACAGTTTCAGTTGTCTACTGACTTATGGCAGTATAGATGGTCAAAGCAGATAATTCAGGTAAAAATTTCCTGAATTACCCACTTAATTGTAACCAAGAAGGCCTGACAAGATTGTTAGAAGTCCTAGAAAATGTAAAGTTAACTTTAACTTCTCTGGTCTTCAAACCAGCTCTCTGAAGGAAAGTTTTGTGTTCTAAATTTATCCCCTAGTTATTTTGAATGTTACAAGGTAGGGAGGGCATGCTTATTTTTTGGTTAGCTCATAATGTTAACACTGGTGAGCTTTAGTCTTTTTTGTAGTAATTAAAAAATTGAGAAGTAGGGTAAAGAAGGTTTTTAAAAATTATTTTTTACTTATATAGCAATATATTACTTTCTAAATGCTTTCAGAAATGATAGAATATTATACCTTCACAATAACCCTATGAGGTGTGCAGGGCAGGCATTCTCTCCGTTCTTCAGATAAGAATCATTCCAGCACAGAAAGATTGAGGGAGTTTTCAAAGGTCACATAAGTAGCCAGGGGGAAATTTGGAACTTCCATTACCTTGTATGCTCCTTGAGGGCAAGGACTGTCTTTTACCTCTTTGTGTATCCCCAGCACTTAGCACACTGCCTGGCACATAGTAGGTACTTAATAAATATTTATTTATTGATTAAAATGTTTATTGATTGACTTGAACCCAGGTTTTCTGACTCTAACTCTAGGCTTCTAAGATTGTCTAAGTCTAGACTAATTCTAGATTTCTAATTCTTTCCACTATCATCTGCTCTAGAAATGCTAAAATTGTTTGAGGAGAAGATAACTAATGATTTGGCAGGAACAATATTTATTTATTCTTGGCAAACTTCTCTATGTACTACTTCATCTTGTACGTTTCAATTGACCATGTAGAAGATTACTAATTTTAGCTGTAGTATAAATAGTTTTCATATCTTATCTGTGGATCTTAAGCAGGAAATAAGAGCTGTGTCATTTCTTTGTAATAGAAGCAGTGAGGACTTGATTTCTTCTTGAATCAGGATAGTTACCAAAAAAAAAAAAAACTGAACCCAATCAAAAATGAAATAAACAGTTTCTCACGTGATGCTTTAGGAATTGCTCATTATGAGTGATCATAGTCACTTGTGTTGGGTATACCTTATTTTGTGTGTAAGTTATTCTTGTTTGATTTAGAGTATGATTGGGGGAGGTATAGAGAATAGCTGAGATAGGATTTAATTCAGTGAATCAGCAGAGTTGTTTTGTGTGTATTTGTAGGTGTATGCTACTTACTGCACTTATATCTTTAAGCAATTCCAACACTGAAGTGAAAGTGAGTATCATCTCACCCAATACTGTTGTGTATTATAAGTAATTGTTTTTTACTCTCTTACTGTAGTGGCCCAGACTTCTTTGATTGTACAGAATGTTTCCGTCATCACATGTGGTATCATCCTAATGATAGTTTTCTTACATAAAACTGATCTTCTGACCATGTACAATGGATGGGTTCTTGTAAGTTCTCAATTAAATACTTTAATGAAAAGATATTAACAGGTGCTAGTAATAAAAGATTTAAGCATGGTTTCTTCTTTTAATTCTGTTCATAAGGTTTCAGCAAATTGTTGAGAGCTGTCTGTTACTATGAGGGACTACATTGCTATTGGGATTAACCAATACTATAACTCTCAGACAAACATAGTATGATGACTTGGGGACTGAATTAAATGATTTCTCAATAGCCCTTCATACTGTGGTTCTATGGTGGTGGCTGCATCGAGAAAAGAGGAATAGTGTTATGAAAAACAAAGGGCTGAATGTCACTTAATGAAACTGGGCCATGAGGAAAGAAAGAACAGATATTCTATATATTTCTTTCTGTGGGCATGTGTCTGAGGGAAGGGTTTGGAAGAGAATAAGTATTTATATCTTGCTAGGCACTAGGCTAAGCAGTTTTACAAAAACTATCTGATTTGATCCAACCCTGTTAAGTAGGTGCTATTCTTATCCCCATTTTACATTTGAGAAAACTGAGGCAGTTTAAATGACATCTAGTAAGTATCTGAAGCCAAATTTGAACTCAAGTTTTCCAGATTCCAGGCTCTGAGCTCTATTCACTGAGTGGCCTTGTTGCCTCAACTCTGTCTAGAGAGGGCATACTTCACAAACGTATTTTTGGCCATTTTGCCTTAAATTGTCTTTATGAATATTTCAACATTTACTTAATTTCTGTAAAACAAATGACCTAAGATGAAGAAAATAGATGAATTCCAAAGTACTTTCTAACCTTGGGGGACCTCTAACACATTTTACTAATGTATTTTGAAAATAAAATGAATGTTATGAAATGAAAGTTAAAATTTGAACCACTTAATTATGTTACCAAAGAATAATGTGTAAAGTTGTTGCGAAGGAATTCTTTAAGATTAGAATTTTAACCCTGATTTCTCCCTTTGTGATTCCTTAGACTTCCTGTTATATTGTGATCATCAGTATTGCAAATATTGCAAATTTGGCCAGCACTGCAACTGGGATCACAATTCAGAGAGACTGGATTGTTGTTGTTGCCGGGGATGATAGAAGCAAGTTAGCAGGTAAAATGTGGTAGCCTTTGTTTTCTTTTTTCCTCCCTTTTCCCCTCCCCGTCTTTTAACTGGCTCAGTTATTTAAGGAAATATGCAAGTCAGTGTTGACAAGGAAGCTTTTTTTTTATGTTTGAAAAACTCTCTAACATTAATAGTTGGAAAGCACAGTACTTTTGTAGTCACACTCCTAATATCAGTAGCCAAACCCAAATGACAATGACAAAATTGGTTTGTATTATAATGATAAATTTACAAACAATTCTTAATATATTTAAAAAGAGAAGAGAGGAACATTTTTTTTTTTCCTCTCTTGATTCTGTTAATTGGATTGTTGTTTTTTTCTCATTTCTAAGAACAAGTAGTCAGTTGATTGCTGTCTCAAAATCAGGAAGACCTGGCTTTAAGTCTCCCATCTGACCCCTCGTGGCTGTTGTGACCTTGGGCAAGAGCCTTGACCTTTCATAGCTCTGCATCAGTGGTGTCAGACTCAAATAGAAATTGGGCCACTGTCCTTGCAGGCTGCACGTTGACTTAAAAACACATATTAACATTACCTATGTTCTATTTTTCTATTTTGTATTTTTATTTATTTTGGTAATTGTTTCCCCATTACATTTTAATCTGTTTCTGGTGGTATAGGGAATGTTGTGAGTGTTTGACCCCTTTGCTGTAAACAGCTCTTTAGGATTACAATACATTGGAGGGAAGGTGCTGACCTGCATTGATAGATAGAGTTCCTCATGTGGTAGTTATCTATCCCAATAAAATCACAGGTCTAGTCACTAATCTTTAGAACATGAGAGGCAGGGTTGCGCACTAGTTCAGGCTAGTGCTGGACTTAGAATCAGGGGGACCTGAATCCAAAGCCCATCTCTCACTCTTATAGTTGTGGGAACCTGACTGATAACCTTTTTGAGCTTCAGGCAAACTAACTGCCCAAGATTAATCCACTGTTATAGATTGGTCACCATCTGTGGGTGGAGGGAATTTACATACCAGTTGACTTAATGTAGTAAAAGCTTGAAAAAGAGACAAATAATATTCATTAGTCACCATCAAGGATATCAAAGACTGAAGAAAAAAGATGTTTTTACTTAATACCAAAAAAACTTTTATTTTGATGTTAAGGTGAGAAAACAATTTTTTATTGGAATCTATTGTGTGTTGACAGTAATGTAGTAGACATTTGAGATACTAAGTAAATAGACACTATATAATCCCTGCCTGCAGAAGCTTAAATTACTGATTGTAGATATGAAAAATAATATTGGTTTCTGTATACATCACATTCCTCGCCCCCCCCAAACTGAGTGTCCTGTAATTCATGTTCTCTTTTATCATAAAACATACTGTACAGTTTTCTTTTTCCTTTCAAATATCTCTCCTTTTAGGAGTGTTTCCTGTATTCAGAGCAATGTAGACCAATACTTAAAAGAACTAAGAAGATTTGAAAAGTATCATTGTAGAGAAAAGTGAGACTGTTAAACACCTATACTAATGAGACTTAGAGTCACCCATTCTACTTGCGTCTCTCCTTTACTCAGGAAAAGCTTTCTAGAAGATTTTAGTTTTTTTTTTTAAGATTTTAGTTTTGATTAGGGATTTGCAGGAGAAAATAGGTATGGAAAATTCAAGGGTACATTACTTGGACCAGGAAAGTTGTTGGCATGGGATGTGCTGAACGATATTGCTCCAGAATTCATGTTAGTTCATAATAATAGATGAGACTGTGAAAGAGGTACCAAAGTTAGTGGGAGACTTTAAAGGTTAAAAGAAGAGTTTGGATTTGATGCCATTGCAGTTTCTTGAAGAAGGGAGTATTTTATAGTAGCAATATAATAACTTAAATGGTAATGCCATGGGGATCTGCGTGAACCTATTAACAATTTAGTGCAGGAGAATGCAGTTCAGAAGACTTTCACCTGTGTATCACCTGGAACTAAAGTAATGATTCTAATTTTCTCATTAACCTTTCTTCCTGTGACCAGCTGTTAATACTTAGCATATCATATCTATTTTACATATTGAAGTCTAAAATAAGGCCTAGCCCTTCTGGAATGCAGGCACCTAATGGGTATGACTCATTCTGAGCTTTTTTTTTTTTCTCTTAAAGTCCCCATCATACTGATTTCTCTGTCTCCTTCTCTCTGTCTCCATCTCCCTCTCCTTATATGTGTGTTGTGTGTGTGTGTGTGTGTGTGTGTGTGTGTTTGTATGTGTTTGGTAGGCTAGTTCCTTTTAGGCGATGAATAATTTTTAAAAATGCTGAAATGATTGGCTATTGCATGCCCAACTTAGAATAGCTGCTCATTAATGCATCTTTTTTAAGGGGTCTGTATATGTATATATGTGCATTTTCCATGTCTCTCAAAACAATAAAAGCATCTGTAAATATGTCAAAGAAAAAAATCGTTTTTTTAAAAACCATTTGCTTTCATGTAAATTGATTTGTTAACTAAAATCTTGGTGTATTTTATTTTTTTCCTACTTTTCCGAAGCGTAGTTTTAAAGGGTTTCCTTACTTGCCTATGCTGTTCATCCTAGAAATCAATGTTAATATCTAGTTTGGTTTGTCCACTGTCATTAGTTAAAAATAATTTCACATTCAAATAGTAGCTTGTACTATGTGCTATTTATTGAATGAATCCTTGCTATTTAAAATTCTCATTTTACTTGTCTTTCTCTTTAATTGTAGTTAGTTACTTAGTTTCATCGATTAGCTATTACAAATGTAATACAAACCTCCAAAAATGAAATTGAGAAAACTTTTTTTCTATTTGATAGTAAATACAAATTTGGTAGAGTTAGTAGTTGTGCAGGAAGCAATCAACACATAATAGTAAGGAAATTGAAAATTGTTTATAGCTACAAAATGAGGCAGAGTTCATATGACCTTATCTATTGAATTAAAATTAGTCCCACTTATCTTTATCTTTCAGATGAAAGCATTTTTTTGACCCAGATTATCCAGGTATTTGTTTTAATTTGACACTTCTTTCCTGGCCATGTGGGTTGTATCTACACATAAAAAGTATAAGAGATGGAATCTCAATTCAATATGAATTTCAAAAGTGATTACTGTGGGGCAACTATGTGGCTCAGTGGATAGTATCATCAACCCTGAAGTCAGGAGAACCTGAGTTCAGATTCGGCCTCAGACCAAACACTTGACACTTATTAGCTGTGTGACCCTGGGCAAGTCACTTAACCCCAGTTGCCTCAAATAAATACATAAATAGCAAAAACAGCCTCATTTAAAAATCAGTATTACCCTTGCCTCTCTAGAGAAACTGGGAAACATGTCAAAGTTCTTCTGTTATCAATAGGTATTGTATATTCACCAGTTTAATGGGACCAACTGGAAGGTAATTGACTACCAGAAGGAATTAGAAAAATTGTTAAAGGCAATTTTTTCTAACTACATGCTTAGTATTCTCAATGCCTTTCTGTCAAGGTGCTTTGAACAATACACAGGATCTGGTTAATTCTCTGAAATATAGGAAATGACAAGACAAGTAGGTTTCAGGCCTAAATTTTCTTTCTTATACAATGACTTTTTTTTTTATGAAATAGAATCAGTTTTGAAATATAGTCATTTCCAATTGTACAAAAAATTTGAGAGACTTTTATTATAACTTGAAAAACTATAAATATTTCTTCCAAAGCAATATGTACTTTTTTTTTTTTAAAAGAAGCTTTTTGAGATTAGGTCTGTCTTGATATCATATGTATGACTTTTTCTATTTCTCTTATAGATTTTTTACAAATGTCTATCATTCAATGATTTTTCCACAGACATGAATGCTACAATACGAAGAATTGACCAGTTAACTAATATTCTGGCCCCCATGACTGTTGGTCAGATAATGACATTTGGCTCTCCAGTGATTGGCTGTGGGTTCATTTCTGGATGGAATTTGGTGTCCATGTGTGTGGAGTACTTCTTACTCTGGAAAGTTTACCAGAAAACCCCAGCTCTGGCTTTGAAAGCTTCTCCAAAAGCAGATGAAACAGAACTGAAACAACTGAATTTACAGAAAGGTATTCTCAAAAAAGATGATCAAACCTTGTATCCTGATAGTCAAACCAAATGACTTTGAACATATTCAGAGTTTCACAAGCATTCAAGGCCCCCAAAGAGGTAGCTTGTTGTAGTAGGTAGAGAGTTGGGCCACAAAACCAGTAAATCCTGGATCCAAGATCCTTCCTAGCTCAGTGATCTCTGGCAAGTCTTTTAACTTCTCAATGTCCCAGGAAGCTTTGTAAGACTATAAGAAAAGGCACAGACCTGCATTAGTAGAGGGAGTTTCCTTGCTCAGGAATTCTATATGCTAATGAAGTCATAGGTCCAGTCCCTATCTTTATCCTCTATCAAAGCCCCAGCCCTAATTAATGAGGAAAACCCCAAGCTTTCTTTAATCTATGTGGATCTTATCAGGTTTAGCCACCTCTTGACTACCTGGTGGACCCATGGGGAAGCACATGAGGTATGGGGAGCAGAATAGGGTACGATTATTCAGACATCTTAAGGAGGAGTTATAGGGAAGTTGACATAAGAACAGACAGAATAAAATGAAGATGTGATAAAAGAGCACATTCATAAAATTAGTCAACTAACAAGCATTTTTGGGCAGTTACTATATGTGAGGTACTGTGCTAAATACTGAGGATGCAGAGAAAGACAAAAGACAGTGCCTACCCTAAAGGATATTACATTCTAATGAAGGTGACAACATGCAAAAAGAAAAAGGAAAGAAGGAACAAGTGTAATCCTTATATAAAGGATGTCATTAAAATGTGGGTATGGCAGACTTTGTTGTTTAGAAAATTCTCTAGAAGTTCACACTTCAGTTGCTTTTTGATCAGAACACTGAAATTATTATTGAAGTAAATATTCAGATAAAATAATAAAAGACCATAAATAATAAAAAAGTTATTATTCTAATAAAATAATAAAAGAACACATTGCATTTGGGAAAGTGGAAGAAAAATACAAGGTTTTTAAGTATAGTCATAAGATAACTACTGAATGGCTTGTTCTCTTAAATTAAATGCTTAAGGATCAATGCTTTTTTTTTCTTTCAAATTAACAGATATTGAGAAAGTCCAGGAGGGATCCCATCTGATGGGTGAAAAACATTCTGAGAAGTCTGAATATGACAATGAAGAAGAGCCTGGCTGTGCTTCCCAGATAGCAGAGCCTTTCCGTACCTTCCGTGAGGGATGGATCTCATACTACAACCAACCCGTGTTTCTTGCTGGATTGGGTCTTTCTTTCCTCTATATGACTGTCCTGGGCTTTGACTGCATCACTACTGGCTATGCCTACACTCAGGGTCTGAGTGGGTCAGTGCTCAGTCTTCTCATGGCAGCCTCAGCTATCACTGGTATTATGGGAACAATGGCTTTCACCAGACTACGAGAAAAGTGTGGCCTGGTTCGAACAGGTGTAATCGCTGGAATAACCCAGATGGCCTGTTTGACCCTCTGTGTGGTCTCCGTTTTCATGCCTGGAAGTCCTTTGGACTTAACAGTTTCTCCCTTTGAAGACATCCATACTAGATTAATTCAGGGTAATGAATTGTCTCCAGTACCTACGGAAGGACCTGAAACTTTCTTCACAACTGGAATGTACAATTTACTAAATGAGTCTTATCCTACTGAGGGATACACAGAGATGAGTCCAAAGCCTGTATCTTTAATCTCTGTCAGTCTGCTGTTTGCAGGAGTCATTGCTGCTAGAATTGGTAAGAAAGTTTTTTTTTTTTAATTTATCAATCACTTAAGGAAGACAAATAATGCAGAGATAGAAGAGTAAAGATATTTGCTCCTTTGAATACTTTTTGAAGTAGAATTTAGTATACTTAAGTATCATTAAGAATAACTAGATGCTTAGGGTTTAAGGATATTTCTAAATATTCTTAATTCTGATAACCTTAATTCAGGTAGCAACAAATTTATAATCAAACTAATATTTACAAGTCCTTTCCCCACCTCTAGCATTCCTTACTTTGTTCCATTGGAATTAATTGCTTAAGAAAGCTTAATGATTGGGAAAGGGGAGTAGGCTATTGACTGCTTCATTACAATTTTATTTGGTAATTCAGAGCTTTCATAGCTGTACCACACAAGTCAAAGATTTTTTTTTTACTTACAGATTTGTCACAGTATAGTTCCATGAGAATAAGGCAGTGTTTTAGAGGTTATTCAGAAAAAAGAATAGATGAGAATAGCTATCTTTTTTTGTGGTTTGTTTATTTTGTTTTTGGTAGATCTAAAAGGAAATATTGGTTCACAATGTAAGAATTACTTACAGAGCAAATTTAAGTAATAATTAATAGAGTGCTAGCATGTTACTTCTGGACTTCGTTTGAAGTGAAATTGCATTCATCTTGTGGCACGAAATGAGTGCACTAATTTATCAGACATATCAATATTCAGCCAAGACAGATTTATCGTAAAGAATAAAGCATAGATGTAGAGAGTTTACTAATTATGTTGTAAAGAGACTTTAAGCCCTTTATCATGAATATATGTGTTATTCCATTCTTTAAAAATATTATTTCTAGTAATCTTTACATGTGGCATCACAGATTGGATTTCAAAGACTTCCTTCCATGTTGCATATTATACTTTATAAATCAGTAGCAGAATAAAGTTGTGATGGCACTCAGTTAAACTCTTATTGAGTTGTTTTGAATAACTTAAGGAATTAAGTCATTAGCAAATATCATGGTAAGCCTCTATGGGGAATAGTAACATTGGATTTGGAATTGGAAAGGAGGATAAATCATTTAATCTACACCCTCACTTTATAGATAAGGAAACAGACTCTGAGACTTTTTGACTCACCCAGTATTACACTGGTGGTAAATAGCAGTTCTGGGATTTTAACTTGGGTCATCAGAAAACAAATTTATTGTTCTTTCTACTACACTGTATGAGACAATTGGTGTCAGATCAAAGAATCTAGGCAGGTACCCTAAATCTTCAACCTGTATGATCTTGGGCAAGTCATTGAACATGTCTGGGAACCTTTATGGACTTCGGTTCTTACCAACGATGAAGGGGTTGGCTCCAATGACCTTTAAACTTTTTAGCTCTAAATCCATGATCCTCTAAGAAGTACTCGATTTATGTGACATTTAAAAACTTTGAAAGTTTTTCCTTATAAAAAATCCTATGAGATAAGTGGTGAAAGCATTCTTATTCCCATCTTTTACATATGAATAAACTGAAGGCAGTACTGTCAGATCTTTAAATTTTTATTTTACAAATAAAGTAGGGTATTATTTTAGAAATCTGAAAATGTGATCATAAATCAAATATGGAAAAATGAAAACATTTTGTATCTTTTTTTTGTTACTATCGTTACAGGTCTTTGGGCCTTTGATTTGACTGTGACACAGTTACTACAAGAAAACGTAATAGAGTCGGAACGAGGCATTATAAATGGTGTACAGAACTCTATGAACTATCTTCTAGATCTTGTGCATTTCATCATGGTCATCTTGGCCCCCAATCCTGAAGCTTTTGGTTTACTTGTGTTGATTTCAGTCTCTTTTGTGGTAATGGGTCACATGATGTATTTCAGATATGCCCAGAAAACTCTTGGAAATCAGCTCTTTGTTTGTTGTCCTTATACAAAAACAGTCTCCAGTGAAGCCGAAAGTAATGTATCTGTTGTGTAACACAGTTAATTAGTTGTTGCTATCCCTGTTACTGAATTATAGCACCAGTCCTTACTTTAGGGCACCCATAAATGGTCAAGATGTTTCTTTTGAGTTTATGACCATTATGCCTTAAAGGGGTAAACTTCAAAGAAACTAAAAATATGTAAATTTGAGTTAAGAAGTCCCCTTCATATCTAGGGATTAAACAACTAGGAAAAATACCCCACCAACTGAAATGGGGGGAATAATTGGTAATGCTAATCTTCCACTTTTGCCCTGAGGGTAGAGAGAATGTAGAATAGAAAAGTGATGTTTATGCTTTAATATGGTTGCTCTTTGATAGATGTCCATTATCTATCCATCTATATGCTCTAGAATTCAGATGCATTACTTGCCCCCTAAAATGGTAGTTGTACTCATTCTTTTTGAGTAAGACTAGCCTCATGTTCCTTGTATCTTATGCCCATCATTTAAATATAGTTATTAAAATAATTTCTCCTCCAACTATGAAAATTGGAGTTTGTTAACCTGGTCTCAGTATTATCCTATTGATGGTGAGGGTTTGAGAAATATGTGGAAAGTTTTGATAGTCATCTAGTGCTTTCTTGCCATGGATATTTTGGTTGAACTTGGGAGAGCACATTTATTTTTATATAACCACATGGTATAGAATAGAGCAAAATATATTACACACATGTAGCACTTCATATAACAAGCTAGCATGTAAACTGCAGATGTAGTTATAGCATTATAACCATCTTTACATAAAAATTCAAGACATGCTGAGAGTAGTCTTCATATGGCAATAACTGGATTACATAAACTAGGAGCTAGAAATGAACATGAGAGCGACATAGCTGCATTTTACTCCTGCCACTGAATTAAATCAACTCTGTAATCTTGGATTATGAGAGTCTTAATGTAAAGTATGAAGAGCAAACTGGCAAAGTTTTTGTTTTATAAGCCATCTGACTTGCTTTTAAGCAGACTTTTGGTAAAGTAATTGTATCTGTACCCTTTTGTAGCCAGAAACCATTTTAAAATAGTTGTATGAGTACAAATGGGTTCATAAATGTGCTCCATCTAAATGTCTTCAGAAAAAAATAAAGAACTTTTGCATTTTGCTTTCTAAGGTTTACCAGTCGTTATTGAGTATGCCAGCACCAAGTTGGTACTTTGGCATTAGCCATTGATGCACTTTCATGGAGACTGCAATATATTGCTATGAGCACTTTCTTCTTTTTTTGTGTGTTTTAAGTTTAATCTTTTCCTTTTTCCTTTTTCCTTTTTCCTACAATATGACCATGTGATTTACTTTGTTGTAAAAAAAATCTTTGTAATAAATATTTCTATATAAAAATGTTTCCAAAATGCTTTTCCTTACGCACTTTGATGGGGCGTTTGCCATAGTTTTGTTTCAACATATTTTTCACAGAAGGAACTTTGAAAGCTACAGTGTTCTATTTTCCCCCTCTTCATGTTCATGTGCATGGACACACAGAGGTCATTCAGACAAATTTAGATGGAGCCTAGGTGGTGAGGAAATGGTTGATTGTCCAGGCTAGTGTGATACAGCTCAGAAGGTATGATCTTTTGGCATCATCCACTAGTGAATGACTCATAAGAACTTGGCCTCATATTTCACTAAAGAATTGGAGGCCATGTGCCAAGAACTCCCTCCTATTACTTCCTCCTTGTGTCACTCGGATGCCTTCTGCCACTATCTTCATCACCCTTCTTCATGAAGAAGTGGTCTTTCTTACCAAGGCAAACCTCTCTACTCGTGTAAGTGATTCAGTTTCATCCCAACTTCTCCGGCAGATTGTCCCCTCTATCATCCCTACTCTCTCGCTAATCTTCCATTTCTCTTTTTCTGCTGGCTATTTCCCCATTTCCTAAAAATATGCCCATGTCTGTCCCATCTTAAAAAACAAAACAATAAAATTCTCATTTGACTTATCCATTCCTGCCACCTCCAGTCTCATATCTCTTTTCCCTTTTGTGGCTAAACTCCTTGTCTACAGTTTGTGCCTCTAGTTTCTTCTTACTCTCTTCTTAATTCTGCAGTTTGGCTTACAACCTCTTCAACTGAAACTGATCTCTTAATTGCCAAGTCTAATGGCTTTTTCTCAGTCCTCATCTTTTTTGACCTTTCTTAAAGCTTTTGATACTGTGTGTCATGCTCCTCTCCCTTTGGTACTTTTCTATCTAGATTTTCATGACACTCCTAGTCTTCCTCCTGCAGGATTTGATTCCATGTTTTCTCAATCCAGCATGCTTTACAATGCCATGTTTCGGTCTAGTTAAATTACTCTGCAAGTAAATTATAACTGGCAGACCCTTGCTTGGCTCCATGAAATTGAGGAAGTTATATTAGGGTAGATTTGTAGTAATTATTATGTACTTGGAAATAGTAGCAACATAATGTGATATAGTACAAGATTAGAAGATATGGATTTGAATCCCAGCAATGATAGTTGCATGGGCAAGTAACTGAAACTCAGAGATTATCTTTAAAACGGGGGGACTAGACCTTTAAGGTTCTTTCCAGAACCGAACATCATTATCTAAATTAGGTAGTAGAGTGATGGGCATGGTGAGAAAAGTTGAAACCTATATAATAATTTAAGGTTTATTATCTCTTTGGAGTCTCACAACTATGCGAACAGGTAGAGATGCTCAGCGGTAGAAGTGAGATTAACACTTGGGTCTTCCTGACTCCAGGTCTGGTATTCTATACACTATTTATCACATCTAGGACTTCTTTCTACTCTACAAACAAGGAAGGAAGATTGAAGTAAAGAAAAACCATTGTGTATCCACAAAATCCTTGCCATTCTCTGTCTTTTATGTAGGTTGGATAGGGGTTGAAGTGGGAAAAGTGGATTTGGGATATTGGGAGTTATTTTTTACTTCAGCATTAAATTATACTTTAATTTAGGAGGACAATATGCATAAAATAGGTAGAATGGCAAGAACAAGTAGAAATTTATGCAAGTTTTAAATCCTTCATTTAGCCACTAAAATGATTTTTCTAAACTGCCTGTTTGACCTTATCACCCCTTCCCCACTACCAATAAACGCCTATCATCTCCAGGGTCAAATACAAAATCCTCCATTTGGTGTTCAAAGTCCTTTAGAATGTACCTCGCCCCTATCTTTCCAGTCTTCTTACCCCTCCCACCACATACTCTCTGATCCAGGGATATTGGCCTCCTGTCTGTTCTCTGAACGAGACATTTCATGTCTCGTCTCTGAGCGTTTTCATTGACTGTCTCCTATGCTTAGAATGTTCTTCCTCCTCATCTCTGACTCCTGGTTTATTTCAAGTTCCAGTTAAAGTCCCACCTTCTATGGGGAGTCTTTCACAATCTGTCTTAATTCTAGGACCTTTCCTCTTTATTATTTCCAATTTATCTTGTATATAGCTTGCTTGTACATAGTTGTTTGCATGTTGTCTCCTTGTTAGGTTGTAATCTCTGAAAGGGCAAGGATCATCCTTTACTTCTTTTTTTATCCCAGCACTTGTACAGTGCCTGGCATATGGCAGACATTCCTTATTGACTGACTAAAATTCTATTATAATACTACAAAATAATTTGTTAGGCATCACATAGGAGACACCTAATCTCCATCTGGTAACTGTGATATTGATGCCAGTGAGAATTCCACTATGTATGCTTTTTTTTTTATTCCATGAGGATTATACAATTAAATGTAAAAATCTACTTTACAATACCACTCTACTAGTTTATCAAGATAAGTTTTAACTTTTCTTTTTCCAAAATAGCGGCTAATATGGCTTGGGATTTCTTTATTCCCAGTATGTCTGTTAACTTTCTTTTCCTATCCTCTTTTGCCCTAGATAAGAGAAAAAGCAAGGTTAGACTAGAATGCCAACAAAATCCTTTTCACAAAACGTTGGAAAAGTCAGAACTACCTTTAGTTTATTATGTTTTAAAAGGTAAGTGACTTTTTCCTTAAACTGGAACTTGTTCAACTTTTCTAAGGGCAAATAGGAACCAGTATTTTATCTAAAGAATGGACAAATGGTAGATCAAAGTACAAGTAATTACTTTTTCCACAGTTCTTCAACTTGATTTCTCTGTGTCAGTATTTTTTTTTTGTGAGCATTTTTCTTTGTTGCATTCTGTTGGAGAAATAAAAGTTACAAAATATATTAATAAAATCTCCTCAAAATAGTCAATTAACATGTATCAAATGCCTACTATGTGCCAGGCACTGTGCTAAGAACTGGAGATACAAAAAAAGGGAAAAAACAATCCTTCCCCTCAAGGTCACAGCCTGATGGGGGAGACAGTATGCAAAAACCTATGTGCAAATATGCTATATACAGATAAATTGAAAATTCCCAAGGGAATGTAATAGGAAAGGCTTCCTGTAAAAGACTGAATTTAGATGAGATTTGAAGGAAGCCTAGAAACTGTAGATTTTTACTTCATGAGTCTAATTGTAGTAATGACAAACAATTCAAAGGGCTTTAAGGGTTAATACCAGCAGAATTATGTACCATAAATGCACAGAATACTTCATAATTGATTAGACAACTTATGTGAAATCTCTACTGTTATGAGCTTATAATCATTTAACATTAGACCTAGTACAAGTTCCCATGTAATTAAGAGCATGTTTGAATTGTATTATGTACTTAATCCTGGAGAGAATGACTTTTCCCAAAATAAATTTAAATTTTATATCTACATCAATCAGATCCCAGATTCATGGAAGTACCAACATGCAGAGGAATTTTCTTTTATATATATATGATTTATAGTTTTTAAAAATTATAGTTTATAAGACATTTAACAAAGTCTGACACAGCATAATTCTTTCAGGTTAAGCAACAGGAAATCCTTAATGTTCATGTGGTTTTTTTTTTTGTTCTTGTTGTTCTGTTTTTTTAGGACTTGGCCCAATGTTCTCCTCAAAATAAAGAATATTACTTGATTTCCTTACTCATAAAATATAAAGAATTTCTGCTTATGTTTCTGCTTATATTAACTTTTTTTCCAGTGTTAGTCAACATACCTGATTGACTTGTTTTTAAGTGTTTTTTGAATCTCATGTAGCACTTAACCCTCCAAGATTTTTTTTACACACACACTGTAGAAATGAGTAAATTATCCATTTTCATTCTAAACTAATTTCATCTGTAATATTCATATACTGTAGGTGAGACAATTTTACTGGTTTGAATTACCTAGCTAATTGCTTGAATTAGTTACTTTTCTTGATTTATGCTTTTTTAGTTCACATAGCCACATATCCATATGAGCCAGTCTAGAAAAAAATGTTAAATTGTCAAGTTTCTTTTAAAACCAGTAGTGTTTTTTGGTTCAGCCTATTTTCATTTAATAGATTTTTGTACATTTACTTAGACAAAAGCTTTTAACCAAGTTTACATTATCTCTCTCTGTTGAAATAAAAACCTCTTTCAAGGAGCTTGCATTCAATCTGCAGAAGCAATGTGTAAGTATGTTGTTGTTGAATCATTCAGTCATGTCTGACTCTTTATGGCCTCATGGACCATAGCACACTCTTCCATCCTTCACTATCTTTCAAAGTCTGTCCAAGTTCATATTCATTGTTTCCATGATACTATCTATCCATCTCATCTGCCATCCCTCTTTCCTTTTGTCTTTCCCAACATCAGGGTCTTTTCCAAAGCGTCCCATCTTCTTATGCAGCCAAAGTATTTAAGCTTCCACTTCAGTCTTTGACCTTCCAGTGAACAGCCTGAATTAAATTCTTTTAAGTATTGACTGATTTGACCTCCTTACTATCCAAGGGACTCTCAAAAGTCTCCACCAGCACCACAATTCAAAAGTGTCTGTGGTTCTCAGCTTTCCTTATAGTCCAATTCTCATAGCTATACAATGCTATTGGAAAAACAATGTCTAAGTACATATAGACAAAATAGGTCCAGTTTTGTTAAACATAAGGTAGTTAGTAAGGTTGCCAAGCCATCACCCCTATACTAGCTATACTCTCCTCCCTTCCCCAGCTTGACCCCTTGGTGAACCAGTTCAACTCTGTAGTGTCTTCTCTTCAATTTCTTGCCCTCTTCTCATATCATCGTATTTGCCTTGCAAAGTCACAATCTTGGATCATTCCCACATTCTGCTGCCTTCTCTCTTACACACATGCTGAACAAAGCTGGAGAAAGTCTCAAAATCATTCTGGGTCTACTACAAAGTTATGTTACATAATCTCAGCTGGGCTCTCATTATAGCAAAGCAATCTTTTTACACCTCCTTAATTAATTTACTCTCCCACTCACCACAATGGTTCTTCAAGTCTTTTCATCCCGTCTCAAACCTCCAATGGCTTCTCCTCCTCCCACTCTCTGAGACTAAAACTTTGCCTCATATTTTACTGAAAAAAATTGAGACCATTGATTAAGAGGTATCTCTTCTCCCTTCCTCATTTCACATCAATCAGATGCTTTCTGCTACTATTTTCTGCTATACTCCAGTATCACATAATGAGGTGGTCTAACTCCTTGAAAAGACAATCCCTCCACAGGCACAAGGGATGCCATTCTATTTCAACTTCTCCAGGATATTGCCTCTTCTTTCAGCTATCCTCTCTCTCACTTATCTTCAATCTCTCCTTGTCTACTGGCTGCTTCCCTACTGCCTACACATATGCCCATCCATGTCTTCCTCATCTTCAAAAAATCCCCACTTGATCCATTGACCCCTACTACTGATAGATCCATATCTCTCCTCCCTTTTGAAGCTAAAATTCCTTGAGTAGGCTATCTATAATGGTGTCTCTACTTCCTTTCCTCTCATTCTCTTCTTAACTCTCTGCAGTCTGGCTTCTGAACAGAAAGTTACTATCTCTTAATTGCCAAATCTAATGGCCTTTTTTTCTCAGTTCTTATCCATCTTCACCTCACTGAAGCCTTTGGCATTTGATACTCTTGGCTTTCTAGGTTTTATGGCACTATTCTTTCCTAGTTCTCCTCCTCCCTATCTGACCACTCTTCACTCTCCTTGATTGAATTTTCATCCAGGTTATGCCTACTAATAGGATCCAGGATAGAACTTAATGGAAAGAAGATGGAAAATGCTCCAGCAAAGATTACAAAAAAGTGTGTCATCTGTTTCCTAGGGACAATGTCGATCACTGTAAGTAATGAGTCCAACTGCCTTTTAGTGTTGCTTTTGTTTAAAATTTTTTTAGTCACTTGTATATGGTCTTTCTTGTTTCACTGTACTGGTTCATACAAGTCTTCCCATGTTTCTTTGAATTCCTCATATTTGCTATTTCTTGTGGAGCAATAATATTCCATGATATTCATATAATATACCTTAATTTGCCAGTCATTCCCAATCATTGGGCATGCATTTTGTTTCTAGGTTTTATTATTACAATAAGTGGCTAAGGAAGATTGACACCTTAGAACCTCACTCAAGAACTGACAACCCTGAAAAATTAAAAAGGCTCAAATAGGAAACAACTTGATACAAATTTTACAAAATTTAAAAAGAAAAGAAGAAAAATTTAAGGAATTTGATATAAAAATCTAGAAAATATATATACATTTATATAAAAAAACCTGGAAAATAGATCAAGGAGAGATAACCCAAGAATTATCAGACCATTTGAAAATCATAATTAAAAGAAAAAGTCTGGATACTATATTTCAAGAAAGTATAAATGAAAACTGCTCCTTCCTTTCACTGGCGTGTTCCTCCCAGAACTGAGTAAATTTTTTGAAATAGAAGTGCAGGTGACAAGAGAAACATAGGAAGGTACACATGTTTGTTAATTAAAAGGGAATATGTAGGGGGCAGCTAGGCGGCGCAGTGGATACAGCGCCGGCTCTGGAGTCAGGAGGACCTGAGTTCAAAACCGACCTCAGACACATAATACTTACTAGCCGCGTGACCCTGGGCCAGTCACTTAATCCCATTACCTAGCCCCCCCCCCCCAAAAAAAAGGAATATGTGAGAGCGATAAGAAACAAAATGCTTTCTTAGAACCTTTGAAGAATCATGAAGAAAGGTAAAAATTGGCCAAAGGTCTGTGCAAGTGTTTTTAGTCTGTTTTAATGGTATTAGGTGTATGCTGGGGAAGAATGGAGGAAGGAGAGGGAAATCATTATAGCATCGTGGAGGTTCATAGATAAGTATATGGCTGCAGAGGAAGGAGAAGGGAGATTGGCCATCCCTTGAAAGTTACTTTCATCTGAACTAGATAAAGGAAGATTGAACATAATAAAAGATAGACTTTGGTATAGAAATACATTAAACTCCAAAGGGAAATAGGAGGGCATAGGAATAAAGGGGGAATGGAGAGGAGTCTAAGAGGGAAAATAGAATAGGTAAGGGTGTGCAGTCATTTATCTGTGGTGAGTCAGGCTGGTTGAGTCCGTTTTAAAACTTTGCTTTTAACTTTGAATACAGGGCAAGCAGCCTGCATAAGACCATGGTGTACCATGCTCATTCATCCTATCTTCCCAAGTAATGAAGGAGGAGCTGAGGTGACCCTAATCCCATCAACCCATAAATTTTATGAACCAATCAAGAGCTGAGGTGGCACTAACTCCATTTCCTCATTTGAAACATAGACCAATAAAAATTGTCTTTCTGTTTATGGAAATTGTTTACTGCTGTCTATAAAGAGCAGAACACAAAGAAAAGTTAGGCCTTTTTGATGAGATCTGGAGTGAAGGAAGAATTCCCATCATCACCACTACTATATTTCATAGTGCTAGGAATGCTAGTTAAAGCAATTACAAGGAAAAGAAGTTGAAGGGATAAGAAAAGGCAAAGAGGAAACAAAAATATCACTTTGCAGGAAGCTAGAAGACACAGTGGATAGAATGCTGATCCTGCCTCAGACACTCTGTGACACTGGGCAAGTCACTTAAGCTCTAGTAACCTCTATTTCCTTGTCTATAAAATGGGAATAATAATGGTATCTACCTCTCAGGGTTATTGTGAGAATAAAATAATATTTGAAAAGGGCTTTAAGAAGAAATCAAAGCTATCTATAGTCATGTGAAAAAATGCTCTAAATCACTATTTATTGGAGAAAAACAAATTAAAAACAACTCTGAGGGACTACCTCATACTTATCAGAAATGACAAATGCTGAAGGTTTGAGAGAAAATAAGTATATTAATGAACTATTGGTGGAGTTGTGAACTGTTTCAACCATTCTGGAGAATAATTTAGAACTATGCCCAAAGGATAATAAAACTGTGCATACCCTTTGACCCAGCAATAATTACTAGGTCTATACCTCAAATAGATCAAAGGAAAAGGAAAAGCACCTATCTGTACAGAAATATTTATAGCAACTTTTTGTTGTGTCTAAGAATTGGAAATTGAGGGGCTATCAATTGGGTAATAGCTGAAAAACTTTTGGGATATGACAGTGATGGAGTACTATTGTGCTATAAGAAATAACAAGGGGAAAGGTTTCAGAAAAACATGGGAAGACCTATATAAACCTATACACAGTGAAGTGAACAGAACCAGGAGAACATTGAACATGGTAACAGCAATAGTGTAATGATGTTCAACTATGAAAGAGTTGGCTACTCAAATGATCCAAGAAAACTCTGAAGGACTCATGATGAAAAATGCTACCCACCTTGTTAAATGAAAGAAACAATCTCTAGAGAAAGAACTGATGAACTCTGAATGCAAATTGAAGTATAATTTTCTCACTTTATAGTTCTTGCTTCCTTTGTGATATAGCTAACATGGAAATATGTTTTATGTGATTTCGTATGTATAATTGACATTATTTTTGCTTGTCTTCTCAGTGGGCCAGAGAGGCATGGAAGGGAGGAAGAGAATTTAAAACTCGAAATTTTAGAAAAATGTTAAAAAATATATATTTTTAAAAGTGTTTTGTAAACCTTAAAGTACTATATAAATTCTAGCCATGACTATTATTGTTATAATTATCAGTTGTTGTCATATGATGATATATTTAAAAAACCTTAGAGTCAACTAGAATGAATTGAAAAAAATTTCAAGATATAATATAAATCCACATATATTATTAGCATTCATGTATTTTACAAAAAAAAAGCAAGAACAGTTAAAAAGACAAATTTCATTCAAAAGAACTACAGAAGCTATACAATATTTAAGAATGTATATATCAAAATGCCTCCAGTAACTATATGAATCCAACTACAAAACACTGTGTAAAAACAGACAGACCTAAACTATTAGAGAAACATTAATTACTGTTGGATAAGTCAAGCTAACATAACTGATAATGATAACTAAGTTAATTTAGTAATTCAAATCTTCACTAATCAAATTAATATTTTATAGGAATATTTTATAAAGCTAGAAAAAATAATAACAAAATTTATATGGAAGAACAAATGACCAACAATCTCAAGGATAATAATGAAAGAAATGGGAAGAAAGGGTGTCTATCAGTATAAGATCTCAAACTTTATTACAAAGCAGTGATCCTTAAAATGATTTGATACTGGTTTAAAAAAGAGAAGTCAATCAGTGTAACAGAGTAGGTACACTACATGGACAAAGAAAGGAACACAGTAGTGAAAAAACCAAAGACTGAAAGACCAATGACCTTAGTTAAACTAGGGGAAAGTCTCACTGTTTGACACAAACTGTCAGAAAAGTTTTACAGAAGTCTGGGAGAAATTAGATTTAGACCAACATCTCATACCATATACCAAGACAAACTCTAAATGAATGTGTGGCCTGAATAGAAAAAGCAAAATAATAAATAAATTAGATGAGCAAGGAAGAAAGTGTCTTTTAGATGTCTGAACAGAGAAAGAGTTTGTGACTAGACAAGCAATAGGGAGGCTCACACAAGATAAAATGGACAATTTTGATCCTATAAAATTGTAAAAGTTTTGCACAAAATATTTAATATAGTAAAAATTAGAAGGGAAATAGGTAACTGGAAAAAAATCATTGCAGCAAGTTTCTCTGACAACAGTTTTATATCTAATATAAAAAACTTATTCAAATTTATAAGACTAAGAGCCAATTCCCAATATGTATTCAAAAGAAGAAATCTGAACCGAACCATATGAAAATATGCTCCATGTCACTAATAATACAAATTAAAGTAACTCTGAAGTTCACACCCATAAAGACTGGCAAAATGATAAGACTGGCAAAGATAAGAGAGGAAAATGACAAATGTTGGAGGGGCTGCAGAAAAACTGATTCCCTAATGCAGCATTGGTGGAGATGTGAATTAGTCTAGCATCTAAAAAGCAATTTGGAATTATGCCCCCAAAGTCACCTGTGCATACCCTTTGACTCAGTTATGCCACTACTAGGCCCTTTACACTCCTCCCACTTCCCCACCAAATCAATCAGCTTCTATGGTAGCTAAAAATTAAAAACTAAGGTAGAGGCTGGGAGAGTGTCCTCCGGCTGGGGAATGACTAAACAAATTGTAGTATGTGAATATAATGGAATATTATTGTGCTGTAAGAAATGGGAAAATAGATTATTTCAAAAGAGACATGGAAAGACATAGCAACTGATGAAGAGTGAAGTAAACAGAACCAAAAGGACAGTTTTTAACTATAACATCAGCATTACAAAAATGAACCATTTGAAGACTTTTATAAAGTGATGAAGAATAAATTGAACATAACCAGAATAATTAAATAATAATAACACTGTAAATATAAGCAACTTTGAAAGCTGTAAGAACTTATGATCTATATGTACACTGACCATCCATGTTTCCAAAGGTTGAATGATATATACTATCTACCTCCTGATAGATAGTGATAAATTGATAGGATCAGGCATAAAAAAAAAACCAATCAATGTTACTGACTCTAATCCCCATGTTCTATCTACTAAACCACTTTGCTGCTTTTTGAGATAAAGTGTAGGTATGCTCCCTTTTAATTCTGGAAGAAGAATACATCTTTCTCTTCAAAGTCCCTCTTAGAACTCTAGCAGCCGTCTTGACTTCTATGGACCCTGTTAGAAGTGCTTTGCTGCTCTGCTTCAAAGTGGAGGTAATGAAGACATGGATCAAACCAAATCTACAAAATTGTTTGAGCACTTACTATGGGTCCACCAATGTGCTAGTTTAATTGTGAGAGATAGAAAAGAAGACACAGGTCTTGCCCTGGAAAGGTTGAATGTATAAGCAAGGGGACTCATAGAAAATACAATTTTCCCAGCAAGAACGAGAGACTGAAGGATAATGGGAGGCAGAAGTCATGATGGAGGGGAGAAGCCCCCTGAGGAAAGATAAGAGAGTGAAAGAAGGGCAGACAAGCTCTAGTAGAAGCAGCCAGCATATTGCAAGTGAAGGGTACAGCTCTAACCTGAATATAATCATTAACAATTAGAATCCTGTTTGGCTCATTGACCCACTTAGGGAGCAATCTGTCTGGGCAGAATTTTGCATCTTCCCTGACTATCGGTGCTACTGAGACCTGATGAATTCGTCTCCTCTTCACTTTCTCTCCCTCTGCTATCTCATCCCTTGCTGGAGAATTGGCATCGTTTCCTGCTCTCTTAAACTTTGTTTATTTGCCCTTATACTTTTATAAGAGGGTTTGTCTCTAAAGATAAGTTGATGGTCACTGTGTTCTCAGTATTTGTTCTAAAGGAGTGAACCTCATAATAGAGAAAAGAGTAATATCTCCACAGACTAACGGTCCTACCCTATATTGAAGCTGCCTATCTCTGTCTCTCTTTCTAGAGACAAGGGGGAGGCTTCATCGTGATCTATAAAGCAGGTCATTTCAATTCAATTCATTTATTATATGATAACCATATGTAAGATCCTGTACTTGACAATAAGGACATTAAGATGGAAAATGAGATATTTCATGTGTAGCTTATGCTCTCAATTCTGATCCCTTATACTCACAACTTGTGTGTCTACTTGGGGAAATCTGACTTACCCATATAAAACAGAGAATACTGAGGAGCAGATTTTGACAGCAATAGAAATTTAAAAAGGAAGGTATTGGTCTCTTCCAGAACAGTTAGGGAAGAGTCAACTCTCCATGTGTGGTTATGATGGTACACTGCACCATTACAAATGATGGAAAGGCTGAATTTAGAAAAACCTGGGAAGATTTGTGCGAATGAATGCAGAATGAAGTAAGCAGAAAAAAAATACAATAACTACAATATTGTAAAAGAAAACCTTAAAGGACTTAAAAACTCTGAAAAATGCAATAAACAACCAGATAATTATTTATAGTTGTTTATTAGACTAGATTCACAGAATTAATAATTCAGTACAATTCAACAAGTATTTATGAGGCTACTACTGCGTACAAGGCATTGAGCTAGGTGATGGGAATACAAAGACAAGAATTGGATAGTTTTTGTTCCAAAGCAGAATTTATTCCATGGGCAAAGAGCACGTACATAGATAATGTATAATAAGTAAAATACATAAAGTCTATACAAAGTAAATATACATACTAAGTAAATACAAAATAAATTCAGAGTGGGGTACTAACAAGTAGGGGTATCAGGAATGGCCTCCTAAAAGAGGTGGCTCTTAAGTCAAGTCTTCAAGGAAGCTAGTGATTCTGTGAGGTAGTGGTAAGTAGGTAGCACTTCTGGGCATGGAGTAGAGTCCCTTCAAAGACATGGAGGTAAGAGATGTAATAATAAGGGGAAAATGAATTTCATTCTTATTTCATGTCTTTTTATGTCATTTGCTCTTGTAGAAGAAATCTCCAAATCTACCCCCCTACTATCATAAAAGAAGTGGATATAAGTGACAGAAAAGTGGAACAATTCCTGCTCACCCTGTTTCACAGCTGCAATTCCTTCCACTTCTGATCCCTCTGCTGCCATCTGAGAATAGTATTGAGTAGGTAAAAATGAAGAGAATGAATAGATATTCTTGTGATTCACTGAAAGTTAGACTAACAATTAAGAGTGTAAGGATAAAGGAAAATCTAAATGTGTTCTCCCAGACTAAGGGAGATAAATTTCCTCATTTTTCCAAGTTATTTTTCAAAGCTAGTTTGAGTAGCCATCTGGAAAATTGTCCACCTCAAAAGGTCATCTCTAGCCTGAAAAATAACTTCTAATGCTTCAGCTGAAGAGCCATCATTTGGGGATAAGAGAGCTCTGCAGATAAAAGCCTGACTTGACCATTTTGACTTTAAGCCTTGGAAGATCAGGGGCCAGTCTAAACAGAACTGCAGAGTCTGAAAGTTGATCACATGTTTCCTTACAGCTTTTAGCCTTTCAGGAGGTCTGCAGTACATAACTGAAGAGGTCATCCCTCCATCTGAGGACAGACCTAATGGTATAAACATTGCATAACAGTCAGGAGAAGAAAGAAAAAAAAGGAAGCCACAAAAACTTCTCTTTTGTTCCTTTAGATTGTTTTTTTTTTAATTTTGTTTTGTTTAAGAAGATGAACGACTAGTAGAAAATATGACTTTGGTCAGAACAAAGGGAGCATAATAATGTATATTTTTCCAAGGTGATTGTAAATTGAAACGAAATATGTTATGCACATACTTCACAGAGCACAGGGAGAACTTTTGGCCTCTTCCAGGGATTTGTTGGCATTTGTGGTTAGAAGTTATTTCAGTTTCCAGATTGACTTCATTCCACAGAGACAGCAGTTCTTTGACTGCAGAGTTTACATTGGAAAGGAACTACAGACTCTGGAGAAAAAACCTTCACCACTGTTAGCCATTGCTTTCCTTTCTCTGGTGATCTATTAACCGAACTGACCCCTTTGCTGTCCCTGCCAGGCAGATGAACTGCTTAAGATGTTATAAAAATAAAGTCAGGTGGAGTTATTCACCGGCAGCTGAATAGGTGCTTTGAACAGGAGATATTACGACTGGATAGTCACCGTTGGTAGTGCCTTTAGTCTTTACTGCTATTGGTAAAAAAAATATCATCTGGAAGATTATAAATTAACCTTTGAAGAAAACCCAACATTGGAAGTTAAATGCTTAACAGTGGGATTATATTTGGCAAGAGGACTGTTGAAGAGAAATATTTTTTTGGTAGACAAGGCACTCCATGGCCCAAGTGCTTTATTTTGGGCTGCTTTCAAATGCATTCAGAAGTATGCATTATTATTTACAAAGCATTTAAGAAGCCACCAATCTGCAACAGATCATACTCTAATCATATCTTATTTATCCTTCCTGTTAGAAAGAAAATCATAGATTCTTAGGGGGATGACAGTCACCCATTTCACTTAGAATGTGACTTTTATAGGACAGCATAACAAGATTGTCAGACAATTATCACAAATATGTAATTCAGGATATAGTGTGTCCCCCCCCCGCCCCCAAGAATTAGTACAGACAAGGGCTTCCTATATTACTAGCTACAACTATTTTCAATTGTCACTGACTTAACTTTACCTCTAGATAAAATGTTTTAGTTCACCCTTTGCTCCTATTTATTACTTTTAATTAGCCTGCTACCAGTTTAATTTGATAGATTAAGATAAAGAAGCTATTATTTGAAAGGGGATTTTGGCTTCTTACTGTGGCTTCTTCCAACTTCATTCTATCCCTTTAAAAAGAAAGCAACTTCCTCCTACCCTCCCCCAATGCTTCTTCCATATCTAATAAGCACAATGTCTCTCACAGATTAGGAATCGCTAAAAAAAATTATTAAATGAAGAAAATTAACCCTGCTATCTGATTATTTCTAGGTTCTTTTTAATAAGATCTAGATCCTAGGGTAACCACGTTGAGAGTACGTAGCCAGCCAAATGAAACTTTTTCACTTACCACTTCCTTTTTTTAAAAAATGAAGACATGATAAACAATTATTTTGTGGCAG
Source organism: Vombatus ursinus (assembly GCF_900497805.2). NCBI lineage: Eukaryota > Metazoa > Chordata > Mammalia > Diprotodontia > Vombatidae > Vombatus > Vombatus ursinus. Next base: position 23,225,749 of record NW_020954557.1, read on the forward strand.
CATCCCCATGTTACATTTAATATTTTGTAAACTGCTCTAAATGTGGCTTTAAAAGGTGCACACCTTTCTCCTAAAGGGCAGGGTAGATTCTGGGAAAATCTGGCTCAGCATATGTGACATCAGCTGTTCCAAAAACAAGTTGGCCACCAGTTTCTTGTTCAGCTTTGTTGGCATGTCTAATGGAACTGTCAAAGGCAGAATGGGCGCAGTGATTGAACCTCCATTCATTATGATCTGTTCTGGCCAATGTTGAAGAACATTCTGTGGGTAGAGGAATAAACTTGCCTGACTGGTCTTTTCTTGTCTGCTGGCAAACATGCTACTTTCCACTACTTTTTCATAGGTGTTAAACTTACACAGGCTGTCCTTGTCAATGCACATATGCATATAGACATCTTTATATGTGTGTACACAGTCATGTAGCTAAGTAGTTGTGTATATAATAGATTAAAAAATTGAAGGAGTTGTCACCCTCTCTGAGCACCATTTTATTTGAAGGAAATTATAATCAATCCCATTGATTATTTGCACTAGATGCTTCCAAAAGATTTTTTTTTTGGTGAGGCAATAGGAGTTAAGTGACTTGCCCAGGGTCACACAGCTAGTAAGTGGTAAGTTTCTGAGGCTAGATTTGAACTCAGGTCCTCCTGACTCCAAGGCCAGAGATCTATTCACTAGCTGCTCCCCAAAATAATTTTTAACATTAAGTTATACTTTGATACTTCAATAGTTCTCATCATTGTTGGTAACCCTTCTGCTAGTGCAGAATACAGTCTGCTCATACATTCTCGTCCTGTATGATTCTCATTCCATGCTCTTCCTGATACATGTCGTCTTATACAATTCACAAAACATACCTTTTGTTTGAAGTAGAACTCAGACCTATTCTTTTTAAATTTGACATTAGTTTTACAGTGACTCTTTCACAACTTACTCACATTTTCTTCAGTTCACAAATCTCTAAGTTAATTTCATGAAAAATAATTAAGAATGCTGAGATTATTAGGTGAAAAAAACCAAACCTTCATTTTGATTCCTGATCCCCATCCTCCACAGTGGTCTGGAAGTAGTTAGCACTTCCTTTCTTGAGTACTCAGAAAAAAATAAATTCTCCCTTCTCTTCTCCCAGATTCAACCCTTTAACAAGATTCTGCCATGTAGACGAGAACTAGCTACTTGGGAGAATTTGCAAAAAAAACAAAAAAACAAAAAAACAGCAAACTTTGCTGAAACTTTGTCTATGACATTTCCCTGGTCCACCAGTCTACTAAACCCTGACAAAAACAATGAAGTTAGTCTGGTAGGACTTGTTTTTGATGAAGCCATACTGGTACTTATTGAGCAGTGTTTCTATTTCTAAATTAATGTTCACATACTATCCTTTCAACAGTTCTTTCTAGATTTTTTTAAACCAGGAATCCAAAACAAATTTGTCATCTATAGTCTAAAGAATAACTTTTTTCCTTTCTCTTTTTTTTTGAAACTAGGAAAACATTTGCTGCTCTTCACTCCTGGTGCAACTCTCCAATCCACCATGATTTTTCAAAGTTCAGCAATGGTAGCTCAGTGATCACAACTACCAGTTCTTTTGGTGCCCTGGGATGTAGTTTGACAGGCATAGTGATTTACATGTATTGAGGGCAGCCACTGGTGCAATCTTACCATCTTCTCTCTTATCTTTGGTTTAAATGTGCTGTTAATGATTGTCGTTCTATCCTACTAAAGACCACAGATTGGTTTTCTTGATAGAGAAACAGAAGCAGAATCAGGGTTGAATAAGTAATCCATTGTACTTAGGATCTAACTATACATCCCAAGCAGCAGTGGTCTTTGTTCTTTTCATTCTTCTACATAGCTAAAAGGCCTCCTTTTTGAATCATTAGCATTCATCTCCAGCATTAGCTCCTTTCTGACCTTCAATCCTCAACTCTTACAGGACCATGTTACTATTTCACATAGCATTTTTCAGAACGTGAAATACTCAGTTACTTGTCCTTGTTTCCATTTTTTTAAAATTTAAGTTGGTCATTGAGTTTTCTGAAAATCCCACCTGAGTCTCTTTAGATAGCTCCATTTTGTCTTCTTATTCGGAATTGTTTGGGTTTGAATAAGAGTCAGGAGAATTTTACTCCTGAAAGCTTACCTTCCCCTGGATCAGCTTCCTGTGTAGAATTTTAGAACATGACATCCTACCTATCCTTTATCTGAATGTTGAAATCTTCCCTCCCCAAATCTAGGGTGCCCCTTTGACTTTGTCCAATTTTCTCTGAAATGTCAAAGGACTTAGGAAAGGTTTCAGCAGGTTGGATGGATCCCTTATGGAGGATCCACTGAAGAACATGTACAAAGACTGCATAAAGTGACCTCATGAAGATCAGCAAAAATTTTTTTAAGTATCAGAGTATCTATCACCAACTGAAATGCACAATGTGCATTTCCTTCTAGGGTTCCTGTCATTTCTACTTCAACAAACAGTTCTATATTGCTAATTAAAGTCACACCTAGAATATAAATTTCCTCCATTGCTTCCTCCTCCCAACTGAAGTACAACAAAAGATCTTTGGATAGCATATTAAACTTGAGGTCAGAAGATCTTGGTTTGAGTCATCTGGGCTCTGGCACTTTACAGTCAACAAACATTTATTAAGCACCTACTATATACCAAGCTGAGGATATAAAAAAAAGGCAAAAAGTCCCTGCTTTCAAGGAGCTCATGGTCTAATGGGGGAGCTACCATACAGAAACTATGTATGAACAACTATACACAGAATAAATTAGAAATAATCAATGAAAGAAGATCAGGAAAGTTTTCTCATAGAAGGTCAGATTTTAGATGGGATTTGCTAGAAGACAAGAGGTAGAAATGTGGAGGGAGAGAGAATTCCAGGCATCAGGAACAGCAAATAAAAAATGTCTAGAATCTGGAGATGTCTTGTATAAGGAACAGGAAGGTGACCAGGGTCATCAGGTCATAGATTACATTGAAGGGAATATGTTGAAGTAAAAATGGAAAGGTAGGAGGAATCTAGATTGTAAAGAGCTTTGAATGCCACACAGATGATTTTACAGTTAATATTGGAGGTGATCGGGAGCCTCTGGAGTTTATTGAATCGAGGGAGGGGGAGCAGCGACATGCTCAAATCTCTGTTTTAAGAAGATTAATTTAAAAGCTGAATGGATAATAAATTGGAATGGGGAAAGACTTGTGACAGGAAGGATCAGCAAGCTAGATATGAGGTGATGAGGACCTGCACTAAGGTGGTAGCAATGTCAGGGGAGAGAAGGGGGTAGATATAAGAGATATTATAAAGGTGGAATTGACAGAACTTGGCAACAGGTTGGAAATAGGGTCATTGAGAGAGAGTGAGGAGTTGAGGACCTACATTGTTCTCCTGGGTGACTGGGAGGAAGGTGGTGTACTCTACAGTAATAAGGAAGTTTAGAAAGGGAGTATTTTGGGGAAAAGATAATGAATCCTTTTTTGGACATATGGAGTTTAAGATGTTTAGATGGGCCATCCAGTTGAGAAGTCAAATAGGCAAGTGGAGAAGTATGTCAGAGGGTCAGCAGAGATGTCAGGGCATGATAGATAGATTTGAGAATTATCAGCTTAGATATGATAGTAGAGCTGATGAAATCACCAAGTGAAACAGTATAGGGGGAGAAGAGAAGAGGGCCCAGGGTAAAACCCTGGGGCACACCTATCAGTAGCAAGGATGACCTGGATGACCAAGGATGATCTCTGCAAAGGAGATTAAAAAGGAGTGGTCAGACTTGTAGGAAGAGAACCAAGATAGGAGTAGAGGAGTAGGGTCAAAGAAACCTAGAGAGAAGAGAATATCAGAGAGAAGAGAGTGATAATGTAATATGGGACATAGTACAAATAACTTCTCTGAGATTCAGTTTCCTCTTTAAGTAAAATGGAGATAGTAATACTCATACTGCCTACCACAAGAGTTCTTGTGAGGATAAAGGAAAAGATGCATGTGAAACACACTGTAACTATAAAGCACTATTCTAAAAATAATTTATATATTCGAATGTGGGAACCCTTTCTGTAATTAGGAAAGAAGGAAATTGGTTAGAGCCTAATATTTGCCTTCTAAAATTCCTTTTACTAATAGCAGCAAAAAATCAAAACTAACAGTCTTCTCTACACATGATTAAGAAAAAAGATTCCTTAAAGACCTTTTTACTCTTCCATTGATCATCTGACTAGGCATGAAATTGTTAGAAATGGATTTTTCTGTTCCAATCTCTTGGTAAACATTGGAAAATGAGACAATCTTAATATCTACTCTTGGCTGAAATGAAAGGTGAGGATAAAATGAATAGCTTTGTGAGAACAGATGCTGGGTACAAAGTTAGAGATAAGTTTGTACCCTACATTATCGGCAAAGCATGTGTGCAGACCATTTGGGTGCTGTGTGTCCAAAATAATGCTTTTGGTTCCCATCGTTTGAATCTAGCCAGCTTTACTAAGTTGGCCTACAGCACTAAAGGAAACTCGAAAGCAGCAAAACTTGTGTTTTATCATGTGGTCCCTGCATTTTTCCTATCAACGTTTTGTTGATTTTGAGTTCAAGCCCTGGGAAATGTCCTGGCAAGTCAAGGGGTGCCACATTGTCTTGGGTGCCTAAGGCACTTAGACAGCCTGGTAAGTATACAGATAGACATTGGTTTGGCAATAAATGTCCATTTCAATTCACCTCTCTGTGGTTTTGGAGGAAGTTCTGTTTACTTGATTATATTTGCTAATACTAATAAAAATAAAAATTATAAAGATAACTCTACTCTTCATGTGAAAGGTAATGTAGGATAGTGGATAGAGTGCTGGCATAAGGAGCAAGAAGACCTGGGTTCAAGTTCTGCTTTTGGTTAATATTGTCTGTATGACTCAGGCAAGTTACCTCTTAGATCCCTCAGGCAATTCTCTTAAAAAAAAAAAAAACCCACAAGACAAGTTGTTGCTGATCTTCATTGGTAGAGGGAATTTCCCCACTAAGAACTTCCCTAAACTGATGAAATCACAGACTTGAATGAAAAAACAAAGTTTCTTAACAAACCAGAGTCTTCCTGATGCCTGAAGCTGTACCTACACATGGTGATAAAATGAAGACTTAAAGAATAATCTTTTGGGGGACCATTTTATGACCAGTTTCTGTATAAGCACAATATATTGAGTTACCACAATTGGATTATTGGTCTTCTTCTGTTTCAGTCATGAGAAAGGACATATGAAGATAATAATGGCTAACATTTATGTGCCGTCTACTATATGTCAGGCACTGTGCTAAATGCTTTACAATTATTCATCATTTGATCCTTTCATCAATCTTGTGAAGTAGGTGCTATTATTATCCCTGTTCTACAGATGAGGAAACTGGGGCAAACAGAGGTTAAGTGACTTGCCCAGGGTCATATGGGTAGCAAGTGTCTTAGGCTGGATTTAGACTCAGATCTTCCTGACTCCAGGTCCAGAGCACTAACCACTACTCCACCAAGATGAGTTTTGGATATGCTATCAACAGACCTGGATTAGAATCCCAGTTATTCTACTTACTGGGTGACCTTGGGCAAGACCTTTCTGAATTTTAGTTTCCTTATCTTCAAAATGAGAATAATAGTTCTTGCCTTACTTGCATTTTAGGAAGAGGAAAAAAGAAGGAAACAAGCATTTATTAGGTACCTACTATGTGCCAGACACTATGTTTTATAAATATTATCTCATTTAATCCTCACAATAACTGTGGGAGATAGATACTGTTATTATCTCATTTTACAGCTGAGAAAACTGAAGCAGACAGTAGTTAAGTGATGTGACCATGGTCACACTGTTAGTAGGTGTCCAAGGCTAGATTTGAACTCATGTTTCGTGACTTCAAGCCCAATGCTCTATCCAGTGTGCCACCAAGCTGTCTGTAATGTAGCTAAGTTATGGAAAGGTGATGGTAGTAGTGGTGGTGGTGATGATGTAAAGATCCAATAAGATGAACTGTGCAAAAATGATTTATATCTACAAATCATTATATAAATATAATCTAGTATCATTATCTTTTTTTTTAAATCAAAGTTTAAGATATTGATTTAGGCAGCCCTCATATCTTTGAAAGGGAACTCAGGTAACTAACTCATTGATTACAGGGACAGGCAGACATCTAGGAGAGCTAATGTTAATTTTCAAAATTCTTATACTCCTCATAAGTATGTACTATATAAAACCCCAAAATAATCTTCCTAAGGTACAAATCTGTCCATGTCATTCTTTGCTCAAAAATCTTCAGTGGTTCCATATTGTCCAGGAAAACGTTCAGACTCCCTAATTAGCATTTAAGATCCTTCACAAACTGGTCCCAATCTACTTTTCCAGACTCATTTCATGTTATTCTCCATCAGTTCTGGGAGTCAAATTTTATGAAAGACTTTTAAAAAGCTGAGACATTTCCAGAGGAGTGCATGCCAGATCCATTGAAAGAACTGAGATATTTAGCCTGGAGAAGAGAATAGTTGGATTTTTTTTTTTTTAGGTGGAGAGTGGAGAGTAGGTTGGAAGTGGGAAGGATGTGATAGCTCTCTTCTAGGATTAGGAAGTGCTTTCACATGGAAGTTGGAATTATTCCGTTTAGCCCCAGAGAACCGAACTAGGATAAATAGGAACTATAAAGATTTGTTTCACCTTGAGATAAGGAAACACAATAAGAGCCATTTAAACACAGAATGGGTAGCTTTGGGAGGGAGTAGGATCCTCCTCAGTGGAGGTTTCCAAGCAAAAGCTGGATGATCGTATGAGTATATCATACTGGGGAATCTTGTTCAGGGAATCTTGGTAACATATGTAAACCAAATGGCCACTGAGATCCCTTACAACTCTGAGATTCTGGAATGCTATAGTTCTGTAACACTCCTGAGTGTCTGGTTAAGTTTTTGTGAAGGTGCCTAGGTCACTAAATTGTTCCCTCGGGCTACAAATGGTACCCTAATAGCTTGGATTAGTGAATGAGTTGCATTAAGGATCTCATTTGTTCCCAAATGACAATTTGATTCAATTTATCCTCCAAGTTTATTAACTCCAATTTCTTTTTTTTTTTCCAATTTACTTCTAAAGCTACACCTGTTCCCACCACTCAACCATGAGAAATTCTGTCTTTAGGTATTACTTAAGTAATGCTAGTTAGTCAAAGAGGGAAAAAAAATACTGTTCCAACTCTCAAAGATTCCCCATTCTCATGGAATTCAATGTCTCTACCACCCTCCTTGCTTCCCTGACTCAGGCCAGCCAGACTCCGTTGGGAGCACAGGCAGGGGAACAGTGTCATTTAAGGGTTATCACTTATTTTCTTCCCCTATAGCTTCTTCTTCCTCTTTTCTTGACCCAGGGCACCAGATGGGAACAGATGCTGGTAACAGCCCTTCTCCCTCAGTTCTCCTAACAGTATCTTCTTTCCCTTTATTGGCTGGATACTGAACTCCACATTCCCACCTCTATGAGAAGAAACCCAGAATTCTCATTCTACCCCATCCATTGGGACCACTACTCATTTCCCAGTGATGGTAGACTGGTCACCTCCCTCAGTGTAGACATGACTGCTCCCACCTGCTTGCTTGATCTGGGAGGTATATAGACTGCAATCCTTCCAGCAAGATGGAGGACTATTATGTCTTACCATCTTCCCTTCCATAGAATACTTGGGTCCTTCAGGTCTTGTCATCTGTACTGCCCCTGCACCATCTAGACCCCTGGGCACTGCCATCTTCCATGCCAATGTACCTAGGGATGCCTCGGCCTTGCCATACACCCACAGGTTGTGGGATTTACTGGCCTTTCCATCCATCCTGCAGTTGGACCTTCACTATGTGTTGTCTCCCCTAAATAGAATGTGAGCTCCTTAAGAGCAGGGACTCTCTCTTTTCTATTTATATCTTCAGTACTTAACACAGCATTTGGCACATAGTAAGCACTCAATAATTCTATTACTTCACTTAGTGGTATAGACAATCAAAAGCAGCATGATCTGACAGAAAGAACATTGGATTTGAGTCAGAAGACCTGAGCCCAAGTAAGTTTTGTTTTACTATTTACTAATTGTGGGGCCTTGGGAAAATCATTTGACTTTATTGAGCCTCAACTTCTACAACTGAAAAATATGGATGTAAAACCTGTACTACCTATATGAAGGGATTATTGAGATCCTCAAATTATATATATATATATATATATATATATATAACATAATATATATAACATAATCTGGAAACTGCAAAACACAATTTAAAGCTGGGATGATGATGATGATGATGATGAAGATGAGGACAATTCTGGTGGACTACCTACTTTGCTTTGTTGCTGGAAAATACATGTCTTCCTAGTTCAGTGATAAGAGGGAGCCGATGGAATATGGATTTTGATATTGTAGATGGCTAGACATTGGTAACCTATATCAGACTAATTAAAAGTTTTGCAAACTTCAAGATTTTGGGGAAGTTATTGATAAAAATAGCCTTGATTCCTCTTCTGCCTTCTGCTCCTATCATAGTATTTCGGTAGAAAGTAATTGGATCACTGTATGTATATGCCTTAGTAATTAGATTTTAGAAGTAGAAGTTACACTGAAATAGTTCTCAAGACCTTGACTATCTCCATTAAGAAAGCAGAGTACATAGGATCATGTGAAGATTACATGTAAGGTTTCCTCCTTATATCAAGAAATCTCTCTTTCTTAGAGGTCATAAAATTGAAGAGTATGTTCAGTCATGCTCTCTCCGTGTTTCTGTCTCTATCTCTCCCTCCCTGTCTCCCTCTGTCTGTCTCTCCCTCTATCTCTCCCTCTGTCTGTCTTTGTCTCTCTGTCTCCTGTCTCTCTTACTCTATTTCTCTCTCTCTGTCTCTATCTCTCTGTATCTCTGTCTCTTTCCTCTCTGTTTTGGAATTGGCTTAAAATCATGTTCAGGATGCAGCTGTTAATGATTACACAGAAAGCTCATTTTAACAGGCTGCAAAATAAAGCACAGTTTTCCTTGTGCTCAAGAAGATGACTCATCAGTTGGCAAAGCCTGTTTTGCTTCCTCCTGTTCCCAGTTTTAGCCCTCTTGCCCTCTGTTGCATTCATTGTTCCTCTAGTCATAACTGTGCCACTCACCTCAATTATATCACATGGTCTGTCCTCATTTATTGAAGGTTTTACTGGGTCCAACTCAGACTCTGATCACACCATTGACCTTTGAACTATTGAAAAGTCCTAAGACACTTGCTCAGGATTTAACAAGACAGCTTGGAATATGAAATCTAGAGAGACTAGAATGCAGAATGTTATCCCCTTACCAGATTTTCTAGTCTCTCTAGATTAATTGCCTGAGCAGGGGTCACAGAAGTTGCTTAAATAGTTGTGGTGGCTTCTACTTCTGGCTATTTCTCTAAGGGTCTCTTCTAGTCCCATTGGAAGTTAGGGCTATGTTATATGGTTTGCAACAATGGAAATATGGAGAAGTGGAATGGATAGGGAATCTGGATTTAGAGGACATGGATCCACACCCTTACCCTAGCATTTATTGCCTTGTGAATTTGGGTAAACCTCAATCGCTCTAAGATTCAGCAACTTCATCTGGAAAATGAGAGGGTTAGACTCAATGACCTTGAGGGTCCCTTTTGATGTGCAAGATTATGTCAGTCCTGGAATTCTCCCCTCATCATGAACATCTGTCCCTGGGGACTCCTCTGATTGGAAGGTGGAGAGCTCCTCCTATGACTTTCATTTGGCCAAGGCACTCAGCTAGCCATCTCTTCATTTCCCACCTAGCTGCTCTCTTTGGATTTCTTCATCATGCTTGGAAGCCTGAACCTTCCATCCTTGCCTCCCCTTCAGCTTCCTTTTGTCTGTTGTTTTCCTCCATTAGATTGTAAGCTCCTTGAGGGCAGGGACTGCCTTTCTTTTTTATATTCGAGTTCCCAGCATTTAGTACAATGCCTGTATAGAGTAGGTGCTTAATAAATATTTATTGACTGACTCATGTGTGTATGTGTGTGTGTGTGTGTGTGTGTGTGTGTGTGTGTGTAAGAGGGAGAGAAAGTCTTGATCCTACTTTCTTTGTTAACTTTCTGAACTCTGAATAATCAGAAAATGGTAACTCTACCCTACTTTTAGGATTTTGCTCTATACCAGCAGTTTCATGTCTGAAATTTTAGTTCCCCTATTTAAACCAAGCAAGGGGAAAGGAAAATGGAGTCTACTTAACTGGAAATCCATCTGTCTCATGTTCTTCCCAACTCTCCTCCATATCCATAAGTAAACAAAATAAAGAGATCTATCAGGATTTTGAACTGGAAATATGGTAGGTTGGAGGAGCCTAGAAACACAGAATGTGGGCTGTCCTGCTACCCATTCAGTTTGTCCAGTTGAAGAGGATGTACCTTGAATACTTAAGTTTGTCCCTCCTGGGTACGTCAAGATGAAATGGGATTACTGCTGTTACAACATGCTAAGACTAGCTCTTCTAAAACAATCTTGGAAAAAGAAACGGCCATCCTTAAGAGATGGAAGCCAGCTAAAGCCAAGCTACCTACCAGATTTCCTGCTTGTCCTGAAAGGGAAATTGGTAGAATTTATTCAAGCATCAAATCAAGAAAATCAAATCAACCTACCAACCACATTAATAGAAGGAATATAGCTGTTATTTCAAAGCAGTCCTCTGAATAATATTTATGTTCACACTCTCATGTTATAAAGGGGGAAACACTGAACAGTCATGACTGAGAATACAGGGTCACATAGCCTGGGTTAGATCCCAGTGTGAAATAGCTACCTTTAAGAAATATAAACAAAATGGTTCCAAACAAGGGATGTTAGATAAAAGGGCTAGCAGGAAGTCTCTTTCTTTTAGAATTGTCTACTAAGAACACTGGCCAGGCAGGAATGCTATTGGAAGGAGTAAATGGGAATCATTTGTAATTTGTGATTCTAGGGCAGATAAGGCCATGAAATTCTGTCTTAAGGTCTCATTAACATAATATTCTAAATTAGAAACAGGAAAGACTACTATTCCATCATACCATATTTCTAATATATTTTGAGTCAATGTAGTTTCAGGTATTTTAAATGTAGCCCCACATGGCCCCACAACAGAGGAAATTTCTCAGGTATGGGCTCTTGCCCTTACCCAGGGAAGCCATAGGAATTTTAGGGATACTAAAGGGATCCCACTAGACATATTGGGAAAACAGTTCCCCTCCTCTCATTTCTATGTACTACCTTCCTGCCCCTAGATATCAGCAGGACAGGAAGTACTGACCCAAAAGAAGGCAGAAGTGCACTTCCTGACTGCTGCTGCTACTTCCTGATCCAGCTGTGTCCTAGGAAAAAGCCACCACTGCTTTGTAAGAAAACTTCCTGTGGCATAACCACCCAGCCCCCTGAGGTGGGGGAGGGGAAAGGGTAGGACTGGATATGAATGGCAATATAAAAGTAGGAGAAAGAAATCTTATTTTTCTTCTATAGTCATTCCTATCTCTAAGCACCCCGTACAATCTGACTCTAACCTACCTTTTCACCTTTATTTTACATTATACCCCTGGACCACTAATGCTACCAACCTCAGGCCCTGGACATTTATATAGACTCATGCCTAAGACAGCTGTCCTCCTAGTCTCAGCCTGGTAATTTGAAGTCAATGGACCTGGGTTTGAATTCAAGCTTTGCCATTTACTAACTGTATGACCTTGGACAAGTTAATTTACCTCTCTGGGCTTCAATTTCCTATCTATAAAATGGAGAGGCTTGTCCTAGATGATCTCTTTGGTCCCTTCTAGCTATAAACTTATGATTCCAAGATCCTGAGTCTTCCACTTACTCTTTACGTAGCCTTGGACAGGCCATTTCACCTTTCTGCATTTCATTATTCTCATCTATTAAATGAGGGGATTGGATTCAGTGACCTCTGCCATCCCTTCTAGCTCTAAAACTATGAGCCTATTGTCCCACGATTTCCTTCTTTTCCTTTAAGGTCTAGCTCAGTATCCAAGGCTTCTCCATAAAGCCTTCTCAGATTCTTTCAGTGGGAAGTGGTCTCTCCTATTTAATATCTTTTAAGTACTTCAACTACACCCCTCCCTTGACTTTTTCACTTGTATACTCTAGCACCTAGCACAGTGCTTTGTACACAGTAGTAGTTTAACAAACGTTTGTTGAACTGAATTGAGTTGAATCAATTTGTTCTTTTGTGTGGTACTTATCTCTCATTTCTTATTTTTATTTCTGAAATGCATTGTTTCTTTGGTACCATCTCCATTTCAACTTCTTTTTCTATATTCTTTTCCATGCATTACCTTTCTCTCTGCCTAATTTTCACCTGCCACTTCTTTTTGCCTTCCAACTGAAGCATCTAACTGAAATTATTCCAGTTGATAACTGGTTCTAAACAATGGTGCAGCACTATGTTCCATAAAAAACAATTCTGATGCATTGGAGATCTATTTCTCACAGTTAAGAAGCTGGATTTATGTCCCCTCTTGGTTTTCCAAAGAATGATCTCTCATGAAGAAACTTTGTTTCTTGCTCATATAAATGAGGTCTTAGATAGAGCTCTACAATTGGAGAAGCGGCATAGTGTGTGTATTACAGTGGCATCAAACTCAAATAGAAATTGATCCCTACAGGCAACATATTGCCTTAGAAAACCAAAAATTAACATTATCTATGTTGTATTGTATTTTAATTTGTTTTGTCAGACATTTCCCAATTATATTTTAATCTGGTTCTGTGAATTTGACACCTCTGGTGTAGGACAGTAAGCCTGGGCTATGGAAACAGAACACCTGCCTCTACTGCTGAATCCCTGAATGACATGAGTCAAGTTACTATACTGTCTCTGGGCCTCAGTTTCCATACCTGTAAAATAAAGAGGGGCTATGTCTGAGGCCCTTACCAACTCTTTTTACTAGTGTTGTATCCCCTCCAGCACTATCTTCTGATTCTCATTGGCCTGGGTTGCTTGTGTCCACAAACTTGGGACTGACTGCCTCATACCTCAGTGTTGCTGGTTGATTAGAGTTTCTAAAACTATCACTTACATGCCCTCATTCAGTTTACTCTCCTAATACTGATTAACCAGTTGATATCAATTAGATTTTACAAAAAAGATATTTACTGAGAAAATAGAACAAAAAATAGGACATACAAAAATATCCCTCCAAAGAGGGAGGCACATTTTCTCCTTAGTACCCATTCAGTCCCTGGGAAGAGTGAGTTCAAACTTAAATAGTTTCTTTGAAACACTCTCTCCTGCAATCCTGAGTGGGTACTTCTAATCCCTGGGAATCCTTTCCTTTCTCCAAGGAGGCCCATGAAGTTCACATCAGAATATGGTATAACTGTTGGACAATTTGTTCTCTTATTGAGATGAGCTGACTCTTTTCTGGGCTGGGTCAAACAGGTCATACTTAAGGGCTAGTTTATTATGAAGCAGCTACTGCTACCATTACCTCTAGGGCTCCAATTGTCAGTATGACCTTGGACGACTTTGATGTAGCTTCCTTTCTCACCAGTCACCTGGACACTAAAATCTCAGGCTACTCATTCACCCACAATAAGGAAAAAAGAAACACAAAAGAGACAAAAGAAATAGAGGTTCCATGTGTTCACAGAAACATAGTACCAGGTGAAGGTAGGCAGCTCACAGTAGTTTTTGTCCTATTTCATTATACTAGGATCCTATGAACCTGAACAATTCTATCAAATCTTATTTGAAAAGAAAATTTCCAGACATATGGTATGTTATAATCAGGCTTCCTATGTAAAATAAATAGTCAATGACTGTTCTGCAGTTTAAAAAAATCTTCTAGGAGGAGTTATTAATTATTCCAGTACTAGTATGCAGAGTACTTCTTCAGGTAGCTGAAAAGATGACTTCTACTGTTTTGTGGGAGGTGAGTGTACATTGTTTTAGATACAGCATGTTTCCAATTATTTTGGAGTATGCATTCCCTCCTCTCCCTTAATTTTTAGAATCCCTTGCTTTCTTCATGGTCTCAGTTAATGAACTATCTTCTACTAGAAGCCTTTCCTTATCTCCCTAGTTGTTAGACAATACTCAAATTATCATCTCTTTTTATATAGTGTATCTCCCCAAATAGAACATAAGTTCCCTGAGGAATTTAACACTGTTTTACATAAAAAATAGGAACAATTTTTTATTTTTCAAAGTATCCTTAGTACTGTGCTTTTCGTATAGTGGTTGTTTAATAAATGGTTTTTGGATTGGATTGGAACTGTCCTCTCAGCCAACAAAAAAATAAGAGAGGTTTGCTTAATGAATAGACTTCTATTATGTCACACTGGAAGCTGAGGTAAGCCAATAGAGCCCGAATGGAGGATTGGGTGGAATAACTATTCACCATTAGTAGACTGTTATCAAGTTCTATTATTGGTCATTACTTAGTTAAGCATCTCTAAGCTTTCATCATAGCCAATTCCTTCATTCCCGAAGGAGAGCATTGCATGACAACATCATATCACTGTGACTCAGCACTTTCAGTGTGTCTGTAATATATCACTGCAATCATACGAATAGTTTTGCTAGGACAGTGGTGAAGTCAGAGAGAGATAGGACAAAATGTTTAGGAGTGTGCACATATCTAACTAATCTCATACCTATTAAAAGTCAGGAGTCTACTGGGAGCTCAGATCAAGGGCCCAGCTTGTACATGATTTCTAATTACCATTTTTTTTTCTTTTCTAGGACATACTGAAAGGGTTCAGAAATGACCAGTGTAGAGAAATATTTTTATCCTTTAACTATTTATATTAGCCCAAAATTTTAAAAACAAAAGTTAAAAAAATTTTGTTTTCACATGCAACTGGGAAATAAGATATACAGGAAATGGAGTATAGAAATCTATTCTGCCCTACAGGAAAACTGAAAGGGAAGGGGATAAGAGAAGGGGGGCAGAGATAGAAGGGAGGGCAGATTAGGGGTATTCAGACAGCAAGCCATTTTGGGGTGGGGGGAGGGACTAGATGGGAAGAAAATTTGGAACTCAAAATCTTGTGGAAGTGAGTGTTGAAAACTAAAAATAAATAAATTAATTTAAAAAATTAAAAAAAAACTATTTATATTAAATATCAGATCCCCAGAAGCCAGCATCTATGCTTCCATACCTGGAATGATCTCTCTCCCCACCCCCATCTCTGAGATACATTCATTTTTAAAAAATGAGTTCCAAATTCTCTCTCTCCCTTTCCCGCTCCCTTCTCCTTGAGAAGGCAAGCAATTTGATATTGATTATGTCTGTGAAATCATGCAAAACACATTTCCATGCAAAAGAAAACAGAGACAAAAAAAATAAAGAAAAATAAAGTAAAAGAAGTTTGTTTCAATCTGTACTGTTTGTCAGTTCTCTCTCTGGAGGTGGATAGTATGTTTCATTGTGAGTCCTTTTGAATTGTCTTGGATTATTGGATTGATTAGAGTAGCTAAGTCTTTCACAGTACGTGTATACATTTAAAAATATATATATATATCCTGTCTTTATTTATCTGTGAACATGTTCTATCCCTTTGGTTGAATATAATTTTCATGAAGGGAAGGACTTTCTCACTTTTTGTCTTTGGGCTCCCAGCACTCAGCTTAAGTACCTGGCAGCAATCAATAAGCATATATTAATTGATTAATCTAGAGACAATCCTGAGTTATCAAAAACTTTTTTTGAAAGTAAATGAGGGAACTGATGGAGTCTGAATGCAGATTGAATCACACTTTAAAATTTTTATTTTTTCTTCTTTCTTTCTTTCTTTCTTTCTCTCATCTCTCTTCTTCTCTCTCTCTTTTTCTTTCTTGTCTGTGTTTTCTTTGGTAACATGGCTAAAATGGAAATTTTTTTTGCATGACTTCACATGTATAATCTATATCAAATTGCTTGCCTTCTCAAAAAGGGGGAAGGAGAGAATTTGGAACTCAAAATTAAAAAAAAATGAATGTTAAAAAATTTTGCATGTAATTGAGAAAAAATAAAATAAGAAACAACAACAAAAAATAAATTAGGATAACAATAGTTCCCATCTCATGGGGGAATTGTGAGGATCACATGAGAAAATGAAAGTGAAAGCTCTTTGTAAGCCATAAAGTGCTAGATGGATGTTGGAGATTATTATTCAATTATAATAAAGGAATTGCTTTTTAAATAGGGGAACCAGAAGAAGCTAAGTCTCTTTGTGGCCACATAAGAGTATTTGTTTTTCTCGAGGCAATAAGACTATTCAGTCAGGAAACTGACTCTCTCAGGCCTCCATAAACTTGATGCCTTTTGTGGGTTGGATGGAATGAAAACGTATAACGTTAAAACCTTAGAAGTCTTGCAGATTCCTAGACTGAAATGTAAGGCAAAGTTCAATACCCTGCCTCCCTCTCTTTATTGGCAAGCACTGTGTGTTTTTATCCAACCACAAATGCCAGTTCTGCCAAGGACATTGACTGAAGTTCTTCTTTCTTTAAATCTGGATTAAGCTACAGGGCTTCCCTTTGAAAAGAGAAATCTTTTCAGGCATATGGGGAAAGAAAATAAAAACCTATATCCTCGTGGCTGGAGCCCATAAACAATTTACTGGATCAGCATTTATTTGTGACATGACAAGTGAAACCAAAGCACTTGAATAAGGGAACATCCCATTTTTTTTCTTTTTTAATATATTTTTATTTATTTTGGTAAATATTTCCTAATTACAAGTAAAACTTTTTTTTAGCATTCATTTAAAATTCTTTTGAGTTCCAAATTCTTCTCCCCACCGTTCTTGAGAAGGCAAACAATTTGACATCAATTATACATGTGAAGTCATGCAAAATGTTTCCATATTAGCCATGTTGCAAAAGAAAACACAGGGAAAAAGAGAAAAATAAAGTAAAAAACCTTAGTCTGATTAGCTGTAAAATCACTAGGTATAGAGATGGAAGAGACTTTACAGGACATTTAGTTCAAGTCCCTCAATTAGAGATGAGGAAACTGAAAAGAAAGAGACAGAAGAAACTTTCATTAGTCTGTCAAAGGGACCCATGACACAGAGAGAGGTTAACAAGTCCTGAGTAAAATGGAAATGTAGCCTGAAAATGTAAGTGTTCAAAAACACAATTGACTTTGGTATTTATAGACGATGACATAATTTATGTTGTGCTCATGTGTTACTTGTGTCATAAATCATATATCATGGGAGAGAGGTCATTTAATTCAAGTCCCTCAATTACAAATGAGGAAACTGAGGCCCAGTGAGTTAAGTGATTTGCCCAAGGACCCACAGGTAGTAAGCAAGAGAGCCGAGGTTTGAAAGTTGGCTCTCTAACTCCAAAATGCAGTGCTCTTCCCACTATAATATGATGCCTACTGTTATATGAAAAAATAATACTTTACTTACCTACTTCTCAGGGTTTTTGTGAGGACAACAGTTTGCAAATCTTTTTGTCATTGTTGTTTTTAAAAATATGCTATTTATTTTAAACGTTCTTTTCTTTTTAAATTTTGAGTTCCAAATTCTCCCCCTCCCTCCCCTACCTCACCTACCCACTAAGAAAGCAACCAAACTGATATCAATTATACATGTGAAATCATGCAAGACATATTTCCATATTAGCCATATTGCAAGAAAAAGTATAAAAAAGTGAGAGTTATATTTCCAATCTCTCTGTCTGTCTGTCTGTCTCTCTTTCTCTGGAGGTGGATGGCATTTTTTCATCATGAGTCCTTTGGAATTGTCTTAGATCATTGTATTGATCAGAGGAGCCAAGTTATTCACAGTTGATCATCATAACATTGCAACAAGGATCTTCCAGTTCTTCTCACTTTACTTTGTATCAATTCATACAGGTCTTGTCATGTTTTTCTGAAACCACTCCCCCCATCATTTCTTATAGCACTCCATCACAGTCATAGGCCACAACTTGTTCAGCCATTCCCCAATTGATGGGCATCCTCTCAATTTCCAATTCTTTACCTATAGCTGCTATAAATATTTTTGTACCAATAGGTCCTTTTTCTTTTTCTTCAATCTCTTTGGGGTACTGACTGAGTAGTGGGATTGCTGAGTCAAAGGGTACACACAGTTTTATAGCCCTGTGGGCATAGTTCCAAATTGTTCTCCAGAATGATTGGACTAGTTCATGACTCCACCAACAATTTATTAATGTACCTATTTTCCCTCAACCCCTCCAGCATTTGTCATTTCTGATAAGTGTGAGCTGGTACCTCAGAGTTGTATTAATTTGCATTTCTCTAATCAATAGTGATTTAGAGCATTTTTTTGTATGACTATAAATAGTTTTGATTTCTTCTTCTGAATACTGCCTGTTTATATCCATTGACTATTTATCAATTGAAAATTGAGTCTTATTTTTATAAAATTTACTCAGCTCCCTATGTATTTGAGAAATGAGGCCTTTATCAGAGAAACTTGCTGTAAAATTTTTTTATATTACTTCCTTGCCTATGGTACCTTTTAGCAAAATGTAGTTTCCCTGCTTATCTCTTTTAATTAGGTCTATTTTTGTTTTTGTTTTATATGAGATAATGATTACCACCCTTGCCTTTTTTACTTCAATTGAAGCATAATAGGTTTTGCTCCAGCCCTTCAGTATTTTTTACGCCTCTTTTACCAAGCTATTAATTTTCTTTTTATAATTTTCTTGCATCACTCTCATTTATTTCCCCAATTTTTCTTCTACCCCTCATCTCTTTCTTTAACTTTTCTAGGAATTATTCTTGGGCTTGGGTCCAATTAGCATTTTCCTTTGAGGCTTATTGAGTAACTGTTTTCATTTGTTGTCTTCTTCTGAGTTTGTCTCTGTCTTTCATGCTATCATGGTACCTTTTTGCTAATTTTTCAGCCTATTTCTTGACTTTGAGCTTTATGTTAAAGTTGGGCTCTGCTCACCTAGGGGTGGGGAAGCACTATGCCAAGCTTCAGGCTTTTTTTATGCTGCTGTTTTATGCTGCTGTTCTACAGGGTTTGCAAGTTTTTGGTTCTTCCAAGTGAGAGTGATTTGGGAGATGTGTGGTCACTGCCCTCCTGGTCTGAGCTCTGGTCTTTACCCAGGAAAGGTGTATCCTCTTCTGTAGCTAGGGCCCCTGCTCCCTTGTGACTGACCATAAGCACCCCTTTCTACCCTAGAACTGTGACCAAGAACTGTGTCTGGGCAATAGAACTGCCAATCAGTGCCAGCTGCACCCAGTGCCAGCAAAAGGTTCCCTGTGATCTCTTTCTGTCCAGTTATCTAACCTGCCCTTATTATCTCTGGACCGCTGCCTCCAAGGCCCTTCTGCTGGTGCTATTGCTGCTTGGGCTTTGAGCTAGCCTCCATCTCAATATCACAGACTTCTCCTCCTGACCTCCTGAGTTGCCTTAGGCTGGGAAAAATGTCTCCCCCTGACCTTTTATTGGCTCTGCTACTTCAAAATTTGGTTTGAGGCATTATTTTAAAGTTGTTTGGAGGGGAATGTAGTGACAGGACAATTCAGCTGAGTTGCTATCTATACTGTCATCTTGGCTCCACTTTGCAAATCTGAAAGTACAATATAAGTTTAGGTAATTAATATTACAACTTCCATACTTTAGTTTTTTCTTCTATAAAATGGGAATAATAATGTTTTCTTATATTACAGATTACAAACACCATCTAAAGCTATTGGATCCATTCACCATGCTGGGTATTCTTCACTGGGAGGTATTTTGTTCTTTATCAATGCTACCAATGGTTTGTCCACCAAGGTTTTTCTTTTTCCAATTATTATAAATTTTGAAGTGGCAGAGCCAATAAAAGGTCGGGGGGAGACATTTTTTCCAGCCTAAGGCAACTCAGGAGGTCAGGAGGAGAAGTCTGTGATACTGAGATGGAGGCTAGCAATTGTTTCTTTCTGGCCAGAAATTCTGATGGTCTTCTCCTTCTAGACTGATTCTTTTGTGAAGACAAACTGGGCCATCTTTTGTTTCTCCCTTATCCTTTGTCTCATGTACCACTCACTCTGTCCCTGTTTAGGAACTGAAGGATGGCTTCTGGTATGCTGTATCATTTGATGGAGAGAGATCATGTCTAAGGCAGGGGTAGAGAACTTAGTATTCCTGAGTTTAAGGAATATTTCTTTCTTTTAGACTATTGGAAAAGGAGATGAGATGGATACAGGGAGATGAGAATTCAAGACAAAGAAGAGAGTACCTGGGAGGGTATTTGACTGAGACTCTGTATGTTCTCTAAAAAGAAAGTAAAGGTCTAATTTCCATTGTTAATCCAAAGTGAAAATTATTCCAAAATTATCCCCCAAAATTGTAAAGGTCATTAGTTGTTAGCAAAGTACACACAGAGAGACCAAGAACAAATCTTTAATTAAGAGATGAAACACTCTATGGAGAGCCACAAAATCAACAAGGAAAGAATAAAAATACTCTTGTAGTGGTAAGCATGGAGTTATAGCACTAAAATGTTAATTGATCCTTGATAAGAAGATTTTAAAGAATAGATACCATAAATGGGTAGATCAGTGGCTTGACTGGCCCTGTTTTCTGTCCCTGGCAGTGTCCCAAGGATTTTCCTCACATTCTTCAAGTTGCCTTGTATTTACTTATCTATCTATATGGTCTATCCTCACCCCTACCCCCCAGCAGAAAGTAAGGGAGTTGCTGGAGGGCAGAGACTGTTTGGTTTTTATCTTGTATCTTCAGGGCCTGCCATAGTACCTGTTACATAATAGGTACATAATAAATATTTCTTAAATTGAATTGAGGAAAAGAGCCCAGAAATCTGTACTACATTGAAAATCCAAATCAATTCTATTCAAGTATCTTAAAGGTAGAGCTAATAAATGATAAAGACAAAAGGTCGACAAAGAACAAAAAAAAAAACCCAAACTATTCTTCAGGATGGGATGGAGTAGGAGGTGAGAATATTCTCAATGCCACAAAGTGTGAGGAAAAACTTAGAATAGTCTTCTATCTTATCATCCCCCATTATCAATACAATCAAATGAAGTGTGTGAGGCCTATTGCATGTACTAATGCTTGAAGATACAGAAGGAAATTAGGCAGTGGTGTTTGCAGAATCTCTTTGCATGATCACATAGCAAATGAAGACATATGACTTTCATGAGTGAGGGATGTACCAGATGTGGTTTATCACATAAAAGGACATTGGTGGCTTATCTGGCAAGGTTGGAGAAGTTGTCCAAATTATAGAGTGGTACACAAATTCCTGATTGAGAGCTCCCAAACTCGGTAGGATGGGTCAATAATCCAGTTGTTTTGACAAACAATTGAGGAATTGAGCATAAGGCTGTTAACACTGGTATTTGTAGATTTGTGCTTTTGTCATGTTGACAATGGTGGATCAAAATGAATGAATGGTTTGCTTATTTTAAAACTTTTTAATCCTTTGGCAAACTCTCCCAGTTTAATAAAATTACTCCTGTCAGTGCAAATTCAGCTTGGAGAAGTGAGTACAAAGAGGGTGCTACAAGTAGATTAGGGAATTTTAAAGCTGAAAGAGACCTAAATGATTGTTTTGTCTGACTCTCCTCCATTTTTATGGATGAGCAAACTGAGGCCTGGAGAGGTTGGCTTATCCAATGTCACACAGTAACTCACTAGCAGATGTGGGATAATTTTCACTTTGGATTAACAATGGAAATTGGAATTGTTTATGGTTCATCCCTAAGCTTTTGAAGCTGATATCATGAAGCACTATGCCCTTTGATAGAAGATCCTCGGTCCCATCACTGGTAACAGAATTCAGACAATCTGTCCAGTGCTGCTGGACCTTCTTTGTATTCCTGGCTATCAGAATCATTCATAGCTTTTGAGATATCATAGCTTTTCTCCATAATGTGGATCGTAATTCTTCTTGAGAAGAATTCTCAGCAATTCTCTCTTCTGAGAGGAGACTCAGGTCCTAGGCTGAATGATATAAGGCAATGATGTGCTCAGCATTAAAATTGTTTGCCATGTGGTTCTCATCTAGTTTCAGATCCCTAGAGTTGGTCTGTTGATTTCCTGTTCCAAGCAGATGCAGAAAAATCAGGGAAACAGGGAAGTGACACCTCTTAGAGCAGCTTCTCTTGGCATTAATCTGTTAACATCCCACCATTATTTTCTACCTGCTATATTTATATATACTTTGTGTTCTTTTTTCCCCTTAACCCTGAGATACTTTCTCTGCACAAGCAATGACAAGAGAATGGAAGCTATTCTGAGTTATGATAACAGAAGATACATGCTGTATACCTCTAGAAGAATGCAAGGCTCTAGAAGAAAGTAGGCTGTCTTTGGTGGTGCCTAGCATAAGAGTCTGATGCATAGAAGACATCTAATAGATGCTTGTTGAGTTGAACTGGGTGTTGATGATGATAATTACTTGTTACGCAGACATAGTATTATTGTGAAAACTCACATTTTGATAAATGACTTATAAGTGAATATAGAGAGAAGGACCTGGAAATGCATTTCTTTGAGTTTGGAAACCCAAACCACATGAAACCACTTTGATGGACCCATGTTCTCATCATTGTGGGTCTTTCTTCCACCTATACAGGTCAACAACCCATATGCTTTTTCTCATCCTGTGTGATTGTTGTCTATGTTCCAACCTTAATCTTAACCTGTAAGTCCAAAGAGGATCTATCCAACCTGCCAGAGACCTTACTTCAGGTCTTTTAATATTTCATGTATAGTAGTGCTATCATCCAGCTAGGTGACACAGTGAATAGAGCACTGGACCAGGAGTCAGGAAGACCTGAACTCAAATCCAACCTCAGGCACTTACTATGTGACCCTGGACAAGTCACTCTCTCTGTCTGCCTCAGTTTCTTCATCTATAAAATGGAGATAATAATAGCACCTACCTTCCAGGATTGTTGTGAGGATAAAATTAAATAATATTTGTAAAGCACTTTGTAAAACTTAAAATACTATGTAAATGTTAGCCATCATTTACTATTATCTATCCATTATTCTCTACTCTCATTCTGTGAGCTTTTCATCTTCTCTTCTAGTTAAACATGCTCTTGATGAAGTCCTTTCTGACATTTATCACA
This sequence comes from Vombatus ursinus, assembly GCF_900497805.2. Taxonomy (NCBI): domain Eukaryota; kingdom Metazoa; phylum Chordata; class Mammalia; order Diprotodontia; family Vombatidae; genus Vombatus; species Vombatus ursinus. Next base: position 23,248,796 of record NW_020954557.1, read on the forward strand.
TCTAAGTCATTTCTGGTAAATATTGAAAACATTTGTTCCTCATGCCATTCCTACCATGCCTGTTAACCAGTTCTTTTTTGGATCACCTTTAATTTTGGTTCTCTTGAGATAATGGTGTTTTATGATGCACAGCCATGATTTCTTATTAATCAATGAAACAGATGGAAAACTTAAAAAAAAAGGAAAACCTCTACTCCTATTGGAGAACCTCAGGGCTTTGTGCTTAGCCCTGTTACACTGAACCTCTTTATTGGTGATTTAGATCTAAGGCTAGTTTATCAAATTTGTAGATAACAGTATCATTATTAAATAAGGGGATTGAACTAGATGATCTCTAAGTTTCTTTCCAGCTCTAAATCCTATGAGTTCTGGGCTAAACCTGATCAGATGGAATAAACTAGGGATAAATGTAAAAACCCACACTTTAAATTTTTTCTTTAAATGAGTTGTATTTGTATAGGATGGGGAAGATATGCCTATATGGCTAGATAGAAGTTCATGAGAAGACCTGGGAGGTTTAGCTGACTGCAAGCTCAGTATGAGTCAGCAGTGGCTGATTTAAAAATAAAAAGAGCTAAGTGAGTGTTATAATGAATGTGAGGGAGATGATAGTCCTATCTTACTTTGCTCCAGTCAAAGTATATCTGTAGTACTATATTCAATACTGGACACATTTTAGGAGAGAAGCTGATAAATGGCAGCTAAACCATAGGAGGGTGGTTGGGTCGGTGAGGTACTCACAACTGTGTTCTATGAAAGTTGTAGGTAATAGGGATGTTTATCTTGGAAAAGATAAGACATATGGGAAACACAATAGCTGTCTTTAAATATTTGAGGAATTGGAATAGAATGTGTTGATTGGTAATAACTTTCTCATCACTTGATATCTTCAAGCCAAAGTTGGATGATCGTTTGCTGGGGGTAAGTGTGATGGAGATTCTTTTAGTTATGAATTCTAGTTCTATGATTCTAGTAATTTTTCCTCATACTTAAGACTATTGCTAAGACATCCTACAAGCAGTACGGTGATATTCTACACATAAAAATTATTTTTTAAAATAACCATTTTCTTTGGGTGTACATGTGGGACAGGTGAGATTTAAACATATTTGAGTAGTATTCCATACTTTAACTTACTTATCTATATCGTACATTTTTGACAAGTGGCCATTTAGCCTTTCCCTTGAGCATCTCCAGTGAACATCTCCAGCTTCTCCCAAAATGGCCTATTCCACTTTTGGACTGCTCTGATTGCTAAGAAGTCTTTCTTTATTCTGTTGAAAGAGGCATTTCTGTAAATTCAGTCCATCGTTCCTTGTTCTTCCCTCTGGACCCAAACAGAACAAAGTTAATTCCTCTCCTACATAATCACTTGACTGTTTCAAGATTGCTGGTATGTTGTTGCTTTCTTTTTTTTTTTTCTAGGGTAAACATCCCTACTTCCTTCAACTGAAGGCAATGTGATACAGTGGTTAAAACACCAGACTTAGAGTTGGAAAGTCCTAGATTTAAATCCCATCCTATACATTTATTGACCATGTGACCTTGGATAACCTCTCAACCTCAGTTTTCTTATCCCCAAAATAAAGATAATAATATCTGTAGCATTTATTTGACAGAGTTACTGTGAGAGAAAAAAAGACATATACATAAAATGTTTTACAAACCTAGAAGTGCTATTTATGTGACCGAATTTATTTATTTAATTTATTTTATTTTTAATTTATGGACTAAACAAACATTTCTGTAACATAGTATAATAAAAAAAGATGATCGCACATGAAACTGCAAATCTATTATGTACAACTTGCTATTTCTTTTTGATGTATAATAAAGTTTTCATGTGCATTTCTTTTTCTTCCCTTCTCTCCACCACCTACCCTGCCGAGAGATGGCTACCAATAGACACAAATAGGTACATATGTAAAATTATTCTATACGTACTTCTATTTATCAATTCTTTCTCTAAATGTAGATAGCATCTTCCTTCATATGACCTTTGGAGTAAATCTGGGTATAACTTAGTTGCTCAAAGTTGTTCTTAAAACAGTATTGCTGCTTCTGTATTCAATGTTTTCTTGGTTCTGCTCATTCTCCTCTTTGTTATTTCATGCACAGTAGTATTTCATCATGATCATACACTCCACCCTGTTCAGCCATTCCCCACTTGATGAGCTTCCCTGTAATTTCCAGTTCTTTGCTACCATAAAGAGAGCTGCTATAACTGATTATCATGTGACACGGTTTGTATGTACTGTATGTACTCCTCTGTATGTACTCTAACTTACTCCACATACTATCTTTCCATGGCCTAGTACATTTCACCATGACTTTTCCAGACCTGGATTTTATACTCTCTTAATGAAACGTAGGACTGCATTCACTTTTCTGGCTGCTACGTCACATTGTTGGCTTGTGTTGAGCTTGCTGTTTACTCCAAATTCCCAGGTCTTTGCCCACAAGTCTGTTGACTATCAATGCTTCCCCCATTTTGTATTCATGCAATTGATTTTTCGAACCCAAATATGGTACTTTACATTGATGCCTATTAAATTTTATCTTATTAGACTTGGCCTATCATTTTAGCCCATTGATATTTTATGGACCTTGTCATTTCAGCTTCATATCATCTACAATTTGGATAAGCATGCCACTTATGCTTTCATCCAAATCATTGATAAAATTGTTTAATAGTGCAAGACCAAGCATAAGTTCTGGTGATGAGATACTAAAGATCTCCCTTTAACTTGATAAGATCCATTAATGACTATTCTTAAACTAATTAGGGCTTTGATTATACTGTGATAAAATTGCATTTTAGTAGACAGAGTTGGCTATTTTTAAATCTAGTTTCCTATGTATGCCCCCAGGAAAGCCTTATTAACTTACCCTCCACAAAATCATATTTTATGTTAGTCATATTTTATGTTATGAGGCCAAATTTGCTTTTGCCAAGAGAATCTAAATTAATACCAAAAGTAAGGGTGTCTTTAGGGGGCTTAAAAGACCAAACTACTTTTAAGCATCTTTCAGAACTTGAGAAACCATTTGCTGACACGCAAATTAGGGAATCTACTTTATTTAATCTACCTCTGTGGGATTGACAGGGATAGCCTTGGTTTGTTTGTTTTTTAGAATTCTTTATGTGAGACATACACTGACCAGAGACAGATGAAATCAAAACAATCCCAGGCGCATGTGCAGGCACAATCATAGACACAGACACAGATAGAATGTCCTTTCTGGTATTTTTCAAATGTGTTAACTTCAGTATAATTTTTACTTTTCAGGTAAAATACTTCAAAATATAATATTTGTCTTAATATAAATGAGAAAGGTCAATGTGAATTACCAAAGATATCTGAATTCATAGAACATTTTTAAGAAATGCAATTTTATTATTTTCAAAGAAGAGTTGTCATGGGCTAGCGAAGTGTGCCTAACAGAGGCCCCGCACTAATCAACATATATCAAAAGTTTGTAATGAGCATTTCAATGTGCTAGTTTGAATAGTATTAATTTCTGCTCACATTGCAATTATGCTACTTGTATACAAAAAAATTCCACGTAAAGTGCTTTAAAACAGTTCAATCTCTTAAGAAAATAGCATTCTTAAACTTTTATTAGTGCAGTCAGTTTGCTTGGCAAACCCTTTGTTGACAGTGTGAAAGTCAACTTAGACACTTCCCATGGAATTACCACAAATTCTGAATAAGTAGCTGAAGTTAATGAAGCTTTACTTGTAACAACAACAAAGAAGTAAATGGAAAAATTACAAATGCACAAGTTCTTGTAAAGAAGTGAAAAATAAAAAAAAAAGTGAAAAATGATGAGTTTTTTAAAAAAATAAATGATTTCTTTATTCATATATAGATAAGTTGGGGATATCAGGGTTAATAAAATTTGTTTCATTCTGAGGATGGTCAAAAGTTTTTACAGCCAAACCACAAGTTTCTCTTCAGTCAGCATTTTCGTTAAGTAAATTCTTTACTCTGCAATTTTGAAATAAGATTGTTGTAACATGTGACTAACTCAATAACCTGAGAAAACAAGAAATAAAAAAAGTAACATTTTCAAATCACGTGATTTGGGACTTTGGGGGAAAAAATCAACAACATAGGAAATCTTGGATTCTTCACCATAAGCAGGTACAACTTACATTCCTAAAATAAGTAAGAGTGGGTAGAGGGAAAGGAATTCTTCCTTTCATAAGGAAAATAGCCACTGGAAAGGCAGATGTGTGTAAAAGTTATATATGCAGGTTGGTAAATAGAAATTAGAATTAGTAATATTGAGTTGGACAGGTTTCTATCTTATTTATAAATTTAACTGAGTTTCATTTTCCTTTATTGTAAAATATGGATGGTTATATTTATTTGTATTGCCTACCTCACAGGATTATAGTATTAAAACATACTTTGTAAACCTTAATTCACTGTATAAATGAGTTGTGTTGACACATACATACACACACCCACATATATATATGTGTGTTCATATATGTACTGAATATGTGTATACATTTATATATGTATATATCTTATTTTTAATAAATTGATTGTTTTATTGATTTCTTACAACCAAATACTGCCAACAAGCAACCCTAAAAAGAGGAGTATAAGCCTACCAGGAAAACATGTAATTTTAATGAAAGAGAGGATTTTCAGGCATTCCTAATGAAAAGACCAAAGTTGAGAAGGAACTTTGAAATACATATAAGAATTTTAAGAAGGCTAGAAAGGTAAATGTATTTGAACAATTGGAAAGAGAAATATACTGATGTAGTGCAAACATTCCTCTTTCTCTGATTTAATTGCAGAGGTAAGAAGAGTTCGGGAAGGTCAGGGATTTTTTTTTTAAAGATCATTTTAATGATTTTTAAATTGCACAAAACATAAAGAAAGAAAGAAAGAAGCATAGGCAAAAAGGACAGTTTTGAAAGTACTATGTAGAATTTATTATATGCTTTAGAAAAAAAACCCCATTCTATAAAATGGAGATTCCTGATTTCATATGGAATCCACTTTTTTTTGGTTATACTATGAGTTTGGAAATGTATTTTTTTGTGCTTAAGTTCAGAACAATAAATAACAATTTCAAATTAAGGTTTATTTTTTCAATGAACAAAAATCTACTTTCTCTGCCTCTCTCTCCACTTATAAAAGCAATGGAAACAAAATTATTGTAAGAAAAACAGTCAGACAAAAAAAATTCCTCATTGGTCATGTCCATAAAAATTAGGTTTCAATCTTCACTCTGAGTTCATGACCTTCTGTCAGGAGGTAGGTAGTATGTTTCATTAAGAGTCCTCTGGAACTGTGATTGGTCATTGCATTGATCAGAGCTCTTAAGTTTTTCAAAATTGTTTATCTTTATAATGTTGTTGTTATTGTATAAATTGTTCTCTTGATTTTGCTCATTAAGAGTCCTCTGGAATTGTGATTGGTCATTGCATTGATCAGAGCTCTTAAGTTTTTCAAAATTGTTTATCTTTATAATGTTGTTATTGTATAAATTGTTCTCTTGATTTTGCTCACTTTATTCTGCATCAGTTTATACAAATCTTCCCAGTTTTCCCTGAAACTGTCCCCCTTTGTCTTCTGTGATCCTCTCTATCCTTTCTTTATGAATATTTCCACTACATATAGTTCTGAAAGGTATGTTTTCCCTTGTTTTTTAAAATCTGTTTGTGATATTACCCTTTATGTCTAAGTTACATATCCATTTGGAACTTCTCTTGGTACATATAGTGTGAAATGTTGGTCTATACCTAGTTTCTGCTAGATTGCTTTCCAGTTTTATAGCAATGTTTGTCAAATAGTGAGTTCTTACCCTGTTAGTCAGTATCTTTGAGTTTATCAAACACTAAAACATTCTGTTTGTTTGCTGTTTTCCTGTAGGGTAAGATAGATTTGCATTCCCAGTTGACTGTGTATGTTATTCTCTCCTTAAGCCAAATCTGATGAGAATAAAGTTCATTCATATCCTCCCTGCTTCCTCCATTTCCCCTCCACTGTAAAAGCTTTTTTTTGTTTGTTTTATGTGAGATAATTTACCCCATTCTACCTCTCCCTTTCTCTCCCAGTATAATCCTCTCTCATCCCTTAATTTTATTTTTTAGATATCATCCCTTCATCTTCAACTCATCCTGTGTCCTCTGTCTATATGTATATGGGTCTTACGAGTTACAAATATCATTTTTCCATGTAGGAATGTAAACAATCCAACTTAAATAAGTCCCTTATGATTTCTCTTTCCTGTTTACCTCTTCGTGCTTCTCCTGAGTCTTGTATTTGAAAGTCAAATTTTCTATTCAGTTCTGGTCTTTTCATCAAGAATGCTTGAAAATCCTCTATTTCACTGAATATCCATTTTCTCCCCTGAAGTATTATACTCAGTTTTTCTGGGTTGGTGATTCTTGTTTGTAATCCTAGTTCATTTGACCTCTGGAATATCATATTCCAAGCCCTCTAGTCCCTTAATGTAGAAGCTGCTAAATCTTGTGTTATCCTGATTGTGTTTCCACAATATTGGAATTGTTTCTTTCTGGCTGCTTGCAATATTTTCTCTTTGACCTGGGAACTCTGGAATTTGGCTATGATATCCTTAAGAGTTTTCTTTTGGGAATCTCTTTCAAAAGGTGATTGGTGGATTCTTCCTATTTCTATTTTACCTCTGGGCCTAGAATATCAGGGCAGTTTTCCTTGATAATTTCTTGAACGATGATGTCTAGGCTCTTTTTTTGATCATGTCTTGCAGATAGTCCAATAATTTTTAAATTATCTCTCCTGGATCTATTTTCCAAGTTGGTTGTTTTTCCAATGAGATATTTCACATTGACTTCTGTTTTTTAATTCTTCTGGTTTTGTTTTATAATTTCTTGATTTCTCATGAAGTCATTAGCTTCCATTTGCTCCATTCTAATTTTTAAGGAAGTATTTTCATCAGTAAGCTTTTGGACTTCCTTTTCCATTTGGCCAATTCTGCTTTTTAAGGCATTCTTCTCCTCATTGGCTTTTTGGACCTCTTTTGCCATTTGGGTTAGGCTATTTTTTAAGGTGTTATTTTCTATAGTTTTCTTTCTCTGTTTTGATTTTCCTAGATTATGTATCAAGATCATACTTGTATCATATAAGGGATTTGGTAGAACACTTTCATTTCCTATTTTTTGAAAGAGTCTTTACATTTCAAGCATATTCATTGTTAGAAACATATTGTTTGATTCTCTTTTCTAATCCATTCTACTCTCCTCTTCCATTTTTGGAATGAGTTCATTCTATTTTAATTCACCGTTATGATCATTGAATGTGTATTTCCCTTCATCTTACTATCTAATATTTTTCTCTTTCTTTCCCACTGCTTTAAAAAGAAGATGAGCAAGAAGAAGCAGGAATTACACTCTAAGTTTGATACAATCTGTTTCTACCTCCCTGTAGATTTTCTCTTTACCCTACCCAGGGCAAGGAAGTTAAATTCTATGAAATTTAAAAAATAAGGAAAGTATCTGAGAATAGGTAATGAAACATTCACCATCACTTATGGCAGAGAAATGGAGGACTATTTGTACAGAATATTGCCTACATTGTCAAATGAGGTCACTGTATCACATGTGCTTAATTATTTTTCTGTGGTGTGTGTGTAAGATTGTGGTATAAAGACAAAAAGGCATAGATAATGAATATTTTAGAGAAATCATTGGTTCTAGTAGAATGGAGAGAATGGTAGGAGCTAGCACTTGCAAATGTGGAAGCAGCAGTGAGAGTATTTTTCTAGATGTTTATGGCAGAAGAGAAGGGAAATAGAAAGTTTGCATTAGGAGATACCAGGATCAAGAAAAATTTTGATACCTGAGCTTATTTACAGGCAGAGGGGAAAAGCTAGTAGAGAGACAAAGGTCAAGGTTATCTGCTGAGACTGAGGGTGCTGAGTGCTGGAGATTAATATTTAAGGAGCAAGGAAATTTGGAACATGGACTGTGAAGAGTGACAAAGAATAAATTAAAGATGAAAAGAAAGATTTTTGTGCAGGGGTGAGGGCCAACTTGAAGTTAGATCATATGAATTTGTAGTTGATCCAATCAGGAGGTCTTTCTCCAGGACCTTAGAGGAATGGACAGAGAAGGAAGATACATAGTTGGAGATTAGGAATTACAGAAGGACAAAGCATCTGTTAACATTTAGAAAAGGACATTTCCCTAGAGAGTAGTGTAGAAGTTCATGGTGCCAACTATTCAACTTCAACTAATTTAGTGAGAAGTTGGAAGCTTTGACTAGCCTCAATGCACATAAAAGCACTAATTTTAAAAATAGAAATATAACTGAAGTAAATTGTGTGAACTTATTGTGAAACTTTTATCACTGTTATTATTGGGTATTCTTTCAGCCTGATCTATGGATCATGTCTTAGACTTGCTGCCTGGACTTTGTTTGAATCTAGACATTCCCTTCCTTTTCTAGTGCCCCCACATCAGCCCTTCTCTCTCTTCTCTCAGGTCAATGACTGGCTCTGTACAATTATCACCAAGTTTCTGGGCTCTTCTTCATAAACTCTTCCAGTTATGAATTTTTCTTATTCCTGGGACCAGGAGGTTTCAAATTGCTCAATGGATAGTCTACAGTCTCAGCTCATGGTACATTACATCAGCAACCCTGGGGTGGCATTGGGAGTTACAAAAAACAAAGGGGCAGGAAATTTAATGGTCAAGCACAGTACATTTTAAAAATAGCTGACTCTAAGGTCAAGACTATGAAGAAAGAATGGGGGTGATGAATTTGGAGAACATGGAAGGATAGATGGACGAGAGATCACAAGGAGGATGAAGAATAGATTATGAGGACAAAATGATCGGAGGGGGAGAAGGCTGCAAGTTTGTAACGAGGGAGAATTTCAAAGTTCAAGTTCTTGAAGGTGGAGAAGTTTAGAGTAATGTTGAGATCTAAGGTGGTAGCAAAGGTAGAATGTAAAAGGAAGTCATGGGAACTGGAGAGGCTAATGAACTGAAAGGCCAAGAGGTCAAAAGTGTCATAAAAATGAAATCTGAAGTCACTAAGGATGCTGTCCAGGGGCTGGAGTAGAAAACAAGATTATAAACTTGGTGCTGAAATCATATAAATAAGTGATTGAATGTCCCGAAAGTTCTTAAATATCAGTGACAAGGATTGAGATAAGGTGATTTAACTGAATGGCAGTGAACAACAAAACAGGAGAGGTATTAAGTGTTGACTCAGGACAAGGGTCTAGAAGTAGCAGTAGCTACTAGTAATATAATAGTAGTAGTTCAGTAGCATGAACTGTATTGACTCATCCTCGGAGACCTGGTAGTTGTTTGCAGGATGGGGATGACCTTAGAGAGGGTGGTAAGTGATATGTTTTCTTCAAGAGAAATCCAGGTTTCATTTTGTGCCCGTGGGTGAAAGGAGTATAAAAAGGAAAGGAATAGGGACAAATGAGAATTTTCAACAAACAAATTGTATGCTACATTTTAACTTTCTATATTTAGTGTTAGGGCAGCTAGATGATGTAGTGGATAGGACACTGGTCCTGGAGTCAGGAAGATCTGAGTTCATAGCACACTAGCTGTGTGACCCTGGGAAAGTCAGTTGACTTCTGTTTGACTCAGTTCTTCAGCTGTAAAATGGAGCTAATAATAGCACCTACCTCCCAGGATTGTTGTGAGGATCAAATGAGATAATAATAACAAAGTGCATAGCACAGTGCCTGACTCTAGTAAGAACAATATAATGTTATTATTATTATTAGTTATTTTTATTGCTTAACAAATGTCTCTGAAAAAGAATCGTTTTGATGATGAATCAGAATCAGAAGGGATATCAGAAGCCATCTTTTCCTACCTCAATCTGAACAAAAATGCCCTTGGCAACATGCTTAATAATTTGACAGCCAGCCTTTTCTTAAGCATCTCTAGCAAAAGAGAGCTCCCTATCACCTGAGACACAACCCATGCCACTGTGGGACAGTTTTTCCTTACCTTTGGCATAAATTTGTCTCCTTACTGCTTCTATCCATATCTCTTAATTTTCTCCTTTGGGGACAAGCGTAAATCTAATTTCTCTTCCGTGTTAATCCTTCAAATACTTCAAGACAGTTATCATGTGTCTCCTTCCCTGCTGCTGTCTTCTCTTTCTCTAGGCTGAATATTCCTAGTTCGTTCAACTGATCATATGGTATGCACCTGAGGTATTTCACCACTCCAGTTGCCCTCCTCAGGATACTTTCCAGTTTATCAATATAGGGCCCAGATTTGAGCATAATATGCCTGATATGACATGACCAGGGCAGAGTACAGTGGCAATATCACCTCTGAAATCTTGTTAATGCAGCCTAAGATTGCATTAACTCTCTTGTATACCACATCACATTGTTGACTCATGTTTAGTATGCAGTTCACTAAAACTCCCCTATTCAATTGTTCGAGGGGGAGAGGAAGAGGGGAAAAATAATGTACTAGAGATGTGAATTGGTCAAACCATTCTAAAAAGCAATTTGGAACTATACGCCAAAAGTCACGAAAACTATACATGTCCTTTCATCCAGTAATATCTTTACTAGGCGTGTACCTCAAAAAGTTCAAAGATAGTGGGACAATACATACATATACATACACATATGTGTATGTATATATGTGTGTGTGTGTGTGGATATATGTGTGTGTATATATATATATATATATATATATATATATATGTATATATCTGCACTTTTTGTTTTAGCAAAAAACTAAGTTGCCCATTGGTTGAGTAATGACTGAACAAATTATGGCATATGAATGTGATGGAACATTATTTCACCAAAGAAATGGCAAAAAGGATGGATTCAGAGAAACCTTGGAAAATGGATATAGAGTAAAGAAAGAAGCAGGAGAACCATTTGTAAAATGATTGCAATATTGTAAAGGAAAAAATTTTGAAAGATCAATTCAATGAATAATCATGATGCCAGAACACTGATGATGAAGCATGTTTCCATACCTTAATGGAGAAGTAATATACTGTGGAAGAAAGTGAATAAATTTTCAGACATGATCAATAAAATATAATTTTGTTTTGTTTGACTATCAAGGGAGGGCTTTTATTTGGTGGAATGTTGGGGGAAAGTGATATATATCAAAAAAATGAAGAATATCAATGACACATTCTAGAAAACAAAAGAGAGAAGGGAGTTCAAAAGTGGACACAAACAGAACAATGTTGATACTACTACCATGTTAAATTTAATATGTATTTTAAAACATATTTGTGATATATTAATGGTTTCATATACAATGGTATTTTTCTGGATTTCCCTAAATATAAGAATATTTATGTTTTTTGATGATTTCCTAGTTCATAGTAATATTTTTTAAGATGGGGTTTTTTTCAAATATCTAGGGACACTTCCCCATCTTATACTTGTGAAATTGATTTTTTTCAACCTAAATGTACTACTTTACACTCCCATTAATTTTTTCTTAAAAAGTCAGCCAAAGTTTATCTTCACAGGTGCTCCAGGGCTGTAGTGAATGTTCTGAATTTAAATTCATTCATTGAGTAACTATCTATTGAGTTCCTACTAAGTGCTTTTTAATGCTATACCAAGAAGCATTGTGATCTTCCTAAATCTCAGGTTTTCCATAAAGTTGCAAAGATATTGCCATATGAAACATCAATTAACAACAGAATGAAATGTCATATGAAAGATAGCAACTGCAGAAAAAATTACTGGCCATGGTGCTGAATAAACTTGGCCCCTGAAGAATATGAGCAGTGACCACAGCCAAACTGCAGATCATGATGCAGAACTAGTAGGGGACTACTGGATGACTTAGGAAATAATGATTAGAAGTGCCACAGAGGCTGAAGAATTGATTTAGTGAGTATAGGGGGAAAGGCAGACCAATGGTAGTTATCATTAAAGGGCACACCTGGTTTGATATTTTGCAAACAGCAGTATGGTGATAAGTTCCAGGTTGTGACTGTGTCAGTGATAGATATGAACAATGGTCAAAAGAGTAAAGAATAGTGAGAAAACAAAAATGTCCCTAAAGGGGGAAGTTTCATATGTTGCATATTATTCCCATTACAACCAAGAACACAATTCAAGTGCATTGAAAACAAGGTGTTTTGTTGCATGTTTTTGCCCAGGTAGGGTATGTTCTATATATTTATGCTTCAATCTATAGTTACTTGTTGGTATGTAATTATATGCACTACCTTTTATCTCTTAAGACTCACATGATATAGCTTTTCTCTTTCAAAAAATAGACCTTGGTGACTTCCAGTACCAAGATGGCAGAATGAGGAAGGAACCCTCCAAAGCCCTCCCAACAACTTGAACTGCCTCAGAGTTGATCAAGGAGCAGGGAAGCAGCTCACCAGCCTGGTAGGAGATGTTTGCCTCACTGGGGTGGGAGGGGAGTAAGGTCCAAGAGCAGCAGCAGCAGCTAGCCTCACAGCAGAAGGCCTGCAGCAGGGCTCTGAGCCTGGGGCAATCTACCAGTGAGATGCTGTCCTTGCGCAAACCAGCAGACCCCTAGAAAAGTGAGCAGTGTGCCGTGAAGCACAGTAAGGTCCCATCCCAGTGACTCCACCCCCAGCACAAACCACCAGCAAGACCTAGACCCCATTGCTGACCATTACTGAAGCCCCACCCCAGGGCCCTACCTGCAGAGAGACTCTATTTCCATAGCAACCCAGCAGCAGGGCCCTACTCCTGAGGCTGACCAGGAACAAGATCTCTCCCCCAGCGCCAGCTACCAGAAAGACTCCATTACCATTGCAAGTCAACAGCAAGGCCCCACCACTGTAGCAGGCCAGCAGCTAAACCCCACACCCAGAGGAGGCCAACAGGAAAGCCCCACATACCAGTACAAGCCGGAAGGGAAGCCTGCCTTCCAGAGAAAGCAAGCAGCTAAGCCCCAAAGCCCAGTGACAGCCAGCAGTAAGACCCAGAGCCCCAGCACCAAAAGCTTGGGACAGTGCAGTACCAGAGGCCAACTCTGACATAAAAATATTGAGTCACAAAAAAAGGCAAAAAAAAAAAAATGAGCAAAAAAACAAACAAAAAAAAGAGTTTGACTATGGAAATCCCTAGGGCATAAACTTAGAAGAGGATAATAGTGTCAAAATGGCTACATCTGAAGCCTCAAAGAAAATTTGTAATTTGGCCTCAGGCCCAAAAAGAATTCCTGAAAGAGCTTTAAAAGGATTTTAAAAAGCAAATTAGAGAAGTAGAAGAAAAATTGGGAAAAGAAATGAGAGTAATGAAAGAGAATCATGAAAAAGAATCAGTAGCATGGGAAAAGATATACAAAAACTTACTGAGGAAAATAACTCCCTAAAAAATAGAATTGGTCAAATGGAAATGGAAGTACCAAAGCTCATTGAAGAAAATGATTCTTCAAAAATTAGAATTGAACAAATGAAAACTAATGACTCTATGAGACATCAAAATACAATAAAACAAAATTTAAAAAGTAAAAAAAAAATAGAAGGAAAGGTGAAATTTCTCATTGGAAAAACAACTGACCTAGAAAATAGATCCAGGAGATATAATATAAGAATTATTGGACTACCTGAAGGCCATGATAAAAAAAAGGACAATGTCTTTCAAGAAATTATCTAAGAAAACTTCCCTGATATATTATAACTAGAGAGCAAAATAGAAATCAAAAGAATCCACCCATTACCACCTGAAAGAGATCCCAAATGAAAATTCCCAGGAACATCATAGCCAAATTCCACAGCTCACAGATCAAGGAGAAAGTATTGCAAGCAGCCAGAAAGAAACAATTCAAATATCATGGAGCTATAGACAGGATTACACAGGATTTGTCAGCTTCCACATTAAATAACCAGAGGACTTGAAATATGATATACCGGAAGGCAAAGGAGTGAGGATTACAACCAAGGATTGCCTACCCAGTAAAATTGAATATAATCTTTCAGGGAGAAAAGTGATCACTTAACAAAATAGAGGACTTTCAAGCATTTCTAATTAAAAGACCAGAGCTGAATAAAAAAATCTGACCTCCAAATTGCAAGATTCAAGGGAAACATAAAAAGGTGAAAAAGAAACAAGAAAGAGAAAACATAAGAAATTAAATAAGGTTAAACTGTTTACATTTCTATATGGCAAAATAATATTTATAACTCAACAATTATATTATTATAAGAACAATTTGAAGGAGTATATGGAGACAGAGGGTATGGATATAAGGTGACTTTAATGGGATGATAAAAAACCCCAACAAAATAAAGGGGTGACGAAGAAAATTGCACTGGAAGAAGAAAGAAGGGGGAGATTGAATGTGGTAAATTATCCCATATAAAAGAGGCATGAAAGAACTATTATAATGGAGAAGAAGATGGAGGGAGAATGGTAGGCAAAGCTTAAACCTTACTCTCATTAAAATTGGCTCAAAGAGGGAATAACATACATACTCAATTGTATATAGAAATCTATCTTATCATATAAAGAAGTAAAAAGGGATGGGGATAATACAAGGGGCAGAGGGAACTGATAAAAGAGAGGGCATATTGGGGGATGTGGTGATCAGAAGTAAAACACTTGTGAGGAGGGAAAGAGTGGAAGGTAAAAGAGAGAGGAGGATAAACAAGCAAAAAATAGCACGGAGGGAAATACATAGTTATCAAAACTATAAATGTGAATGAGATGAACTCACCCATAAAACAGAAGTGGAGAGCTGAATGGATTAAAAATCAGAATCCTACAATATGTTGTTTACGAGAAACACATTTGAAGCAGAGACATAACACACAGGGTAAAGCTAAGAGGCTGGAGCTGAATCTATTACACTTCAGCTAAAGCAAAAAAAGCAGGGTGTGTCAATCATGATTTCAGACAAAGCAAAAGCATAAACAGACCTACTTAAAAGAGATAAAGAAGGAAACTATATCTTGCTGAAAGGTACTATAGACAATGAAGTCATATCAATACTAAATATATATGTACCAAATGGTATAGCATCTAAATTTTTGAAGGAGAAGTTGAATGAGTTACAGGAGGAAATACATAATAAAACTATTCTGGTGGGGCACCTCAAATTTCCCCTCTAAGAACTAAATAAATCTAATGAAAAAATAAACAAGAAAAGTTAAAGAGGTGAATAAAAATTCTGGAAAAGTTAGCTATGATAAATCTTTGGAAAAAATTGAATGGGAATGGAAAGGAATATGCCTTTTCCTCAACAGTACATGGCACCTACACAAAAATCGAACATGTATTAGGACATAAAAACCTCACAACCAAATGCAGAAAACAGAAATAGTAAACACATTCTTTTCAGATCGTAATGCAATAAAAATACATTCAATAATGGACAATGGAAAGAGATTAAAAATTAATTGGAAATTAAATAATTGATTCCTAAAAAACAAGTGGGTCAAAGAACAAATCAGAGAAATAATTGATAATTTCATTAAAGAAAATGACAACAGTAAGACATCATACCAAAATTTATCAGATGCAGCCAAAGTGGTACTTAGGGGAAATTTATATCTTTAATTCCTTACATCAATAAAATAGAGAAAAAGCAGATGAATGAAACAAACAAAAAAAAGCCTAGAAAAAGAACAAATTGAAAATCCCCAATTAAACACCAAATTGGAAATCCTGAAAATCAAAGGAGAGATTAATAAATTTAAAAGTAAGAAAACCATTGAACTAATAAATAAAACTAAAAGCTGATTTTATGAAAAAAAAACAAATAAAATAGATAAACCATTGGTTAATTTGATTTAAAAAAGGGAAGAAGAAAACCAAATTACTAGTATCAAAAATGAAAGGGGTGAACTTACCTCCAATGAAGAGGAAATTAAGACAATTATTAGGAGCTATTTTGCCTAATTATATGTCAACAAATTTGTCAATCTAAAGGAAATGGATGGATTTCTACAAAAATATAAATTACTCAGATTAACAGAAGAAATAAAATAGTTAACCCAATTTTAGAAAAAGAAATTGAACAAGTCATCAATGAACTTCCTAAGAAAAAATTCCTAGGACCAGATCGATTCACAAGTGAATTCTACCAAACATTTAAAGAGCAATTAATCCCAATACTATATAAACTATTTGGAAAAATAGATGAAGAAAGATTCTTACCAAATTTCTTTTATGACACAAATATGGTATTGATACCCAAACCAGGAAGAGTCAAAACCAGAGAAAGAGAACTATAAACCAATTTCCCTAATGAATATTGATGCACATTTTTATTTTATTTTTTAATTAAAAGAAAGGATTTATTGTTTCTGTATACAAAATTAGATGAAAATGGCTAATGTAAAAAAAAAGATAAAAACCACATGACTCTTGCCCTATCAAAATTTTGTGGGAAGCTCATTGTACTGTCACTAAGAACAGGCAATGGTTACATTGTTCTTCATTCTAACAACAGATCAGAGACTCTTCATTTTGGCAGTGTTTTCAAGGCAATTAATGAATTTTCAAAATGTGGATCTCACCTCCAAAGTAGGTACCTTTAATTTTTCTTATCTTTCCCTTTGGAACATTACTTATATTTTCTTTGTACTTGGCTATTAAGTTCATAGATGAACTGTCTTTATGTGAATAACTGTTCTATAAATGAGATACAAAGTTATTCCCCACCCCAAATTCTAAGTTTTTACCACAAAATTTAGTTAGAAAAGTCAAAATGGTCCAAACTACATATTTAAGTATTGGGTTTAACTAATAAAAAGATACCAGGTTGATTGTATACTAGGAGTTCAATTTTTTTTAAAAATTGCTTTGAAAATTTGGAAATGGTTTCATATAAACATTGACTCTCCCTTAGCTCCACAATGTTAAAAAAAAAGAGCCAAACCTACACAAAACTCAACATCAAATGTCCAAAATTATTCAGAAAGAAGATTCTTCTGAAAATGCACATTGGAATGTGGACTGCACAACAACAAATACTTCAAGTAAGTTTCATGCCAATCATCATTAAGAGTCATAACATTACTGGAAAAAGTACACTTGTTCTTTTGGAAGAAATCTTACAAGAGACCTTCCATGGAACATGGTTTGAATCATAATTTAAGACTTAAAAAAAGGAGCAGCTAGATGGCACAGTGGCTAGAGCACCGGCCCTGGAGTCAGGAGGACCTGAGTTCAAATAGCCCTCACACACATAACACTTACTAGCTGTGTGACCCTGGGCGAGTCACTTAACCCCATTGCCTAACCAAAAAAAAAAAAAAAGACTTAAAAAAATATGAAGTCTTCTCTTTGGACGTAAAGAAACAACAAAAACAATTCCAATTTTGATTATGTAGAAAGAACTCCACTATGAATCTGCATTTACACTAATGGATGCCTGGAAATACCATTACTATACAGACACTAATCCCAATATGTAAGACGGTATCTGGCATTTAAATAAACATGAAAAATACTTATCTATCAACAAGCATCATGTTTCCTTAAAACCAATCCATTGGACAAATCTTTTTATTCAGAAGTATTTCTTTATTCCTCTTCCTTTAAGAGGGAAGAGGTCCTAAAACAAGGAATTAGGGAATCCATGGAGAGGATGTAGTAACAGCATTAAAAGTATTTTTGGCTCTGCCCCCCAACTTTGAGAAAAAAATTATCTGCTTTTTTTTTTTTTACATGCCACAGGACAGAGTCCCTCCTGGTTCAAACATAAAGGTTCAGATGATGAAATAATCACCCTCTTTTCAGCAACTGAAGAAATTCTTCTGGAAATACAAGTATGCTACCTAAATAGCTACTGAACTACTGAAATTTCAAGCCAGCCCATAAGCTAATGTCATTGTAGAACACCAAATAATTTCTTTCAAAGAAAGAATATTAATTTTTCAAAGGTAGAAAAAAAGTCTAAGCAGATCATGTTAGCAAACAAAACTCTTATCTCACTTTTATGAAAAATGTAGGTAATGCATAGGCAGCAGTAGAGTGTTGAAAATTCCAACTAATAAATAATTCCAAATTAAGAATTTTCTACAAGGTTTCTTTAGAAAATAGGAACAGTATTCTTTTTTTAAAAAAATTGATGATCTCATGGAATGCCTTCACTTCCAGATAAATAGACATAAGAATGTTGATCAACAATGCCAGATTCGGGACAGTTTACAGTAATTTTTTTTGTTTTTTGTTTTGTTTTGTTTTGTTTTTCAGTCATGCAAAACACTTCTATAGTAGTCATGTTGTGAAAAACTAACTATATTTCCCTTCATCCTATCCCGTCCCCAGTTTATGCTATTCTCTCTTTTGACACTGTCCGTCCTCAGAAGAGTTTGCTTCTGATTACCCCCTCATCCAATCTGCCCTTCCCTTTATCGTCCTTCTGCTCTCTTATCCCCTTCCCCCCTATTTTCCTGTAGGGTAAGATAGATTTTCATTCCCAACTGAGTGTTATTCCCTCCTTAAGCTAAATCTGAAGAAAGTAAGATTCACTCATTCCCTCTCACCTTCTCCTACTTCTCCACTGTAAAAGTCTTTTCTTGTCTGTTTTATGTGAGATAATTTATACCATTTTATGTCTCCCTTTCTCCTTCTCCCAACATCATCCTCTCTCACCCCTTAATTTTAATCTCCAGATATCACCCCTTCATCTTCAACTCACCCTGAGCCCTCTATCTATCTATCTATCTATCTATCTATCTACATATATTTTTTCCCCTCCAACTACCCTAATACTGATAAAAGTCTCATGAGTTACAAATATCATAATTCCATGCAGGAATGTAAACAGTTCAACCTTAATAAGTCCCTTATGATTTCTCTTTCCTGTTTACCTCTTCATGCTTCTCTTGAGTCTTGAATTTGAAAGTCAAAGTTCAGCTCTGGTCTTTTCATCAAGAATGCTTGAAAGTCCTCTATTCCACTGAATGTGCTGGGTAGGTGATTTTTTATTTTAATCCTAGCTCTTTTGACCTCCAGAATATCATATTCCAAGCCCTCTGGTCCCTTAATGTAGAAGCTGCTAAATCTTGTGTTATCTTGATTGTGTTTCCACAGTACTAGAATTGTTTCTTTCTGGCTGCTTGCAATATTTTCTCCTTGACCTGGGAACTCTTGAATTTGGCTATAATATTCCTAGGCATTTTCCTTTGGGGATCTCTTTCAGGAGGTGATCAGTGGATTCTTTCCATTCTATTTTACCCTTTGGTTCTAGAATATCAGGGCAATTTTCCTTGTGACATTTCAAGTGACTAAAAAAAGTCATCAGTGAGTGGCATAAATATGGGTAAGGTCACTGGGCAGTGGTCATCAAAGGAGCATCAGTGGGACTTGAGTAGTTATGACATCTGGTAGTGTCATTCCCTCAGTGACACTAGAATATCTGTATGCAAATTATCTCTCCTGGATCTATTTTCCAGGATGGTTGTTTTTCTGATGAGATATTTCACAGTGTCTTCTATTTTTTAATTCTTTTGGTTTTGTTTTATAATTTCTTGATTTCTCATAAAGTCCAAGATCAAATATAAAATCCTCTGCTTGGCTTTCAAAGCCATTCATAACCTGACTTCTTCCTATCTTTCCAATCTTCTTATAACTTACTGCCCTTCACATACTCTTCAATATAGTGAACAACACATCATCTCCAGGATCCATGCATTTTTACTAACTCTCCCCCATTCCTGGCATGTTCTACCTTCTCAACTTCATCCCTTACCTTCCGTAGCTTCCTTCAAGTCTCAGCTAAAGCCTCAACTTCTGCAAGAAGTTCTCCTTACTCTTAGTGCTTTCCCTCTGTTATTACCCCCAATTTAACCTGTACATTCTTTGTTCATACATAGTTGTTTGTGTTTATCTCCCCATTAGACAGTGAACTTCTTGAGAGCAAGGGATTTTTTTTTTTTTGCCTTTCTTCAAATCTCAAGGGTTTAGCACAGTGCATGGCACATAGTAGGTGCTTAATAAATGCTAGTTGACCAACCAATTAGTATTTCAAGCTGCCTTGGGGCTCACAAAGGCTAATGTGTACTCTATTTCTTTCCTACTCAATATGATTTTTCCTATTCTATATCTTATCCTGTTAGGGCTTGGATCTCTGTACCATCCAGTAGTATAATCAGTTAATATGACAAACTACCCCATCAATGTGAAATGGAAAGAGGCCTGACAGTCAGAAAGACCTGGGTTCAAGTCCTACTCTGATACATATTAGCTGTGTGATCATGAGCATTTAACCTCTCAGTGTCCCCAGGAAACTCTCTCGGTACAAGGATGGGTGAATTGTCGATCTCTACTGGTAGAGGGGTTTTTACATGGCTGGGGGGTCTGGTACCCTACATTGTTGAAAATACCAATTCCTTTCCCCCCAGAGTGATCTGTTCTATGGGAAAGAATCTCAGGAACCCATTGTAAGCATATTATTCCTGAAAGACCTTCTCTATCTTTGTTATCTAATTGATTAGAGACTTTATGGGAATTTAAGACCAGTTAGAAAACAAGACTAGTACCATGGCAGGCAAATAGGGCAGATTGTTTTTGTGCGGTCTTGCTGTCCTCATCACACTGTGACCAGGTATATTTACTTTGGCTCTGTGAAAGTGTTGCCCTACACTACTATTTTGAGGTTTAACAAGTTTGGGGGAGGGTCCCAGGCCTAAAACAGATGATCTGTGAAGATCTAAAGATTTAGAATAAAATCAGTGCATGTGCTTAGATGTGAATGGAATCATGGAAAAACTCATCTTGTTACAGGCTGATGAAAGAATACTTTTTCCTTGATTTTTGATCAGGTCCTGGCCCTCATGGAAAAAAAAAACACCAAAACATCGTTTCATCACAGGAAGGACCAAAGTTTCCTTCCTTTCTGAGGAATCTGTTGACTGTGGCTATTTCTGTTTGAGCAAAGTACACAGTCATTGGTCAACAGTAAACGAAAACAACACAGCAAGAATAGAACTGTGTTAACCAAAGAATGAAAAATAAAATTTCCCCAGAAGTTCTGCATTGGACCCTTAGTAATATCACCTCTGTTTTTTCCTAGAGAAGAGAGAATAGTTTAAGTAAAAGTTCCCCACCTCCCATCCAAGCTAGAATTGTGGTTTGCTATGATTAAACAAAAGTGACTGACGGGGGAGGGAAGACAGTTCCCTGGGAATTACTGATAACTCAGTTACCTTTCAGATAATGTTATGTTCTAGCTTTAGCTCTTTATATTCATCACCCTAAACTGTCAAAGTCAACATTCTTAGAAGAATTATTAAAGAATGGCTATTTCATATCCTTTTATTTAGTCCATCCTTTATCTTGTGACCACAGACCACATGACAACCTCTCTGGGCCTCAGTTTGCTGATTTTAGTAATTTGCCCTGTTGACTAAATGTAAAATAATAAAAGAACTTTAAAAAAAAATTAAATGGTATTTATATTACAGTTGAATTACTCCATTGCTGGCAACAAAGTATTCTAGTTCTGGCTTGAATTCTTCTCCAACTACAATGTATCAGAACCCTGGATGTGGGATCAAAAATTCTGAATTGGATTTCTTGCTCTTCAAAACTTTGGGCAAGTCCCTGGACCTCATTTTTCTCATCTGTAGAATGAGAGCCTCAGACTAGATAACTTTCCATATTTAAGTCCAGGAAAGTTAGTCAAGGTCAATTCTTAGAGAAAAATAAATACTGTAGAACTGAGCTGCAAAGTTAATGCGGTGGTTGTGATGGGGGGAGAGACGGACTTTGGGTGGATACTCCCATAATAGGCTTTCCAAGTACACATGACAACCAAAATTAAGGACGAACTTTATTTTGGGAATGAGGAGGCAAGACTGGGATATTTATAATAGTGAATTAAAAAATAACAGTGTAGTTATGTCTCTTTTCAAGAACGATATTGTGGTTTGTATTGTAAACTTTCCAATACATATTAGCATCTCTTCTCTAATTATTGAAGGACTTTCATGTTCTAGCTCTATTAATTTCTTGTAACTATATCTTCTGATGATTATATTTTTTTCCCCATACAGGCCTGGATAAACCCATTCATGTGGAAATACACTTATCAGAAATTGGATTTCATTTTTTGATACTTTTTTTTTTTTTGGCTAGGCAATGGGGTTGAGTGACTTGCCCAGGGTCACACATCTAGAAAGTGTTATGTTTCTGAGGGTGGATTTGAACTCAGGTCCTCCTGAATCCAGGGCTGGTGCACTGCGCCACCTAGCTGCCCCTGGATTTCATTTTTTGAAATCAACATATGCTCTGATAAAAAACTGTGACAAGAATCTCTTACAGGGTCTTGTTTATGTTGGAAGGTATTTTTTCTAGAAGTGTGCTGGAGTCAACTCTAACTAGATCACTAGAACTGACTTAAATTCTTAGGATGAGCATTTACACCTCAGAAATTGGCAAAGCCTGGGCAGGTAGGCAGTGCAGCAGATACAGTACTAGCCCTGGAGTCAGGAGGACCTGAGTTCAAATCCAGCCGCAGACACATAACACTCACTAGCTGTGTAACTCTGGGTAAGTCACTTAACCCAAGAAATTGGCAAAGCTACAAATCAGAACTTAATTTATTGTTTTGTTGATTGTTAATAATACAGATCAGATTTAAAATTGTGTCCTATGTACATTCTTTCCAGAAATATGATTGTTAAACATTAACTAACTTATCACTAGTTTTTCCCTCCATTTTTTTTATATATAAGCTCAGTGACTTAAACTCATCCAAATGGAGAAATGTAATTCCCAGGCACTTCATTTTATTTTGTCCAGTTTTTATTTATGTGTTTACCTGATGATAGGAAACTTTGAGAACATCTGGGTCATATGAATGACCAAAGAAGGCTAATCCCAAATCCTAATGGACCTGCTCAACACTGCTTCCTCTACACTTCTCCATATTTTGGCAAGGCAGTAGAATGGGACCCATAGACTTCATGCTCTGGGATCTATCTAACAACCTTCTTGCTGCTGCTGCCACACTTTCAGTCAGCATATCCTTCTCCTCTCCTCATTCCACTATCCCATCAAGACAAGCTGCAGAACTCACCTCTGCCCAATGCTACCCTCCACTCCTTATGTAGGAGGTTAGAGGTATAAGGAAGCAGAAGTGTACTCTGTGGTAGAGCAGAGCTCAGCCTGAAAAACCAAAGGCACTGGGGCAGAGGATCAATGCAAGTGTAAGGCTGCACCTAGTATTAAGGAAAGGGGACTGGATCCAGCTGGCAACAGTTCATTCCCCACAGAAGTCACTAGGAATAGGGACTGAGGTGGGTGAAAAGTAAATTCCCTTAGTTGGATGGAGGCTGAAGTCTAGCCCTAGGGAAACCATCCTCAAAGGAGTATTCTGAAAATGATCAATAAGGTAATATAAGGAAAAAGAATGAAATTGCCAAAGATCTGAGGAGGAAGAAAATTTGGTTAAAAACCTTGAGCGCCAGTAGGTGTATCAGCAGCAAAGATATTAAAACAGAAGGGAAAGTGGACTTAATGACATCTATATGAGTCCATCTATCTTGAATAAATATTGTAAGACAAAAGAAATGAATCAGTACTCGATGAGGCCAAGGACCTTATGGATTTCTTTTTTTTTTTTCTGGTGAGGCAATGGGGGTTAAGTGACTTGCTTAGGGTCACACAGCTAGTAAGTGTCAAGTGTTTGGTCTGAGACTGGATTTGAACTCAGGTCCTCCTGACTCCAAGGCCGGAGCTCTATCCACTGCACCACCTAGCTGCCCCAACCCTATGCATTTCTAAGAGAGAATGGGACCACATCAGGATGCTCTTAAATAGTTCAACAGAAAAATAAAAATCAAGTAATAAGAATTTATGGCCTACAAAACAGAAATAATTGGGAGAATGGAAAAACCTGAATCCAAAATGGTAAATCTCTGAATCTCTGTCTCTGTCTGTCTGTCTGTCTGTCTGTCTGTCTGTCTCTCTCTCTCTCTCTCTCTCACACACACACACACACACACACCATACCACACAGGAGAAAACAAGTAATTGAGAATGCAAATATATAGAAATGAAGGACAATCTAGGAAAAAAGGAGAAAAAAGCAATGACATTAAAAGAATTCTTGATCTTTATACAGGTAAACTACATTATTTTTGAAGAAAGAACATATAGGCAACTTAAAGATTGTAGGTAGCCCAGAAGAATACAAATCAAAAAACCTGAACAATTTAACACAAAAAATAATACAAAAAATTGCCAGGAACTTCTGAATACAAAAAACAAAATGACAATCAAAAGAATCCACAGATCACATCCAGAAAACAAAACAAAATCAAACCAAACCTATGATACAAAGTCCAGAACATCTAATGGTTAAATTTAACAATTCCAATGATGAACAGCAAATCCTGTAAGTAACCGGAAGAAAGACAAATAACACTAGACTATTCTGCAACCATCAGAAACTATGGAAGACATAGAATAATGTGTTCTGAAGCTCAAAAGAGCTCAAGATTCAACTCAGTGTGACACACCCTGCAAATCTAAACCTAATTATCCATGAAACGCTATGGAAATTCAAAAAAAAAAAGAGGCATTTCAAACATTCTTATAAAAAAAATGACACACGAGCAAATCATTTACTTTGCAATCACTCCAAACAACAGAAACAAAAGAAAAGTAAATTAGAGAAGCCAAGGAAGGCAGGGTAACAAAATGAATTACCTTAGGAAAAAAAAAGAAAGAAAGAAAAAGACACCTATGCAGTTAAAAATCACAAAATCACAACAGCAGGACTACTAAGAGATTCCTTCCTAAACATACGTAAGGAGACAAGGATGAAAATGGAACTTAAAATGGAAGAACTGATGGTTGAGGAATAGACAATAAGTATCTAAACTAAACCTTACAACATCTCACCTACAGGTAAATTGATTTTTTTTTTGTGAGACTAAACTGCAGAATGGGAAGGAGCATAAAAGAGAGAAAAGGAGAAGGGAATGTGTGATCTTCTCTAACTAACATGATGGTAGACTATGAAGGGAAAATAACTCAGCTCTCAGGGAGAAGACAGACTATAGGAGAATGCATGAGGTGGCAAAGGGAGGGATAGTAATGGTGGGGGCAGGGGAGGAAAGATAGGAAGTGATCTTGATTCATTCATGGGAAAGGGTCCCACTGAATAGTACTCCAATGGGAACAGAGAGATATTTTGTAATGGGAGATGAGGACCTCATACCTGGATATAATTTATGGAAATCTGTTGCTTAGAGAGACCATTATCTTTAAGTTGTGTCTCAATGGAAAAAAAAATCCTGTCTCAGGAGATGGGGAATCAAAGCTCCTAGTAGCCATTAATATCCAGAAAGGTGGTGGATAAGGACCCAGAGAGGAGATTTCATGGCAAATAGGAACAAATGCTAATAGGGATGGAAGTGGGTAGCAATGAACCACACAATTAGGGACACAGGAAAATTTCTAACATGAGGCAATACTTCTATCTTGTTGATCTCCCACAGGAATTGATACCTCTAAGATTGAGGTACAACAGAAAAAAAAAGTAGAGAAGACAAGACCTACAAGGTGGTAAGGAAGTAATGAGAAGGGGTAACTCAAAATAGAAGTTTTAATATCCACAAGGAATATGGGACTAACAAAGAAATATGTAAGTATAATGATAATGATTCAAAGAATAAAAACTAGAATAGGAACAAGAGAAAGATAAACTCTGGTGCTTCACATTTAGAATAAGAATAAAAGGAGACCCTCTGGAATATCTCAGGGTTAACAAAAAAGAATTTAGCCATGGCATGGAAAAGAAAATCAGCAAGATACAGCACTGATTGTGTGGAATGCAGCTTTCCAACTTCTTGGTTGGCCATGCTTACTCAGGCAGCCTGAGGGGGAAAATTCTCACCTCCTGGTCTGATGGCTTTCACATCCTGGCCAAGGAGAAGCCACAACCTGAGCCTTCATCCCCTGAGTGCATTTAATAACAAGGATGATTTAAACACCTTTTTAAGGAAAAAAAATGAGCTTAGTCTACATGGTAGATAATGTTCTTACAAAGAAAGGCAAGGTGTCACATATGACTCCACTCCCAGTCTGTGACTAACTGTGACCTTAAATAAATCACTTAAATATTCTGTGACTTTAAGTAAATCACTTAAACATTCTGGGCCTCTGTGTCCTCTCCTGGCAAAATTTCTAGATCATATTTTTAACAGGGTCATTAGTGGACATTTAGAAAAGGAAGCAGCAAACATGGAGAGTCAGCAGTACTTCATCAAGAGCAGGTCCTGATAAATTCATCTTCTTTCTTTTTTTTTTTTTGACAACATTAATAAAATGGTAGATATAGGAAATCTGCAGGTATTATTTACCTGAATTGTGTCTAGGCATTTGATTAAGTGAGAGAAATGACTATTTCTTTCTTGTATTTAATAACCAATTATCGAATTAGGACTAAGGGTTTTTTCTCCTCCCTTTTGTACTTCCTCATCCAGAAATCAACCACTGTGGGAAATCTGTTTCAAAGACTTACCCAGGCTAAAGGTCTAATCAAAGATAGTAAAAAAAAATTCTAAGTTTTGACTAATGGGTGGATGCCTGCTCATTGTGTTTACTCTGACAGGTCTGAGAAAATGTGGATTCTCTCTTTTGTCAGACAGTTGATATGGAAATTGATAAGTCTCTTTGGCCAAGATTTGGCTAATCTAAGTTGCATACCCCAAGACCTTCATTAGAATGAACCTTATAATATTCATTCTCTCATTAATTGTTAACCAATCAAAGTTTATTGCCACCCTCAGGAACACCTGCTCTTCCAAGGGCATGAAAACTGTGAGCCCACTGCCAGGAAGGGTCTTTGCCATTCGAGAGTGCCACTGACTAACATGCTAGCCTTATTAATAAAATGATTGAATTACCCAGAAGTTATGTCTCTTGAACTTCTTAAACATCACATAAGCATTTAATAATTTACCTGAAATTATATTTGTGGACATGATGAATAGATGTGGGGTAGATGATAAAACAATTAGATAGATTTAGAACTGGCTGAAGAGCTAGGCCAGTTAATGTCAATATTCTGTCAACTTAAGAGGAGATGTCTAGTTAAGGGAGCCAAGGACCTGTATTTGAACCTGTGCTTTTAACATTTTTATCAATGCTTTGTATAAAGTATATTTTGTATGCTTCTCAAACATTCAGAGGATACAGTGCTAGAAGGGATAGATACCTGACACAGTAGATAACCGTCATGATCCAAAAAAGATCTTAACAGGTTAGAACATTGGGCTTAATCTAATTACATGTAATCTAGTAAGGACAAATGGAAAGTCTTCTACTTGGTTAATTTCTCTAGCTATTGAAAAACTATTGCAGATCGATTGAAATTTTCAATCATGGATCTTTTAGGTATTAAGGAAAGTATCAATCAATTATATTTTTCAATGGAGATTAAATTGATTTAACAGCTCAAGAATCAGTCCCCTGCATCCTATTATCACCATCTTTAGTACCTGTCTCTTAACTTGGAACTCTCCTTTGGTTGCAATAGATTTTTTTCCTCTCTCTGTCACTTTGTTTTGACCTTGCCAATCCCTTCCTCAGGCTTCATAATGCCCACTGCCCCAGTCCAAGACCTTCTTGCTGCTCTTTAGAGCCCTTCACTGTAGCATCTTGGACCATCCCACCTTTCCAGAACATTGTTTCTTCTTTCATGCATCTTTGCCCCACCTCTAAGCTCTCTAAAACAACACTGTGTGTCATATTCAATTTTTATATGATCTGGGAAACAGGAATAGCATTAATCATAGAGCATGAGATTTTAGGTAAGCCCTTCTCCCCCCAAAGTTGCCAGTTTGTAAAAATGTAGGAAATTCTATCATTAGAGATTGATTCCTTTGGTTTAAGGCACTGTGGTCTTCAAAGGTTCTCTGTTAAAATACTAAAATCTATAGAGGCATGATACATTAAATGAATGTAACCTGGGATTCAAGCCTTTGCATTTACACAATACTTTTCTCAAATGATTTCTTGTTTTGCCTTCTTAGGGCTCTGGGGGAGGAATCCTTCTGCCTTCAAGAGAATACACACAGGGTCTCAATCTCTTTTCAAGGAGAAGTACCTGAAGGAGAGAGAAATTTTGGGAAGAAGTTGACATGTAGAGGAGCTCGGTGCCTCTAGTACGTCCTTATTTCCTGCTTGTCATGTTAGAGAATTTGGGGAATTTCCCCTTGGGTGAGATAGGGATTCTCAAGTTCTTGTTAACTCCACTCCTCTAGCAGGCACAGAGCATCATTCTTTCCAACAGTAAGGAAAATTTTATGGAAATGTTGGAGAATTAAACCCTGGATTACACTATTATGAGTTATTAACACTTTGACAAGATCATCAGATTAACTTTTAAAAAATTATTAAAAGATGTGATAGAAAGGGAAGCTAGGTGGTACAGTAGATAGAGTACTGACCCTGGAGTCAGGAGGACCTGAGTTCAAATCTATCCTCAGACACATGATACTCACTAGTTGTATGACCCCGGGCAAGTCACTTACCCCCAATTGCCTCACCCCAAAAAAAATGTGATAGAAATGTATATTCTATGTTACAAAGGTGAAAAGTATGTTGACTGATACTCCAATCCAGGGTTAGACTGTCATTTTTGTTCAGCTGAGGGGCACAGACATCATTTGATATAACTGCTTGTTTCAGGTTTCAGTTTGTTTTAAAGATTAGTGAAGATTAGGTGCTATTAAGAGACTGAGGAAGAAATTGCTGAGTGGAAAATTAAGTTATTTAATTTTGGCTTTTTCTTGTTTTCTTTAAGAGACCTTCTTTTCCCATTAAGATACGTTTTATGGTGCTCAGTTAGATAAAGTCTAATTCTAAGCTACAAAAATACATATCCAAAGGTCAAGTGATCCCTTATATCAGGACTCTTGTAGCAATAACATTAATGCCATTCAATTCAATTGAATTAAGCAAATTTTTTTAAAGCACCTACTGGGTGGTTGGTATATGCAAAGATGGAAAAATACAGCTTCTGCCATTACAGAATTATGGAATCCCAGAATTCTGTTGGAAGAGATCTCATAGGCCATCTTCTCTAACCTACTTCTCCATAAGCATTTCCTCTAGAAGTGATTACATAGCCCTTCTTTGAAAATCTCCGGGGAGGGGAGACCCATTCTCTCAAAAGACAACTCCCTCACTTTAGAATGGTTTTAATTATTAGAAAGCATTTTCCTTCTTTCAGGTCTAAATGTGCCTGTACAGACTCTTGATATGGTGGCAGTAGAGCATTTGCTCTGGAAAATTCTACCAGGCTAGAAAAGCTTTGAGTATTTATTCCAGTGACATGCTGTTTCTGTTGTCCATAGATCAACCTGAAAAACACAGTGCTTAGCACAGTGCCTAGTCCGTAGTAAGCACTTGATAAATGTTTTTGAGTGACTGATTGACTGACTGGCAAGTAGGAAAAGAACCTGGAGAGAATCAAGGAAACAACGAAGTAAGAATATTAAGAAGGAAGGGGTGATCAATTATGTTAAATGCTTTAGAAAACCTGACGGAGATGAGAAATGAGAGACAACCATTGGATTTAGCAATACAAAGATTCTGGTGACTTTGGAGAGAACAATTTCAGGAGAATGGTATTAATGGAAGTTCATTTTCAGGGGTTAAAGGAATAAATGAGTGTCAAGGCAGTGAGGACAGTAAGCATAGATCATTTTTTTCTAGAAGTTTGGGAAGGCATGAGAGGATTGAGACATAATGATACTTTTCAAGGAAAACACAGATTTTTTAAAAAAGGGTGGAAGGATTGAGTTAGTTTTGTTGAAGTTTTGTTTGTTGTTATTAGGCTAGGGGAGACCAAATCATGCTCATGGGGATAGGGGAAGGGATCCAATGGAAATGGAATGATGAGGGCAGTGGGGGAAAGGGAGTGGAAGGATGAGCAATAAAGCCAGGTCCTGAAAGTATCAAGAAAGAAGAACATGATCAAGAACAAATGGAGACAGTATCCTTGCCAAGGAAGACTGTGCAAAAACTCTACCATGATTCTTTAATGGATATCATTGTACAAGAGAGAAGAGGTTAAAAGATGTCACTAATATTAACTTGCCAAATGCTAATGAAACAGAGCACAGTAACACATGTGCCAGTCAGGTGAAAGGACAGGTTAGCAATGGGACTATTGCATTTCATTTCTTGGTTATTATTTCACTCTTCTTGGTGAGTTAGAACTTGTTTCCTTGTTTAGTTAGACCAATTCATCACCACTTCTTCCTAGTATGCCCATGGATCAAAGATAATCATCTTTATGAACAAATGCTGAACTTGAAGTCATAGAATCTTAGTTCAATCCCTGGCTCTACCACTTAATATTTGTGTGGTCTTTGGTAAGTCACTCACCTCTCTGAGCCTCAGTTTCCTCATCTGTAAATAAGAAGGTTGGATTAGATGACCACTAGCATGCCGTCTAACTCTAGCTCTATGATACCGTGCCCAGTTGAAAATCAAAACCGCTCATTCAGCATATACTTACTGAGTACCTCCTATGTTCAATGTACTGAGGGAGACATAAAGCAGAATAAGTCCCAACACACATTCTGAAGCAACTTTCAGAGATAAGACATACACAAAGAGCTGTAGATTGTGCCATAGTGGAAATGTATACAGAGTACTGCAGGAATTCAGAGATGGGAGAGGTGACTTTTGGGGAAACTATGAGCCTAGCTTCTTCAAAGACTATGTACTAAAGGTCTTGAGATGTTAGGAAGAATAAAAGATCTTTAAAGATAGGTCTTTATGTCTTAAGTATATCAGTATATCATAAGATATATAGTATATATGATATATAGGTATATCCAGAGACAGCATAGTGTAGTGGATAGGGCACCAGACTTGGAGTCAGAAGAGTCTGAATTCAAATCCTGTTTCATGTGCTTACTATCTGTGTGACCCTTGTCAAATTACTTAACCTCTCTGTGATGGTTTCCTCATCTTAAATTCCCCATCATAAAATGAAGAAAATGGTCATAATGGCCTCTAAGTTTCCTTCCAGCTCCAGATCAGGACTCTGTGATAAACTCCCAAGCAGTTTAATATTTCCTTTCTCTGGCAAGTTAATTCTATATACGTAAGAAGGAAATGAAAGATCAATTTCTTGGCCTAGGCATTATGATTTTCTTAACTTTGAATGTTTATACTGGTGCTTCATCATTAGAAAATTGCAACAGACCTGTTCCTATCACCCAGAATAGGTGAATTTTGAAAGTTCTTGAACATTTATGCAGTCATTTGCCCTGAAACAGACACTGTTTACACATCAGCAGTAATAGGAAGGGAATACTCCGAACAAAATCCTAATAATATAATTTGCAGTGTCTTTTCTCTCCTCCCTCCATGCCTCTGTTGCTAAAGAGGTAGGGATGAATTCTTCATTTCCTATTTTATATAGTGATGTGGAGTGGGTTATTAAGAACCTAACATTAAAACTCACAGGTAATGTTTTCAGGGAAGGTATTGCATCCCACAGATGCTGTAATTAGTCTCTGCATGGATTTAATAACTTATATGTACTCATATAAACAGTTCAGTGCTTTGAAAATGAAGAGGATGAAAAGGAAAAGGACCTACATATACAAAAGTATTTGTAGCAGCTCTTTTTGTGGTGGCAAAAAAAAATTGGAAATTGAAGAGACACTCATTAATTGGGGAATGATTGAAGAAGCTGTGGTATATGAATGAAATAGAATACTATTGTGCTGTAAGAAATGATGAACAGGATGTTTTCAGAAAAACCTGGGAAGACTTATATGAACTGATGCAAAGTGCAGTGAGCAACACCAGGAGAACATCGTACACAGTAATAGCAATATTGTATGCTGATCAACTGTGAATGACTTAGCTCTTCTCAGTAACACAATGATCCAAGACAATTTCAGAGAACTCATGATGGAAAATGTTATCCACCTCCAGAGAAAGAACTGATGAAGTCTGAATGCAGATCAAAGCATACTATTTTCACTTTCTTTATTTTTTTCCTGGCTTTTTTTCCTTTTGGTCTGTTTCATCTTTCACATCATGACCAATATGGAAATGTTTTACATAATTAGACACATATAACCTATATCAAATTGCTTACTATTTTAGAGAGGAAGAAAAATTTGGAACTCACAATTTTAAAAAAATGAATGTTAAAAATTGTCTGTACATGTAATTGGAAAAAATAAAATACCATTTAAAAAAAGTGAAGAGGATGAAAACTATTCTCTAGGCTAGAGGTGTCAAACATTTCTCCAGTGGGCCATTCCAGATTAAAATATAATTGG